>NW_024063166.1:657500-1257500 GCF_006381635.1 Hibiscus syriacus | reverse complement strand
TAGAGTATTTTTTTCAAACCAAACGGCATTACTACAAACTCGTAGTGTCTATACCGTTTCCTGAAAACTATCTTTGGAACATCTTCCTCTTTAAAATTTAACTGGTGATATCCCATTCGAATATCAATTTTAGAAAACATTACTACTCCTTTTAAGCTAATAAAACAAGTCATCAATCCTCAAAATAGGATATTTGTTCTTGATAGTTACTCTATTTAACTATCGATAATTTATGCATAATCGTACATATCCATTTTTTTTATAAACAACACTGGTTCACCCCAATGTGAACTATTCGGTCTAAAGAATCCTCGATTTAGCAGCTCTTTCAATTGGTTCTTTATTCTCTTAACTCAATCACAATCATTCGATATGAACCCATAAATACAGGATCAATGCCTTGATAACCATTAATATTAAATTGCACCTCTCAATCTGGAGGTAACCCAAATAATAAATCTAGAAAGACATATGGAAATTCCCATGTTATGGATATGTCATATGATCTTACTTCATATACTTAAGTATCTATCACTTTAGCTATAAAAGCTATACATCCTTTTTATATCATCTTAATCGCAACCATTTATCATATCACGTTAGTGATAATTTTTCTTTTTCATCAATCACTAATTTTTTTATTTCTCTGCATATTTATAAATTAATCGCTTCTAGCGACCATTAACCCAACCTTAATGTAGAGACAACCAACTCATGATCAAAATGATCTAAAACTCATTAATGAAAATCTCATTGGATTCATCAATAACATAAGCTCCCGAATCTTTATCAGACATTTACTATTTATCCGATTAACACTTACATCGTAACCCATAGTTTTTTCCCCACAATAATATCACTTGATATCAAGTAGAATTGAATATTTCCACTTTATAATTCCTTATTTCATTCTTAAGGAAATTTTTATAACTTTTCCAAATCCAAAGAAAATATTTTCGAACAGTTGAAACATTTTCCATCTCAAATGGAAGTCTCAATGTTCATATCGTTCAATAAGAAAACTTGATAAATTTATAGCAATAACTTTATAACAGTTAATGCTAAAATTATACTAGTGAACAAATTTACTCTTTCTCTTATCATTACGAACTTGGCACTTTTCAAGTTCTTGAGAATCCATCTCAATCTAAACAATATTTTCATTGCAGCATGGAATGGTTAGACAATCCATTTCTCACAAATTTACCCTCGCAAGGTAACTCTATCAAGTTTTATAGACTTGATATCTATTCCCAATCCAAATCATAATCATTTGATTCACTATTAACTCAACTGTCTGTAAACTTTTAGCGGAAATCATATTTACTGCTTACTCAAATTCTCTTACTTAAAGCAACAATGATTTAAACAATTTAATGCTTAGCTTAAATATTTCTCACTTATTTAAGCTTATCTGGAGGAACCTTAGAATCATCACTAGATCCAGAAATCTTCTCTGGATCCTCATCTGATTCAACTTTTCTTGTAAGCCATTCAAACTTTTTAATCGATTCTTCTATTTCAAAAAACTTCATTAAAGGCTGGGGCATTTCTTCCAAAAAATGGAGTAAAATCCTTTATAACATCCACCCTTCTAAGGTGTTTTACATAAGTCATGTCGGGTCCCATTTTGGTCGATTTCAATCTCGACTTTCTTTTCAACATTTTTAACTTTCTATACTCTGTCTTTAATTCCAACATCTGAACATAGTCAGAATCATCACACATTTGTAAAGAATAACTTTACTCCCAATAAACATCATCACAGTATATATACAACTATCAATAACTTTTGACATCCTAGTGGCATGTATACACTTTTAACTCAAAACAAACTCGGTTTAGTCTTAAAATCGGCTAAATCTGTAGCTCTGATGCCAATAAATGTAACACCCATAACCAGTATAATTATACATACACATATTATAGGTATCACTCAAATTTTAAAACCATTTCCCATTCAAAAGTGATTTAAAATTTATTTTCTTAAATTGCTAAATGATATTATACAAATATCATTTCATATGAATTGTTTTTCATTATAACAAATTTAATTCAAAAAAATTTTTATGAATAGTACTGTGAATAGTGAACAATAAACAATGAACAGTAATGGAATCAGTACCTATAGCAGGGAATCGATACTCCTTTAATATACTGGAAATTTTTTAACAAACGTGGTTACTTTTCATTACTATTCACTGCTACAGTAATTTCAACATTATATATGAAACTCATAAAATTACCATTTTGTTTCCAAATTTGTTCAACAAACCAAAAAAAACATTAATAATTACATGCCACTAATAAAGTCAACTTTACATGTTAGGATGTCTTATTGATATTAATATACACTCCTCGATGCTTGATATCACTTGAACTCTTTATTCCACTAATAGCTTTTTACCTACGCGTGAAAATCATCACACGCTATACTTAGTGAGGTAATTAAAATAATAAACAGTGCAACACAATTCATGCATGAATTTTACATGTCAAAATCAAATCAACATAATATAAATAAAATCAATTTTATCCATAAATATTGCCCACAATTCACAATCTATGAGGAACCCGATATAGGAGTCAAATATTACTCACCTAATAATGCACTGTAGTGTTGAGGTCAAGATTTAACCACATGACTTGTATTATGTATCTTATTTGACACTATAGTACTGCTTAATTCTGCAGCTGCTAGACTGTATGGCATGTCGTTAATACCACTGAACCTCAATAACATATTTGGGCATATATTCATCAATTAAATCATCCATGGAAACGTATAACCCTGTATAAACATTAGGGCAGTTCATACCCAAAATAACTTCCATATCAAATCTCATGTTGAAAAAACAAGGTCTACTTGTCGCAAGTCTTCCAGATGATGTATAAAACATCTATGTACAATATGTATAAAACATCTATATACAATATCATGCATGTATTGCACTCACCTTGACACTTTATATAATCCACAATATGTATGCCTCACTACGGTCCACAATAACTCTTTTATACTTGATTTGCTTCAATCACACTTAAATCACAATCTGTATAGAATCAAAAATTCATAACAATACTTATGTTAGTATTGTACAACATAAACACATCCCATAACAATTCCATAATATACTTGGAACTCATTTTCTACATAATCTTTAACATTTAATAATTCCTTTTAACAATGGCATCAACTTTTCCAATTACATTAAATGGTTGTTTACCATTTTATCACTTAGATACATCATGATCGAATTCTTTATCCTTTAAAACTATGTTTTCATGATTTTTCTCGATTTTAATTTGATTCAAGCATGAAATCAACTTTCAATCAACCTTTTAACATATCTACAATCAAATCCCAAAACAAATCTCATCAGAACACAAAGTTGTCCAACTTATAATTTGGTCGAATTTTACATAATAATCTCTATAAAGATTGAACATGTTTTAACCACAAATCAAGCTTGAAAACAAATCTACAAACTCTAAATCATCAAGATTTATCATCAATTTCATGAATCCTATCATGAATATAAACCCTTAAATTTGGGATCTTTGAAATCTAACAAGATTAGAAAGAAATATTTGTACCAAATGATAGCGTTTTTCACGTAGATCACTTTCCTATTTAACGGCATAACCCGAATTCCAAATGAATCAACTCAAAAATTGAAAATAAAATATTTTCTTACCTTGGAAGCTATCCCACGTCCAAGCTGCTGAAATGAACAAACCTCTTTGATAATTCTTCATCTTTCTTTATCATATAATGAATTTAAAGTTCATTAAATGATAAATTATGAATTTACCCTTAATATAACTTCATAATTTCCATAAAACTAAGATACTTATCCTTATCATCATTCAAATCATATCATCTCAGTATTATCATCTTACAATAGTCAAAGATGAACAAATAATTTTCCACTTTATCTTTTTACCCTTGCAATTTCTAAAAATTACAATCCAGTCACCTTAATCCAACGGTTCAAATTAAACATGGAATTAAACAATTAAATATTATTTTCTAATATTTTAAAAATGTGAAAATAATATTTTTATTCACTTCTTTTCGTGACCCATTTTTTTCCAAAATTACATTTTGGTCCCTAAACTTTTTAAAGTTTATACTTTGGTCACCAAACTTTACCAAATTTATAATTTGGTCACTAAATAAATCCATTTATGGAATAACATTATTATTGGAAAAATCACCACATAATTCCTTAAACTTTTCCAAAATTTTTACTTTGACCATCAAACTTTCAAAATTTTCATTTTGGTCATTATCTAAATTTTTGGGGTATTACACAAACAGATTAGAGATAACCTTGATCTAATGTGAATATGTTAATAACATAGCTAGCCGACCAATACCCAATCCCCAACCACCTATTAGTGGCAATCCATACTCAAGTGCAATACATAATGTTTCATCCAAAACCATTGCATCATCACCTGATTGTCGATCTGACATTCCAAAATCTTCACCTTATTGGTTCATCACCATGCTTCAGAGCACAATGTAATTTAGCAAATTCAGCTTCACCCAAGCCTGACTTTGAATGTCCCATAAGCCGGTATTACCTTAAATGTCCCATAAACATTTAAATAACAAGAGAAATTTGGAGGACATAAATAAGAAAACACATCTTATGATGAAAATGGTCATATACCTCGCATCAGCCATAACTTGCACTTTGGCACCGCCACCATGCAAGTCATATAAGAACAACTTTGAACTGGATGCTCTTTTGCTCATAATTCACCCTAGCATATAATAAACACACTAGAGTCATTTCAAAATAAATAAATGAACACTAACATGATACATTGGATGTTATATGATGGGAGTAGGAGGGCCTAGTTAAATACCAGCCAAAGACACTACAACATTCTCAATATGTTCCCCATTGCCTAAGCTTCCATATTCATCTATATATTTGACTCTAGACATTGATGTGAAAAATTTATGAGGATATGGATTTTTTCCTTCTGCCTTTGAGCTGCAAGAAATTTCAGCCTATTCTTATGGAATTGCACATAAGAAAGGGTTAAGTTTAACATTTTACCAAGAGGTCACTTAAATCTTTATGAATTTTACATTGTGATTTGTGCAAAACATCACTATAGAAAACATTAAACTATATTGTGTGATCTATATTTTCATCATCAGCGGCTGCATATTTCTGACTTTGTGAGCTTGCCTTGGATACTGCCTGAAGAAAAATTTAATTTAGTTATCAAAGATATCATAATGAAATTGTAGGATTTGGGCAATCACAAATAACACAATGAGAAAGATAATATTGGTCATGCACTTCCAATATTTGAAATTAATTAAAACTATAAACCCCATGATTATTATGGATTCTATTTTGCATCTGCCAGTTTAGTGATCAATATAATGTACAACCATAAATGTTATGCTTTGTGTATAGAACACTGCGTTTGAATGCATTAATATATCAGTACATACACACTGCTTTGAATGCATTTAACTACCTCTTCCCATCATAACATAGAAGAAATCGTAGGAATTGGGCAATCACAAATAACTCAATGAGAAAGATAACAATGGTCATGCACTTCCAATATTTGAAATTACTTAAAAGTTTAAAACCCCACGATTATTATGGATTCCATTTTGCATCTTCCAATTTAGTGATTAGTCAATTTACAACCATAGATGTTGTGCTTTGTTTGTAGAACACTGCATTTGAATGCATTAATATATCAGTACATACACACTGCATTGGATGATTTAACTTCCTCTTACCATCATAACAGAGAAGAAAAACGCAGAGATGTGTTTTTTGTTCTTCAAATTTATCAAGTAAATTTTTTCACAAAACATTTCCTCCCATAACTAGACTGCAATCTTCCATGTCCAATATATTAAATCATTCATTTATGAGTAAAAATATGACTTCATTCAGTTGTTACTATCACTGCTTGTATTTTGAACCCTTTTCCTTTTATTTCCTAAAATATTGATAAAAGGGGAAAAACAATAAAAATCTAAAATATAACTTTAGGGAACAACAAATTTGTTTTTTAATCAAAATACTTGTAATATTTTTACATAATTTTAAAAATTTTGCTTATCAAGAGCACTGGCAACACATTCAATGTAAGTAAAAAGAAATTAGATTGATAATCAATTTACCCGATACTTTTTATTCTCTTTTAATTTCCAAGTTTATTTTCTAACGAAACAAACAAGTAGAGACGGAGAAAGGAAAGGAAATATACTTTTTGCTCTAAGTTTCACCGGGAGTAGACAAATCCAATTCTAAATCGGAAACAACTTTCATTGTTTCTTCGACGGAGCCTTCCATGTTGACGACAAATAGAGTGTGGCATCCAGATAAAGTGGAATGTTAAAGAAAAGAGGACCTGAGTTAGGGTCTTAGAACAAAGTGTTGACTTTTTTTGTTAAAGTATACAAATGGTCCCTCAATTATAGGGTGTTACTTTGTTGAGTCCCTTGGTTATTAAAAGTTATAAAATGGTTCTTCAACTATAGGGTGGTGTTTTGTTGAGTCTCATGACTATTAAAATTACAAAATGATCATTCGACTGTTCATATGTTCAAAACTAATCATTTTCCGTTAAAAATTGACGACCGTCTAATCTAAACGTTAGCTTGTTTATTGAGGGTCGATCCACAAAATAGAGCTAAAGCAGTTTTGTGATCAGATTTTATCATACCTCATTTAACAGGTTAAAGTCTAAGCTCAGACGGTCGTCAATTTTTTAATGGAAAAGGATAAGTTTGAAACATATGAATAATCGTATGATCATTTTATAACTTTTAATTTTGAGATTACTAGTATGAATAATTATTATGAATAAAAACTCACTTTTCCCTCCCTCTAGATAGAATTTGACATTTCACTTTTGTTTTCAATCATATGTTGGAAAATTTGGAAGCACAGGTGTAATATGCTTTTCCAAGAGAATTTTGTAGAGTATGAGGACATACTGGTGCAATGTGTTAAGACTAAAAAATAATATAGTAGCGAGTGAAGCTGTTGGGTTGCGACAAAATGGTGTTGTTTGAGTTGTTGAACAGTGGTGTAGGCCTGCCATGAATTGGACTAAGGCTAACACGGAAGGAGCCGTTGGGCGTTTGATGAAGATAGCTGCTGCAGGGGGAGTGCTGCGAGACGATCAAGGTGGATGGACATTTGGGTTTGATCGAAGCTTGGGTATACGTTTGGTTCTTATGGCGGGGATTTGGGTTATTCATGACTCCTTAAGTCATGCGTAGCGCCTGAGATTCAGGAGAATTGAGGTCAAAACATATTTTGCAAAGGCCGTTGAGACTCTCAACAACAACAACAAAGCTGTGGCAGGTGGTGCAATTGTGAGCTTGATTCGGGAACTCCAACGTGACTAGTAAATAAGGATTAAACGTGTTCATCGAGAGACAAACCTTGTTGGTGGTAGAGTTGCTGCTTTGGCAAGAGGCAATACGATAGGGATTATTCTTTATCATTCCCCATCTAGCGGGATCGATGCACTAGTGGTTATGGAGAGCAATCCATAGCCTAGTTCTGGTTTTTCCCTTTACTATAAAAAAAATAATAATTTTTTGTTTGTGTTAGTTCATTAAATAATATAACTTATTAGTGTTCATTTGCTAAAATGATAAATGAACGCAAACAAACATAAATGATCGTACATAAAATGTAACTTTCTTTTAAATCAAGTAAAAATTCTTAAAATAATATAAATAAATAAAGATAAATATAAATATAAATTTAACTAAACGAACGGATTACCAAATATAAACGAACATAAATGAACGAATTATCAAACGTTCATGAATGTATATGAATGAATGAGTCAATTGTTTGTGTTCATTCATTTAATTTAAACGAGCATAAAACTTTGTTCATATTCATTCATTTAATTAAACAAATATAAAACCTTGTTCATGAATTTCCCGCCAAACGGTTCACATTCGATCCACTTAACATTCTGTTGGCTTATATCCTAGAGTCAAATCTTTTCAAAGTAGAGCTTTTGTTAAGGCTATGAGTTTTTTAAAATACAAAATGAGTTTTTTCACGGTAAATAACCATATCTTTTAACGTCATCAATTTATTATATTTACATATTTTTTAAAAAAATTATTAAAATCAATATTTATTAATACAATTTGTTAACAGTATAATAATATAGAATTAATTTGTTATATAAAATCTAATGTTTTAAAGATCTAATATTTAATATATTTTTAAAGTAAAATTTAATTTTAAATACATTCTGAAAACTAGTTAAAATTTTGGCCTTTCCCGGCCGAAAATTGAGAGAAATAACGGATGTCATCACGGGTATCACCGTGACAATGTTTGAGTAGGAGATTAAGGTTTTTGTTTTTTAGGTTGTTCTGATGATGTTTGGTAATGAAATGAGGGGTTTCAAAAGATGAAGACTAGGGTTTACAAATGCACATGAAAGGTGTCAAGGATTTAACAGAAAGCTTTGATAGAATCTCCAACACCAACATATCCGGTAATTTGGTTCTATTTTTTATCAACTCTTGCATCTTCCCTCTTTCTCTTATTTATTTCCTCTGGTATCACATTGATGAAACAATCAACTTATTCCTTTGAAACTGTCTTAACCTCCTGTAGGATATTCAATATTCCTTTTCCTTGATTAAGCTCACATATATTTTTACCATTTAAACCAAACCAGTGTCATCCGTCCAATAAGTGAACCACTTGAAAGGTATATGCACTTTTTTCACAAATTCTTCCTTCAACACCATCGGTTTATGATCAGATAGGCTTTTAGGCAACGTGGTCTGCAATAGTTGGGGAAACTTGTAATACCCCAAAAATCTAGATGATGACCAAAATGTAAATTTTGAAAGTTTGATGGTCAAAGTTAAAATTTGGGAAAAGTTTAGGGAATTAAGTGATAAATTTCCTAAAAAGATTTTTTTATCCATAAATATATGGTTTACTCTTGAGATTAGAGTTTTATGGAAATCATATTGTTGGATTTGGAATTTAGTAAAGAAAGAGTTAAAGCCGATAAGGAATCGGTAAATTCTGATCGAATCGGAATTTTACAAAAATTTGAAGGATGTTATAAAATGGTTGGAAATATTATTTTAATATTTTTTGGATCAGAGAAATTTGGTTTGGAATTGTGCAATTTTTCTGATTAAACCGAACCTGTGAAATTTAGTGACTAACACGCAAGTTTTGAAAATTTCAGGGCATTTTCGTAGGTCAAAGTCAAATTAAATTATATTTGACTTTGTAATATCAGATGGCATGGTTTTATGGTGATTTTGGAGATTCATTAAGGGTGATTTGGTCTTATCCCAATTAAATGAATTTTATATTCATTTAAAGTGAGATATTATGTTAATTAAGATGAAATGCACTCAAAATGTCATCTAAATTTGCTTTCTTCTTCAAACCAGACGTGGGCTTCTTCAAAGGGTGAGGAATCTTCAACTCATTTTTCAAGCAATTTCTTTAGGATTACGAGTATGATGAAAATAGAAAATGGTTATTTGCGAAAAATGCTATCATTTGATATCAATATTGCATGGTAATCTTGCTTGATTCAAATATCCCCAAATCTGGAAATTTGGGTTTATACTATGGTTGTTAAATTGATGATGATTATTGATGATTTTGTGGTTGTATGAATTGATGAAGAACATAAGGATGAGGTTAAAGAAAAACAGTTTAGATTTTGGGAATTACAGTAGGTTCGAAAATTCACCATAAAATATATAAAAATAATTTGGAGGTGAATTGTATATATATTGTGTTCATATATGGATCTAGTTTTGTTTAAAACAAACGGGGATCAATTTCAAGTTGTATACAAATATATATGAATTTTTAACAGATTCTGTACAAACGGGGTCAGAAAAATCGGACAGCAAAATTCTGTACAAAACAGATTCTGTTGGTGAAATTTGAAAATTCACCATATATTGTACCGAATGAATTAGAATGATTTCTTTATATAGATAGATTCGTATTCGAGTCTAGTTTTCAATGGAAAAAATGATATTAAATTCCAGTGTGTGTATCAATACAGTTTAATGATTCTTTAAGGGTAGTGTGAGTTGTCTGAATTCTGGAAAATTGATGGGTTATTGTATAAGTGTTGTATAATTGATGTACTATGCTGGAATTGTTGTTTGAGAATTGAAAAGAGTGTTAGATGTGAAATTGATTATTTTGGGAAGATTGAAATGATTGGTGATTTAAGTACAACAATTGCATAGTTGGGGCACTTAAATGTATTTATGCTTTTGTAAAAGCATTTGAATGGAAATAATTTCAATGTTGGAATTATTGGTATTAAGAATTTAAGTGGTAAAATGGTGAAGACCATTTTGAGTAAATGGGAAAAGTGGGTTCCAATGTTAAAGGAATTAATAAGTATTGAATTATTTGGTGGAAATGAGTTTGAAGTATGCTATGGAATTATTTTGGGATATGGTTATGTTAGTACAATACTAACATATGTATTATTATAAATTTGTGATTTATACAGATCATGGTCGATTTGCAATTGAAGCAAGTCAAGTATAAAAGGGCTTATTGTGGACAATAGTGAGGCTCATATATTTTGAAAGACATAAAGTGTCAAGGTGAGTGCAATACATGCATGAAATTACATATGGATGTTTTATACATCATAAGGAAGACTTGCGATAAGTTGACCTTGTTTATATCAGCATGATATTATGCCATGTTTTTATAAATTGACATGACATTGAAATGCCATGGTATGAAATCAAAATGCATTGATTATGAAAATGTGATATTTTACCATGAATGTTTTCGGGTATGAACTGCCTAATGTTAAATTTTGATAATATACTTTGCCATGGATTGATCGAATAAAATAGACTATATGCCCAAAGTAAGTCATTGAGGGACAGGGTATAGTTGGCATGCCATAGAGTATAGCAGCTGCAGGTTTATATTAGCACTATAGTGTGTAAGGACACTAAGTGCAGGTTTATATCCAGATTAGCACTATAGCGTAAGCTTAGTGTAGGTGGTGGGCACGACCTTATGTGTATTGTCCGGATTAGCACTATGGCGTAAGCTTAGTGCAGGTTTAGCACTACGGTGTAGGTATTTTACTCGTATACCCAGGGTCCTCAGGGTATTATATTGGGCTATTGTCTACGGTTTATTGACTATGGATTATGTTTTATTGGTTAATAATGGTAACCATGCAAATAAGCTTATGAGGTTACGGAATAATGGCAAGTATATTGAAAAACAAATAAGCTTACGAGCTTATGGAATTTTAAATGGTAAGTATTTTGGTAAAAATAAGCTTATGAGCTTATGGGATAAAAGGTAAGAAATTTATATTATATTGATCATGGTAAAATATTGAAGATGCTATTAGCATGGTTTTATGGCATTGGATTTGAAATCTAAATTCATGCATGAATTGTATTGCACTATATATTGTTTTAATTGCCTCACTAAGTTTATACTTAGCGTGTGATGATTTTCACGCGTAGGTAAAAAGCAAAGAATAAAAATAAAGAGTTCAGAACGACATCGAGCATCGAGAGGTATATTTCAATATCAGTAAGACATCCTACGATGGATTTTGATTTAGATAGTGGCATGTAATTTGATAATGTTAAATTTATTTTGTTGAATTAATTTTGGAAATTTTTATAGTGATTAAAGGTTAATTTTTAAGAATTTATATGTAATTTTTTGGAAGTTACTGTAGCATGAACAGTAACCACGGGTTTTAAGCTAAATTTCCAGATTGTTAAAGGGGTACCGATTCCCCTGCTACGGGGAATCGATTCCCCCACTGTTCACTATTCGGGTACTATTCACTATTCATAATTAAAAATATTTTGAATTAAATTGGTTACAACGAAACGTAATTTTTATGATATGATAATTTTATAATATCATTTACTATTTTAAGAAAATAAATTTTAAATTGCTTTCAAATCGTAAAATGGTTTTAGAAAATACGGGTGACATCCGTAATCTGTATAGGTATAAATATACATGTTACGGGTGTTACATTTATTGGCATCAGAGCTACAGGTTTAGCCGATTCTTGGACTAAACCGAGGTTGTTTTTAATTAAAAAGTGTATACATGCCACTAGGATGTCAAAAGTTACTGATAGTTGTATATATACTGTGATGATGCTTATTGGAAGTAAAGTTATTCTTTACTAATGTATGATGATTCTGACTATGTTCAGATGTTGAAATTAAAGACAAAGGTAATAAAGTCGAAATGGTTGAAAAGAATGTCGATTGAAATCGAAAAAAAAGGGGAACATATATGACTTATCTAAAACATCATAGAAGGGTGGATGTTATAAAGGATTTTTCTCCATTTGGTGGAAGAAATGCTTCAGTTTCAACGAAGTTTTTAAATGGAAAGAATCGATTAAAAAGTTTGAATGACTTACAAGAAAAGTCGAATCGGATGAGGATCTAGAGGAGATTTTTGAATCTGTGATGATTCTGAGGTTTATCCAAGTAAGCTTAAATAAGTGAGAAATATTTAAGCTAAGCATTAAATTATTTAAAGCATTGTTGATTTGAGCAAGAGGAAATACATAAGCGGTAATATGATTTCCGCTAAACGTTTAAAGAAAGTTGAATTATTAGTAAATCAAATGGTTATGAGTTGGTTTGAAAATGGATATCAAGTCCATAAAATTGGATAGAGTTACCTTGTGAAGGTAAATATGTGAAAATGGATTGTGCAACTTTCCATGCTACAATGAATTAAGGAATTATAAAGTAGAAATATTCAATTCTACTTGATATCGAGTGATATTATAACGGAAAACCCATATGTCATGGTCATGGTCATGGTCACAGTTACGGTTATGATACAAGTGTTAGAAGGACAATTAATAAATGTCCAGTAAAGATTCAGGAGCTTATGTTATTGATGAATCTGATAGGATTATCATTAACAAGTTTAAGATCATTTTGATCATGATTTGGTTGTCTCTGCATTAAGGTCGGGTTAATGATCACAAGAAGCGATTAATTTACAAAAATGCAGGAAAAAAAATTAATGATTGATGAAAAAAGTGAAATCATCAATAGGTGATATCAACAATGGTTACGATTAAGATGATGTAAAAAGGATGCATAGCTTTTCTAGCTAAGGTAATAGATACTCAAGTATCTGAAGTAAGATTAAATGATATTTCCATAACTTGGGAATTCCCATAAGTCTTTTTAGATTTATTATTATGGGTTACCTCCAGATTGAGAGGTGGAATTCAATATTGATGGTTATCAAGACATTAATCTTGTATCTATGGGTTCATGTCGAATGATTTCGAATGAGCTAAGAGAATAAAGAACTAATGCAAGAATTGATAGATGAAGGATGCATTAGACTGAATATTTTATACCTTGGGGTAAACAGGTATTGGTTATAAAAAAATGGATATATGCAATTATGCATAGATTATTGAAAAAAAAATATTGATAGTTAAACAAAGTAACTATCAGGAACAAATATCCTATTTTGAGGATTGATGACTTGTTTTATCATCTTAAAAGGAGCAACAATGTTTCTAAAATTGATATTCGAATGGGATATCAACAGTTAAATTTTAAAGAGGAAGATGTTTCAAAGATAGTGTTCAAGAAAAGGTATAGACACTACGAGTTCGTAGTAAAGTCGTTTGGTTTGAAAAATGCTCAGGTAGCATTCATAGACTTGATGAATCAAGTATTTCAATTTTACTTGGATTAATTTGAGGTGGTTGTATTGATGACATTCGAGTATACTCGAATACAAAAATAGAGCATGATGCTTATATTCATACTATATTCGAAATACTTAAGGATAAAAAGGTAATGCTAAACTGTCAAAGAGTGAGTTTTGGCTATCAGAAGTTGATTTTCTTAATCATGTTGTCTCGGCATATGTCATAAGAGTTAAAAAAACATATATTATAAGAAGAAAAAAAAACCAAACAGGAGAAGAAAAAATAGAAAAAGAAAAAGAAAACGAAAACGAAGAAAAAAAATTAAAATGAGAAAGAAAATAAATAGAGAAAAAAATGAGAAATAAAAAAAATATTTCACTTGTGAAAAAAATGCGAGACTAAAGACTTTGAAGTCAACTTTGATGGAAATTGTTGAGGAAGAATTTGTATTCCTCATAATGATGAGTTGAAGAAAGATATTCTTTCTAAGGCACATTATAGTCTACTGACTATGCGTACAAGTGGGAACAAAATGTATCAGGATGTAAAGAGTCATTTTGGTGGCCAGGTATGAAAAACAAAACATTACTAAGTTTGTTGTTACATGTTTGACATGTCAACAAGTAAAAGCTGAGAATCAAGTGCTTTTGGAATTATTACAACTGATTTCTATTCCAGAGTGGAAGTGGTAAAGAGTCACTATGAATTTTGGTTAATGGACTACCTTTGATATCAAATGAAAAGGATTTCATTTGAGTAATAGTGACTGGTTAATTAGATCGAAACATTTCATTCCGATGTGAATGGACTATGCATAGGATAAATATACAGAGTTGTATATCAAGGAGATAATTCGACTACATGGAATGTCAGTTTCCATTATATCGGACAGAGATCCAAAGTTCACTTTAAGATTTTGGAAATATTTGCATAACGTTTGGGTACTTGATTGAATTTCAGTGCGATCTTTCATCCACAGACGGATGGTAAGTCAGAAAGTTCTATTCAGATATTAAAAGATATGCTGAGAGCATGTGTGATTGATTCTAAGGAATCATGGGAAAAGAAAAGTAATTGTTTTTAGTAGAATTTTTATACAATGACATTATTAAATTAAGCATCAAGATAACTCCGTGTGAAGTTTTATATGGGAGAAAATACCGAACACCAATGAATGGGTTCGAGTTAAAAGATCATAATTTTGTTCGCTCAGATTTATTGAATTAAGTTGAAGATAAAGTATAGATAATCTCAAAATGATATTGGATCGACAAAAGTCTTATGTAGACTTGAATTGAAAAAACAAATATTGAATTTTCATGAAGGTGATAAAGTTTTTCTTAAAGTATCACTTTGGAAAAAGATGTTGCGCCTAAAATGCAAAGAAAAAAAAACTAAGTCTAAGATTCATTGGAATTTATGAGATATTAAAAAGAGTTGCACTGTTGGATTATCAGTTAACATTAACTCTGGAGGTAATTGGGAACCAGAGTTGGACAAAGTATACAATATTTTTCATGTGTTGATGCTTAGAAAGTATCGATTGGATATTTCATATGTTATTCCATCAAAGGAAATTAAGATACAAACGGATTTGACTTATAAAGAAGAACCAGTTCGAATATTAGCTCGAGAAATCAAAGAACTACTTAACAAGATGATTTCTCTAGTTAAAGTGATTCAGAAAAATCATAATGTCGAGGACGTTAATTGTGAAAGAGAGGATGATATGAAGATGTGTGGAAATTCATATCAATTTAAAGATTTGGACTAAACAAGTTCAAAATATAATGATGTGCATGATCTTTACAAAATTCTCAAAGTAAAGAGGAAAAATTGGAATTCAAGAAGTTGACAAAAGAGGTTTTTGCATGAGACGAGATTATGTCTTACCAGTTCGTACAGTCCTAAATTAGGGTTATGAATCTACAATAGAAAGTGCAATCCTCATAAAAGAGAAGTTAGGGTTTTCAAAGAAAGTTTGAAAATTCGAGGACGAATTTTCTTAAGGAGGGGAGAATTGTAATACCCCAAAAATCTAGATGATGACCAAAATGTAAATTTTGAAAGTTTGATGGTCAAAGTTAAAACTTGGGAAAAGTTTAGGGAATTAAGTGATAAATTTCCTAAAAAGATTTTTTATTCCATAAATATATGGTTTACTCTTGAGATTAGAGTTTTATGGAAATCATATTGTTGGATTTGGAATTTAGTAAAGAAAGAGTTAAAGCCGATAAGGAATCGGTAAATTCTGATCGAATCGGAATTTTACAAAAATTTGAAGGATGTTATAAAATGGTTGGAAATATTATTTTAATATTTTGGATCAGAGAAATTTGGTTTGGAATTGTGCAATTTTTCAGATTAAACCGAACCTGTGAAATTTAGTGACTAACACGCAAGTTTTGAAAATTTCAGGGATTTTCGTAGGTCAAAGTCAAATTAAATTATATTTGACTTTGTAATATCATATGGCATGGTTTTATGGTGATTTTGGAGATTCATTAAGGGTGATTTGGTCTTATCCCAATTAAATGAATTTTATATTCATTTAAAGTGAGATATTATGTTAATTAAGATGAAATGCACTCAAAATGTCATCTAAATTTGCTTTCTTCTTCTTCAAACCAGACGTGGGCTTCTTCAAAGGGTGAGGAATCTTCAACTCATTTTTCAAGCAATTTCTTTAGGATTATGAGTATGATGAAAATAGAAAATGGTTATTTGCGAAAAATGCTATCATTTGATATCAATATTGCAAGATAATCTTGCTTGATTCAAATATCCCCAAATCTGGAAATTTGGGTTTATACTATGGTTGTTAAATTGATGATGATTATTGATGATTTTGAGGTTGTATGAATTGATGAAGAACATAAGGATGAGGTTAAAGAAAAACAGTTTAGATTTTGGGATTTACAGTAGGTTCGAAAATTCACCATAAAATATATAAAAATAATTTGGAGGTGAATTATATATATTGTGTTCATATATGGATCTAGTTTTGTTTAAAACAAACGGGGATCAATTTCAAGTTGTATACAAATATATATGAATTTTTAACTGAGGAAAGGTCAGAAAAATTGGACAGCAAAATTCTGTACAAAACAGATTCTGTTGGTGAAATTTGAAAATTCACCATAAATTGTACCGAATGAATTGGAATGATTTCTTTAGATAGATAGATTCGTATTCGAGTCTAGTTTTCAATGGAAAAAACGGAATTAAATTCCAGTGTGTGTATCAATACAGTTTAATGATTCTTTAAGGGTAGTGTGAGTTGTCTGAATTCTGGAAAATTGATGGGTTATTGTATAAGTGTTGTATAATTGATGTACTATGCTGGAATTGTTGTTTGAGAATTGAAAAGAGTGTTAGATGTGAAATTGATTATTTTGGGAAGATTGAAATGATTGGTGATTTAAGTACAACAATTGCATAGTTGGGGTACTTTAATGTAGTTATGCTTTTGTAAAAGCATTTGAATGGAAATAATTTCAATGTTGGAATTATTGGTATTAAGAATTTAAGTGGTAAAATGGTGAAGACCATTTTGAGTAAATGGGAAAAGTGGGTTCCAATGTTAAAGGAATTAATAAGTATTGAATTATTTGGTGGAAATGAGTTTGAAGTATGCTATGGAATTATTTCGGGATATGGTTATGTTAGTACAATACTAACATATGTATTATTATAAATTTGTGATTTATACAGATCATGGTCGATTTGCAATTGAAGCAAGTCAAGTATAAAAGGGCTTATTGTGGACAATAGTGAGGCTCATATATTTTGAAAGACATAAAGTGTCAAGGTGAGTGCAATACATGCATGAAATTACACATGGATGTTTTATACATCATAAGGAAGACTTGCGATAAGTCGACCTTGTTTATATCAGCATGATATTATGCCATGTTTTTATAAATTGACATGACATTGAAATGCCACGGTATGAAATCAAAATGCACTGATTATGAAAATGTGATATTTTACCATGAATGTTTTCGGATATGAACTGCCCAATGTTAAATATTGATAATATACTTTTGCCATGGATTGATCGAATAAAATAGACTATATGCCCAAAGTAAGTCATTGAGGGACAGGGTATAGTTGGCATGCCATAGAGTATAGCAGCTGCAGATTTATATTCGCACTATAGTGTGTAAGGACACTAAGTGCAGGTTTATATCCGGATTAGCACTATAGCGTAAGCTTAGTGTAGGTGGTGGGCACGACCTTATGTGTATTGTCCGGATTAGCACTATGGCGTAAGCTTAGTGCAGGTTTAGCACTACGGTGCATGTATTTTACTCGTATACCCAGGGTCCTCAGGGTGTTATATTGGGCTATTGTCTACGGTTTATTGACTATGGATTTTGTTTTATTGGTTAATAATGGTAACCATGCAAATAAGCTTATGAGCTTACGGAATAATGGCAAGTATATTGAAAAAAAAAAAAGCTTACGAGCTTATGGAATTTTAAATGGTAAGTATTTGGTAAAAATAAGCTTATGAGCTTATGGGATAAAAGGTAAGAAATTTATATTATACTGATCATGGTAAAATATTGAAGATGCTATTAGCATGGTTTTATGGCATTGGATTTGAAATCTAAATTCATGCTTGAATTGTATTTCACTATATATTGTTTTAATTGCCTCACTAAGTTTATACTTAGCGTTTGATGATTTTCACGCGTAGGTAAAAAGCAAAGAATAAAAATAAAGAGTTCAGAACGACATCGAGCATCGAGAGGTATATTTCAATATCAGTAAGACATCCTACGATGGATTTTGATTTAGATAGTGGCATGTAATTTGATAATGTTAAATTTATTTTATTGAATTAATTTTTGGAAATTTTTATAGTGATTAAAGGTTAATTTTTATGAATTTATATGTAAATTTTCGGAAGTTACTGTAGCATGAACAGTAACCACGATTTTTAAGCTAAATTTCCAGATTGTTAAAGAGGTACCGATTCCCCTGCTACAGGGAATCGATTCCCCCACTGTTCACTGTTCATTATTCGGGTACTATTCACTATTCATAATTAAAAATATTTTGAATTAAATTGGTTACAACGAAACGTAATTTTTATGATATGATAATTTTTATAATATCATTTACTATTTTAAGAAAATAAATTTTAAATTGCTTTCGAATCGTAAAATGGTTTTAGAAAATACGGGTGACGTCCGTAATCTGTATAGGTATAAATATACGGGTTACGGGTGTTACAAAACTTATTTAAAACTTTTGTGGATACGAGAATTCTATCCAATCTGCTTGCGTTAGCATCACCGCTTCCTGTAAACCATGTGAAATGGTTTCCAATTAGTGGTAGATTAACTAGATTGTTGTTTGAAATAAACTCCCCAAAACTTCTCATTACATTGTTGTGGAAGGTTACCCCAATCCTTTCTGAATCTGATTTAACTGTGCTAAAATTTCCTCCGACAATAATGAGGCCACTAATCTCATCAATTAACTCAGTAAGGTTTAAAAGGAAAGACATCCTCTCCCCTGGATTGTTCGGCGCATATACTTCACCACTCTAACTTCTAAATTAACATGAGGAAATAAATCCACTACGACCACCGTTCTGTTCTACACAATTTAGCAATAAAAAAGTTTGTATCCCATAATGAGATTAGCCCGCCGAAGCCCCAACGGATGGTGCGAAGGCTAACTCTCAAAAATATCATCCTATCAAACGTCTTGATGTCCAAGGATTAACGGTCAACAATTTCGTTTCTTGCAATGAGGACGATTCGACTCGAAAAACCAATTTTTTCTACTCGGGTCGACTTGAAAAACCTCGACTCGAATTGACTTCGAGTTGTAGTTTCATAAACTCGATTAAAAAAATCAAGTTTAAATCGAGTTGTAAAATAAAACTTGAATAACTCGAAATTTTTTGTAATTAGTATATTAATTTTCAAGTTTGAGTCGAAGTATGAGTTCAGTCCCTCGACTTTGTTTGGTATGTAAATTACATATGAAAAAATACGAAAAAATATATATGTATTATATATAGTTATAAAATAACATTTAAATTGGAACAAAGTAATGGCATGATATTGTAAATGTTTACAATTAAATTTAAATAAAAACTTGAAAATTTGATTTGACTAGACTAGACTCGAAAAAATTTCAAGTCAACTCCGACTTATAAAATAAGACTCGTTAACTCAAATTTTTTTGACTTGACTCGATCAAACGCTCACCCTTACTTACAAGAACACAAATCGTGCTTTACACGTTTAAATTACACGAGTTATAACCCTTACTTTTTCCTTTTTACCCATCCCTCTTACGTTCTATGATAAAAGTGAAAAAAATCATATCAAACATTTTGACAAAACACACGTATACAAGGAATCAAATCTAACCGCTATAATTACATTCTTTCAGCATCCTCAATTTCCTCGAATCTTCTGATCACCTCACTCCTAGGTGCTTTGAATTAAAACCTTAGTTAGGAGCCTCGTTAAAAACCTCCCTAAACCTAAATAGAGGAAAAGAGTACTCCTACAAAGAACAAAACAACACTACAAAGTAATCTCCACAGGCAATACAACCGTCACAGAGTTCACACTAATTGTCCAACATGAGACCTAATCCGACTATTGAGGGCATAATACTAACCTAAGAAGTACCACCAAAAAACATATTAACCCCAAAATTATGAGAAATAACAACCCTGGAGATGCTTGACTATAACCACTAGTAGGATAAAACACATAAATTGAAGATTACTTCCCACCGGTAGGGTTGAGTTTGTTAGAATAGAAGAGGAAATTTTGTGGGAGAAAACATTAAGATTCAAGTAATTGAATAATGACAGCTATGCATTTGATCTTAACAATAAGTTATTTTCATTAGGTGAAGTAGACACTTATTTTCGTTTGGGGTCGTTATTATATAACATAGTATATATATAATAATTTCAAATATTGTTTTTGAAAATATATAATATATAGTTTTTGGAAACTTATTTTTAAAAACGTATAATATATAGTTTTTAAAATGGTTTTGAAAACATATAGTAAATAGTTTTCAAAATAATTTTGAAAACGTATAATATATAGTTTTTAAAATAGTTTTAAAAACATATAATATATAGTTTTTAAAATGCTTTTGAAAACATATAGTATATAGTTTTTTAAATAATTTTGAAAACGTATAAAATAGTTTTTAAAATAATTTTTGAGAACATATAAATTAATTATTGAAAACATATTTTTGAAAATATAGTTTTTATTATTATATTAGTATTTATATTATTTATTTATTTTATTTATTTCATTTTATTTTTTATTTTCAAGTCCAAATTAAGGTCCAAGTCCAACAAGGGTCCAATAAGGTCCAAATCTCGGTCCAAAAAGAGTATAAGGGAACCCAAAAGGGTAAGCTAGCATGACCCAACAAGCCAACCTAGATGCCTAGTTGAGTCCATCTGCCTCACCCAACAGTTAGAGTTGTGTAAACCCTAGTGCGCCGCATAGAGAGAGCAAGCTTCGATGGCAAGCGCGTGGAAGCCACGCGCAATAACCGATTGAGATTCCTATCTAACGGACCCGAGACTGAACCATCCTGGGATTTCCGATCAGACTAATGATCGAACAACCCAAAAATAACAGGAATGAGGGAAACATCCCCATTAGGAGAGAAAACTGTCACTAGCAGCGGGGTATAAATACCCCCACCTAATATGTCAAGAACAACAATAGATATCAAGCAAAAAATCCCAACAATACCAGCATCAACCACATAATAGAATAACAAAAAACAATGATACACAATTTTAGTCCCCTAACCTTTCATTTTTTGGCAGCTCATTTTTATTATTAATTAGATCCATAAATTTCAATTTAGTTCAACTTGATCCTTTAATTTCTATCTATTTATTTACTTTTTTTTACGTTTACACTACAACATGATTTTTTAGTGTTTTTATTAACATTTTGTCTCTCTTATTTTTTTTTACTTTTTTTATTCTATTTTTTATTTCATTCAAAATTTAACATTTCCTTTTTTATTTCATTTTTTTAAAATTAATATTTTCTTAATTTATTTATTTTTAACTTCTTTTTTCTTATTTTTTTCTCTTTGATTTACTTAATATTTATTTGTTTATTTTATTTATAATCTAACGTTTTTTACTTTTAAGGAGAATTTTTTATGGATCAAAGGTAAGTAATTCGAAACGAATCTTTAAATTCCAATTCAACTTTTAATTTTCGCAATTCAGAAAATCAATAAATTAAATTGGTACCGAAAGGACAATATAAGGGTACTAATCATTCCTTTACTGTAATCGACTCCCAAATACGACATATTTATGGTAAAACACAGACCAAGTAAGATGGTAAATTAAGGTGTCCGGTTAACCTAATTTTTAAAGAACGATCGACGGTAGCTCTAAGGCATCGAAGTTAAGTCGAAGCCCGATTCCGAGCCTACCAGAAGGATGGTTACGATAGCTTGGCGACTCTATTGGGGATCGATAAGTGGGTCAAGCCAAAATTAATTTATGGCTGTCTTCTTAAGCGAAAATTGTGAGTTTAAACTTGAATTTATCTTTCAATCCTTATTATTTATCTTTGATTATTTTTTAAATAAATAGTTGTACTAATGTTTTTTAATGATTTAAACTTTTCAAAATTTCACTCAGGATCTATACCCGAGCTCCAAATGTTCTTGTAAGTGGTGGTGAAAGCGACGCCTTCGTGGCAATTTATTCTCCGTACAGACATAAGGGAATGTGTCATCTCGAGTTAACTTAGTCCACACAACCTTGTAATGGGCTTAGGACTGAGTGTCTAGCAAGCCCATGCGGACATCAACAAGGAGAACTTGGGTACCTTTTAGAACCTAAAGTGGGAGACTGCAAGGAATTAGAGCCCACCCAAAACTCCATTTCAAAACCTTGGATGCTTGAGTTATTTACTGTTTTATTTTCTATTCAAAGCATGCGAACTAGAAATATATAGGACTAGGACTTGCTCAAAAATTAACACACGTGATATAAATCATGTTCGGGTAAGAATAAAAGCATGTGGGTTAGATATCATGTGGGGTAGGAATTTTTATTTTCATTATTATTAATATTTTTATCTTACCAACTTGTTTCCTCCTTATATGTTGTTCTCTTTTATTTTTTCCATTTGCATCATTTAAATAGGTGATTGATCCACCAAAAAAGTGTTATTTAAACATAAATAATTTCCATTAATGGAAAAAGGGGTTGTTATGCAAGTGGTGAAAAACGAAGAGGTCCGACTATGGTCAGAAAAGAATCAGAAGAAAAAGGGGACAATCTGCAAGGTAATTATGTGTCAGCTATGGTTGGTTATGCTTTTGTCAGCCTTAAATAGAACAATGCTCAATAAGTGCAGATCATTTGGGACAGATGGAAAAAACTACCAAAAACAAAAATTCTCCCATCAGTATGGTGATATTGTGCTTCTACTCTATCTTAATATAGATGAGCCCCTAATTTGATCCTTTGTGTAATTTTGGAATCTGAGGTACAACTGTTTTACATTCAATCAAGAAGACATGGTACCCACAATCAAAAAGTATACTACTTTACTACATTGTGAAGGAATTAGAATGGATCGGGTCTACACCAAGTACATCAAAAGTCTGCCTTTCAGGAATGGGTTAGCAAATGTTGCAGGGGTATATGAAAAGTGGGTAACTGACCAGATTCAACACAAAGGTAAAGGAGAGGGAATTACTTGGATCCATATCAAGCAATTAATGACGAATCACCTATATGAATAGAAGGTGATAGAGCTTTTCACGCTAGGTCTCTACGGCTTGATTATCTTCCTAAAAATTTTGAGATACATTGAGGCGGCTATGGTGGAACTGTTCGAACAACTACCTAAGTGAGTGAACCTTGCTCCAGCAATATTAGCTAAAACTTTTCGTTCACTAAATCATTTCAGAAAGACTAGGGGAGGAAGATTTATAGGGTGGACACATTTTCTTCAGGTCTAGATAAATAGTCACTTCTGGAAGTCTGATGAGATTTTTTATTACCGATTCAACACCACTTACTCTTCTTTAGGAGAATTCATTACACAAAAGTGGCACAAAAACAGCCCAGAAGAAAAATAGGTAAAGGTATTTATGTACCTTCAAGATAAGGACATTGTCTAGAGAGCCCCTTGGTTAATCCATAGTGACATCATTTATAGATGTGAAGACTCAGGAATCACAATGTTGATTGGATTATGGGGAGGAGTCAGATATTCGTCGTGTTTGGCACTTCGACAATATAGGGCACTAAAGTTTATCCCAACTACACATGGAATATTTGGGTCAGAATTTGCATACCATAAGGACAACTACAAGAAGAAGGTCAAAGATGTAGCTGAGTCATGAAAGAAGATACTTTGTATGGATGGTGTGGCTGCTAAAGGCATGCTTACTCTAGATTATTTGGAATAGCGGAAGCTAAAGAAAAATGGCACCATTCCCGTATCAGATCATGAAGATACTAAGACCATGGAAGAGGATCTTAAACCAGTTCCCTCCGAATTTGAGATAGCAAAGAAAGAATTTGAAACTAAAAAAGAGGAGATAAAACAAAGGCTAAAAGAACTAGAAGCCGAAAGGTTCCAATGGAAGTTGGATGCTCATACTCAAAAGGATCGAGCAGACAATATAGAAAATGAACAAAAGAAAATTATGCTTTGAGTTGGAAGACTTGATAAAGGGATATCAGGAGGAAGTTCAAAACAACTTCAGTCTGAAAAGATCTTCCAAATACTGGAAAGGTGAAGCAACAACCTGAAAAGGAAGTTCGAAGGAGAAGATGAAAAATAGACACTGAAAGAATAATTAAAGATTTCCTAAAGACGTCTGCTAAAAAAGCCAACACCAGAACAAATGATTGAGGACCAAGGTTTCCGATCTCGAGAGGTCCCTTCAAAGACAATAAGATCAGGATGGAAAAACGATAGCTGAATTAGAGGCCATTGTTGACAAATTCAAGAAACACATATATGAGCTTCAATTAGTTCCATTTGATGTAGGATTTTAATGGTATTTTTGTTGGGAGCAAGCTCAACAAAGGGTGAAAGCCAGAGATATAGTCATTCGAGACTTCTTAGAGCAAGTACAGAAAGTGGAACATCACTTGAATAGTTTGGTGAGAGAAGCTGGAGTGGTCCGATAAGGTATTCAGCCGATGACAAATGAAGGAAAAAGACTTGTTAACCTATTAGAACTCATTTGGTGTCTATAGTACTTAGTCAGAATGTACCTTTGAGTTGTTTTTAGTCTATTAAGAAATAACACTTTTTTCAATAAATATTATTTTATAATAACAGATGCCTTTTTTGTATCAGTGCCTCAAAAATTTCATGCATCGTGCATTTTTAGATACTTTGCATTTTTTATTTTTTCTCTTTATTTCTTTACATTCACATTAACTAATAGAAAATGTCTCGTAAAAAAACGAATAAACACTGGACATACCACCCCAGGAATTGGACACACCTCATCCTCATAATACTCATTCAAAGAAGAAGAAAATGAAACTAAGATTGCTCAACTCTAAGAGAACATGATAAGATTACAAAGGGATCTTGAATAAAAAATAAGTCAGAATATTCAAAGAACTCTGGAATCGATCACTAAAAGCCAAGAATCTTTGGTTGATCAAATCGTCGTAAAGTTATATGTATTGAATCAGGCCAGCACTCCCGAGGTAGGGACATCTCAAGGAGTAACTGTGCCACCTACCCCGCAAGTGGTTATCTCACCGAGAATCCTACCAGGACTAGGGGACTCATCCCATACAAAAGCACAAGTCTCGTCTGCTGTAAAAGTACAGACTTCTGTATCCAATCCTCAGAATAATATGGTTGACTACCATTGTTTGCTATTTGTGAGTACTATATATGGGTGTGAAAATATGTGCAAGTATACACAATTGAACAAGTAATACAGTGATGAGTGAGTATCGTCTACACAGGGACAAGAGGAAATTGATAAGTTCGGTCAAAGCGCTTTACTATGTCACCTAAGTAAAGCTAGTGATGTTATTAGCAAATGGAAATGCTGTGGCAAAATGAAATGGATGTTGTGAAAACTGTCTGATGGTAATATGGTAGCAGATTAAGATGTTATGGCAAATTGGCTTGTGAGTAGTGTAATCAAATGAAAATGTAAAGGCAAAATAAACTATAAATATTGGATTTAGTTATAAAGACTTTAGACTCCTCACATGACAAGCTACTATGGGAATGAGTGATAGGAGTTACTTAGGAAAGTTAAGTCTACTTCTCAGAATGGTCTTACTTCTATGCCTTCTCTGCCCAACAAAGTTTATTGAGGGTGTCCTATGCTATCTCTAGTAAGGGACTCAACAAATTGAAGATACCTTGGCAAAACTGGTTGGCGTTAGCTACTGTAGGGATCCTATCGGTCCAGATAACAGTATATGTCTTGACAATACCTTTTTTCTGTAGAATTAACATCTAACCTATCGCTCATACACAACTCCTTTTAGTCGAATGAAATCCTAGCCTTATCTCTAAGGTGGATTATGCCTAGTTACTACCTAGAACCCCTTGTTTATGCGGTTCATCCATAGTTTCTTTCGAGTAATAAGGATGTGCTACTTAGACATTCTCTTGAACATTAAGTAATCTCCTAAGGAACGACTACTCTCGTAGCTCCTACAACCTTAAGGCGCTAAGCTTCATAAACAAAACAGAATATAACATAGAAAAATAACCATTCATTAAAGTAAAACTTAAATATCCAAAATAAACTCCTACCAAATAGGATTAGTTCATGGTGGGGTTTGAAATAAGCAAGAACAAAGCAAGTTAATCCGTTCCTTACAACCTGAAAGATAAAATATGAAAACAAAGAGCAAAGGGAAGGAGGAAAAGCTTTCAACGTGCATTGTCGGAGCTTCCGTTGGCCACAATGAATTATCCCAGTGATCTAGCTCCTCTCAGATGCCTAGTTTGCCACTCCCTTTAGCTTGTCAATGGAGGAATTCCATAGCAAAAACGATTGAAGAAAGAAGAGAGATATTTTTCTCCAAATTTTTAGGCTCTTGGTGGCTGTGTAAAAGTCTCAAAGTCTCTGCAAGAAGTCTACTTCATCTCATATTTATAGAGGAGAATGAACCATTCATTAAAGTAAAACAATCTCAATGATAGCTGACTCTTACTAAAAATATATTCTTTGACTTTTTTTGCCAAAAATGTCGTCCGAGTTGTCGCGACAATCGCATTTTGCTCAGTAGTCTCATCATGTCATGGCAATTCCCTTTTTCTTATCTTTTATCCCAAATCCTGCACACCATTAAACAAAACATCTTCCCCATAAAGCATCACTGATTACAAAATAAAAATACATCAGCAAATAGAATTCCACCACATGCAACTATATGCTCTTAAACACATCTATATGATCCTATATGAGCTTGTAGACAGTCAATAACTTAAGTGAAAAGGTCCCAAATATGACCTTTTTACGGAGTTATCACACCCCAAAGTTAAGCTATTGCTTGTCCTCAAGCAATAGAGAGTATTAAGCAAAATAAAAATACCATGGCAAGTTCAGAAGCAGAATAGTTATATGGGATAGAATTTCAGCCCTCATAACATTTGGGTTCAACATGCTGGACTAGTTTGAGAAATTAAGTATTGTCCCCTAGGGTAAGATTCTTTGTGTGGGTGTGTGCGTGTTTGTATCTGGTCCATGCTTAACAAACGTAAAAAAAATTTACACAAGTTTTCTTGTTTTGACACGACATTTACAATTTTTACTCCCATATTGTTTTCTTTTCTTTTTTGCTTTTTTTTCTTTTTTTAACACTGTTAAGGGGGGAGTCAGCCCATCACACCTACCATCCCACATTCTAGGTGAAAGGGAGCATACCTTCCACCCCCGAGATAGTCAAGTAGAGTCATCCCGTGACTACTTTCATTCACTCGTATACATAGCTGCCATTTATTTAAATGTAGTTTCCAGGCAATGCCATGGCATAGCGGAGTGTCCCTCTACAGATATGTCATGGCATTTATTCATAACTTCATTTTTTGTACAAAGTGGGGTTTTCATCGTTTATGCCAAGACATGCAAGAGTTCTCTTATAAAAAATTTATAAGTTCCGTAAGCATGAAAAACATACAATCGTGTATTCAAGGGTTTCAAAAAAACAAGTTCTAGAGTTGGTTCTATCATCCTCAACAATCATGTACATTTAATCCTAGCCATCAAGAATTCATCATCATCGGGCATCCTTAATATCTTTTAGAAAACCAATACAACCACTTACTAATGTCATGGCACAGTCATTCTACTAATACTATCATGCAATGATTTAAGAACCCTACCTCCCTCAAACTTGAGAGAAGCATTATCCTCAATGCCAATTAAAAACTAAGGAAAATCTAAACTACATGCTATGAAATTCAATGCAATGTAAGGTACCTTGACTTCATGCTTGTGGTAGTGCGGCGGTCGTGCGACGTGTGTGCTTTTAAAATTGTGTGGTGCTTGAGTGTTCAGAATCTGATGCTGGTACGGTTGAAATTTGGATGGACCCTAACCTTGCAAAGAAAAATAAAATAGTAAAATAAAAGGAAACTAAATAAAAACAGTAACAAAATAAACTTTTATTTATGCACATGAGTAAATCTAAAATATAACGACATATTCAAGATGCTTGGCCAGTTTCGACATCATACAAGAAGAATATAGATTTGTCACGCATGGACGGAGCTCCTTGATAAGCCTTTAGACGTTGGCCATTGACTTTAAAGATGGACCCATCGTCTATGTTCTTGATATCCACAGTGACATGAGGGTAAACATTTTGGACTTCAAATGGTCCAGACCATCGTGACTTCAGTTTGCCAGGGAAGAGCTTGAGCCTTGAGTTAAACAAGAGAACTTACTGGCCAATATAAAAATGTCGTGGCAAAAGCACATTCTGTCATGCCACTTCTTGGTTTTTTTCTTTGTATAGCTTGGTATTTTCATATGCTTGTGATCGAAACTCTTCCATTTCATTCAAATCGAGCATCTATTTCATTCAGCTTCTTGATCGCCCAGTATGCCTTATACTCTAACTCCACTGGAAGGTGACATGTTTTTCCATATACCATCTTGAAAGGCGACATTCCTAGAGGTGTTTTTAATGCCATCCGGTAAGCCCAGAGCTCTTCGTCCAGTTTTAGGGACCAGCCTTTCCTTCTAAGGTTCATCACCTTATCGAGGATTTGCTTGATTTCTCAATTGGATACTTTAGATTGCCCATTTGTTTGTGGATGATACACCGTGGCAATTTTATATCATACTTCGTATTATTGTAATGCCTTGGCAATGAGCTTGTTATCAAAGTGGGTTCCCTCGTCACTGATGATGGCCCTTGGTACTCTAAATCGAGTAAAAATGTTCTTGTGAAGGAACTTGAGCACTGTCTTAGAGTCATTCCTCGGTGTGGCAATCACTTCAACCCACTTAGATTCGTAGTCCACTGCGAGCAAGATGTATAAGTCTCCAAAAGAATATAGGAATGGTCCCATAAAATCAATGCCCTAAACATCAAAGAGCTCTATCTCCAAAATATTTTGCAGTGGCATTTCGTGTCGTCTGGAAATATTCCCAGTGCGCTGGCATCTATCACATGCTTTGCAGAACTCGTGGGCATCCTTAAATAGTGATGGCCAGTAGAAACCTGATTGAAGAACCTTTACAGCAGTCCTCGCACCTCTAAAATGCTCTCCATAGGGTGCAGTGTGGAAATGGTGTAAGATGTCTCGTTGCTCCTCTTCGGGGACACACTGTCGAATCATTTGATCGGCACATTATTTAAACAAGTACGGCTCATCCAAAAAATAGAATTTGACATCATACAGAAACCTCCTCTTGCCCTGGTTATTCAGTTCATAAGGAAAAATACCACTAACAAGAAAATTAACAAGCTCAGTGTACCACAGAATTGTCGTGGCATATAAAATTTTCTCGTCAAGGAATTCTTCTTTAATATAAAAAATGGCATGGCATTCTGAAATGTTCTCTAGCCTAGATAAATGATCTACAACCTGGTTTTTAGTACCTTTCATATTGATCACCTCTAAGTCAAATTCTTGCAGCAGTAATATCCACCTAATAAGTCTAGGCTAGACATCTTTCTTGTTCACTAAATATTTTATAGTTGAATGATCTGTGTGAACTATGACTTTGGTGTCTATCAAGTATGGGCTAAACTTGTCAAATGCAAATACCATGGCAAGTAATTCTTTCTCAGTGGTAGTTTAGTTCAATTGTGCCTCATTTAAGGTACAACTAGCATAATATATAACATGGAAAATTTTACCTCTACGTTGCCCAATCATAGCCCCCACGGCAAAATCACTTGCATCACACATTAACTCGAACGGTGACATCCAATCCAGGGGAACCACGATCGGTGTAGAGATAAGTCTTTGTTTTAGCTTTTTGAATGTGCCATGGCATTTTTTATCGAACACGAACGGCTGGTTCTGTTGAAGCAGAGTACACAAGGGCTTGGATATCATGGACAAGTCCTTGATGAATCGTCTATAAAATCCAGTATGTCTAAGGAAACTCTAAATGCCCTTGATAGAAGTTAGCGGGGGTAGCTTCTCGATCACCTCAATCTTGGCTTTGTCCACCTCAATGCCCTTTGCAGAAATTTTATGGCCTAGAACAATGCCTTCAGTCACCATGATGTGGCCTTTTCCCCAGTTCAGCATGAGATCAACTTCATCGCATTGCTTCAGTACCTTTGCCAAATTGCCAAGGCATTTTTGAAAGTCGTCGTCGGAAACAGAAAAATCATCCATAAAATTTCCAGAAAATTCTCAGCCATGTCTGAAAATATGGCTTGCATGCAGCGCTGAAAAGTTGCCGGGGCATTACAGAGTCCAAAAGGCATTCTTCGAAAAGTATAAGTACTATATGGACACGTGAACGCTGTCTTCTGTTGGTCCTCTAGTACGATGGCAATTTAATTATACCCCGAGTATCCATCCAAGAAATAATAAAATACCTAGACAGCAAATCGATCCAGCATTTTGATCGATGAACGACAAAGGGAAATGATCCTTTTTGGTGTCCTTGTTGAGCTTACGGTAGTCAATGCAGATTCGCCACCCGGTGACAGTGCGTGTAGGTAGCAACTCATTGTCTTCACTTGTCACCACGATTATGCCTACCTTATTTGGCACATATTGGACGGGACTTACCCAAGAACTATCCGAAATGGGGTAAATTACTCCAGTGTCAAGCCATTTTAGAATCTCTTTCATCACAACTTGCTTCATGATTGGGTTCAATCTTCGTTGTGGCTCTATGGATTTGCCATGGCATTCTTCCAGCAGGATCTTGTGCATGCAAATAATTGGACTTATTCCCTTCAGATCTACCATCGTCCATCCTAAAACTCTTTTATACTGTGACAAAACACTTAACAAACTAGATTCTTGGTTAGGAGTAAGGGCAGAGGAAATAATCATAGGCAAAGTTTCATTGCTACCCATATAAGCATATTTAAGATACTGTGGAAAATTCTTAAGTTCTAGGGTAGGAGCATGTTGTAATGAGGGCTTAGGAGGAACAAACTCTTCAAAATTCAAAGGTTCAAAATGCGTACCTCGGCTAGCTTTGAGGAAGCTAACCTGTTGTTCCTCGATAGAAAAATCATTAGGCTCTCCAGCTTTTAAGTCTTCGAATAACCCCTCATCAGGTCTCAGCTGAATGAAATTGTCCTGGAAAAATTGATCTACTTCTTTCGTGATTATTGTATCCACTTCTAAAAATACTTTGGCATTCTTCATAATAATCCATGTACTTGAGGGATCGGAAGACATTCACAATGACATGTTGATCGGCCACTCTCATGGTCGCCCCTCTCGCAGTAAATGAGAATACGACCGGTACCTAGGAAGGGTCTCCCCATGATGATGGGTGTTGTGGCATCGACCTCACAGTCCAGAATTAGAAAGTCTACAGGAAAAATGAATTTGTTAACCCGTACAATGACATCTTCGATTCGCCCTTCGGGACAAACATGTGAACGATCAGCTAATTTCAAAATGACGAATATCAGTCTCGCATTTTCTATCCCAAGCTTTACGAAAATTGACTTAGGCATTAAGTTCACACTTGAGCTGAAGTCACATAGTGCCTTCCCAACAAATTTGTCTCCTATCGAACATGGGATGATAAAACTTCCTGGATCATGTCTCTTCAGTGGAAGCTTGCTTAATGAAGAGTAAAATTCTTTTGTCGTGGCAATTGTCTCGTACTGCTCCACTTTTCTCTTATTAGTAACAATTTCCTTGAGGAATTTAGCATACGTAGGCATTTGTTCCTTAACCTCCAGAAAGGAACATTGATTTGAAGTTGACTCAGAATATCAACAAACTTCTTGAATTGAATATCCTCATTATGATTCTTCAGTCTTTGTGGAAAAAGGAGGTGGGGGTCTGGCTTCCTGTACTGACGGGGTGGGAATAGAATTTACCTTCGCTTTACTCATCATTATCCTCTTCCACTGGTGCTTATTCTAGCACTTCTTGATAAGCTTGCATGGTCTCAGGGGGTGAATCATCATTCGATCTTCCCATAAACTTGTCTTCGACATTGATTTGTGTACCACTCCGTAGAGTTAGCACACTACAATGCTCTTTTCCATGAGGTTTTGTGACTTCAGTGTTACTCGGCAGATGTCTTGGTCGTCGTTCTTGTAATGTAGCGACAATTTAACCAACCTAACTCTCCAATGCCCTCAACGATGAACTGTGGCTATGAAGCAGGGCCCCTTGGTTTTTTATGGAGGTCGCATGGTCTTGCAACATTATCTTCGTTGTTGCTATGAACTGTTACTTTGTGGTCTCTAAAGAACTGGTGTTAGATGAAGATGGCCCTCATTTTTTAGAATTATGCCATGGCATATTCGATTGAAAACCTTGGGAGTCATTAAATTCTGCTGCTGAACTAGTTGATGAGCAATGTTAGTTCCTTGGTTTTCCCATGAAAAGTTTGAATGTTGACGCCATCTAGGATTATATGTGTTAGAATAGGGGTTGTTGTTACCTCGATTATAGTTTCCACATAGTTAATAGATTCCTGATTGGTCGGGTAGTCACTCTCATTGTGATTGTCGTGGCATGATAAAATACTGAATGGGCTGCCTCCACTTCTCTCACCTCACTTGGTCTTTGAAAATTCTTCAGCATATTGGTGATAGCAGTAAGTTGGGTTGACACTGTATTCTTAGAATCTAGCTCAAAAGCTCCATGAGATTTTCACCCAAGTCCAAGCCTTGTTGATTAAACTTGGTAATCGTTGTTGGCAATCCTATCCAGAATGTCAAATGCCTCTGCAGGTGATTTGTCAAGTAATGTATTATTTGCTGAGGAATCTAGTATCATCCTCGTGGGTGCATTAACTCCATTATAGAACATCACCACTTGTGTCCAATCTTGAAAACCATGATTCGAGCATTTGTGAAGTAGTCCCTTATATCGATCCTAGCATTCATACATCGACTCGTCATTAGCTTGAAGAAAGAAAGCTATGTCATTCCTCAGTTGGGTGTTCATGTTCGGAGGATTATACCGCAGCAAAATGTTTTTGCACAGATCAGTCCACAACTCCATTGAACCCGGTGGAACGCCACTCAACCAAGCCCTTGCTCGGTCACGCAGAAAATATGGAAAGAGCTTTAACTTCAAGACATCTTTGTGTACTCCTTGTTGACGAAACAAATCACACACCTCCAACAAGTTACGAATATGCTGCCTGACATCTTCATTTGGCATGCCCCCAAATTGTCCTATGGAATTCAACATATTGAACATGACAGGTTTGAGCTCGAAATGGGCTGCCTGAATTTCTAGTGCCACAATTCCAGGATTTAAGTCATCCAAGATAAGGTTTAAGTGATCAAGAATGGCACGAGGTCTGGCTGCCTTCCCAGCATTTGGAATTGCCCCGGCATTCTGATCTTCCTCATGACCAATGACTTGATTTCTGATTTTATACATATTTGTATGTTGAGCACGCCTTCTTTGCCTAAAAAGCATCTCGATCTCAGATTCAACTGGTTCTAGTGACTCGTTCGAATGTCTTGCTGTCATACACAGTAAAAAACATGAAATAGATAAAGAAAATAAAAAGTAAAGCTATCTAAAAAGAAAAATAAGCAAGTAAAATAAAAAATGTTTTGACAAAACAAATTAACTTCCAGTTGCCAATCCCCGACAACGGCGCCAGAAACTTGTCTGTTGTTTGTGAGTACTATATATGGGTGCGAAATATGTGCAAGTATACACAATCGAACAAGTAATACAGTGATGAGTGAGTATCGTCTCCACATGGACTAGAGGAAATTGATAAGTTCAGTCAAAGCACTTTACTATGTCACTTCAGTAAAGTTAGTGATGTTATTTGCAAATGGAAATGCTGTGGCAAAATGAAATGGATGTAGTGAAAACTGTCTGATGGTAATATGGTAGCAGATTGAGATGTTATGGCAAATTGGATTGTGAGCAGTGCAATCAAATGAAAATGTAAAGGCAACATAAACTATAAATACTGGATTTGCTTATAAAGACTTTATACTCCTCACACGATAAGCTACTACGGGAATGAGTGATAGGGGTTACTTAGGAAAATTAAGTCTACTTCTCAAAATGGTCTTACTTCTATGCCTTCTCTGCCCAACAAAGTTTATTAAGGGTGCCCTATGCTATCTCTAGTGAGGGACTCTACAGATTGAAGATGCCTTGGCAAAACCGGTTGGCGTTAGCTACTGCAAGGATCCTATTGGTCCAGATAATAGGATATGTCTCGGTAATACCTTTTTGCGGCAGCATTAACATCTAACCTATCACTCATACACAACTCCTTTTAGTGGAATGAAATCCTAGCTTTATCTCTAAGGTGTATTAGGCCTAGTTACTACCTAGAACCCCCTTTTTATGCGGTTCCTCCCTAGTTTCTCTCGAATACTAAGGATGTTCTACTTAGACATTCTCTCGAACACTAAGTAATCTCCTAAGGAACGACTACTCTCGTAGCTCCTACAACCTTAAGGCACTAAGCTTAATAAACAAAACAAAATATAACATAGAAAAATAACCAGTCATTAAAGGAGAACTTAAATATCCAAAATAAACTCCCACCAAATAGGATTAGTTCATGGGGGCTTCGAAATAAGCAAGCACAAAGCAAGTTAATCCGTTCCTTACAACCCAAAAGATAAAATATAAAAACAAAGAGCAAAGGGATGGAGAAAAAGCCTTCGATGTGCACTGTCGCAGCTTCCCTCGGCCACCACGAACTGTCCCAGTGATCTAGCTCTTCTCGGATGCCTAGTTTGTCACTCCCTTTAGCTTTTCAACGGAGGAATGTCACGGTAAAAACGATTGACAAAAAAGAGAGAGATATTTTTCTCTGAATATTTAGGCTCTTGGGGGCTGTGTAAAAATCTCAAAGTCTCTTCAAAAAGTCTGCTTTATCTCCTATTTATAGGGGAGAATGAACCTAGGTTTTTGTGTTAAAATTATACAAGTACCCTAAAGTTCATTCCTTTTATGTGAAAGGCGGTGCATAAGTGGTAATGGACCCCTCCTTTATGGCTGATTGCATCAATCACACATATTCAATGATAGATGGCTCTTACTAAAAATGTATTCATTGACTTTTTATGCCCAGAAATGTCGTCCGAGTGATCGCGGCAATCATATTTTGCTCAGTAGTCTCATCATGTCATGTTAATTCCCTTTTGCTTATATTTGCTCCCAAATCATGTACATCATCAAACAAAACACCTTCCCCATAAAGCAGCACTGATTACAAAATAAAAATGCATCGGCAAACAAAATTCCACCACATGCAACTATATGCTCCTAAATGCATCTATATGATCCTATAAGAGCTTTTAGACAGCTAATAACTTAAGTGAAAAGGTCCCAAATATGTCCTTTTTACGGAGTTATCAACCATATACCAGATTTTGATGAAGACAACAAAGCAAATAAAATGGAGGAAAAGATCAAGCAGTTGGAAGACTAGATGAAGACGGTTAAAGGGGATAATGACTATTATGGAGTTGACGCTTTGGAATTAAGCCTAGTCCCAAATTTGATTTTTCCTTCAAACTTTAAAGTCTTAGACTTCAAAAAGTTTGATGGGAATAGTTACCCTTCAGCTCACATTACCATGTTCTGTCGAAAGATGATAGGATACGTAGGGAATTACTAACTCCTGATCCACTACTTTTAGGAGAGTTTGGCAGGTTCAACTATCAGGTGGTTCAATCAGCTGAACCACTCGCATATCTATAAAGACAAGGGAAGGAGAGATCAATAACATCAATACTTTCAAAACTAGTAAAGGTGTTACGGTCTCCAACTCAAAATAAACTGCAGCAGTACCATCAAATACTTCTAAATAAGACATATGAGAACCAAGGAAAGAAAGAGCAAGAGAACATTTCGATCCTATTCCCATGACTTATAAGCAACTATATCAATAGCTCTTTAACACACACGTGGTGTCACCTTGTCCAGTGGAACCTTTAAAGCCCCCATACCCAAGTGGTATGATAGAAATGCACATTGTGAATATCATGGTGGTGTTCTGGGGCATGCCATCGAGAACTATCTTATCTTCAAAAGAATCATGCAACGGATGCGCAACAGGAACTAGATTCACTTCAATACCTCAGGCTCACCAAATGTTGCACAGAACCCTCTGCCTAACCACTAAGAAAACAAAGTTAAAGTAATTGTTGAGGAGATGAGTAAAAGGATCAAAATATGTGTCTCTAAAATAACTTCTCCACTAGCATGGGTATGGAGGTAGATGGTAAAAGTATGATTTCTTGCACCATATTCTGACACACCGTAATGTGAAAGTGGTAAAAATTGATGTTACCACAATGAAGAAGGATATGATGTGCAACACTGTTTGGAGTTTAAAGCTTTGATCTAGCTCATGATTGAAAAGAAGGAGCTAGAATTCTATGAAGAAGTCCAAGACACTCCAGAAGTTGATATTTTTTATGACTAAAGATTCATCCGAAAGAGGATATGGCATTGGTTGTCCTTTGGTAATCACCCCTAAAGTAAAGATAGTAGATAAAGCACCAAGAAAGATGGTGATAGTGGCACTAAGACCTTTTCCCTACAAGGACCACAAACAAATACCTTGAAAGTACGAATGTCAAGTAAGCACTTTGAAGGAAGATGACAATGAAGTAGGGCATACTATTGGAAAATACTATTCCCAATAGGCTAACTTACCCCATAGACCACTTTAACTATTCAAAGGGGACATACTAGTATTAAATTAGCTACTAAAGGAAGAAGAGGTTGTGGAGTTCCTGAAATTTCTAAAACACAGTGAATACAACATCATGGAATAATTACATAGCCTACCGCACATATTTCAATGCTGGCACTATTGTTAAATTTGAAGGCATATATAAAAGGCACTTTTGAAGGTCTTAAATCAGACATTTGTACCAAAAGAGATACTAGTTAACCACATGGATAAACTGGTTAACAATATCCAAAATGATAATCTCATCTGATTTTCTGATGATGAGATTTCATCCGGAGGAAGAGGTTGAGCTAAAGTATTACACTTCACCACTCATTGTAAGGGGGCATGCCTTGCTAAGTGTGTTAATTAATAATGGATATGCCTTTAATGTGATTCCTTTGGTTTCTATAAAAATGTTACCAACGAATACTTACCACATGAGAACATGCCAGAGTGTGGTTCAAGCCTTCGATGGGACGATTGACTATCGGATCTGCCACTTATAGTATAGAATTCCTGGTGATGGACATTATGCCTTTTTACAACTGCATTCAAAGAATGTCGTGGATCCATCAACCTGGGGCATTACCATCAACACGAAACCTGAAAGTCAAGTTTGTCATCGATAGAGCTATAGTAATCATTAATGTGGAAAAGGAAATAGTGGCGAGTGTGACCACTAACCCCCTAACATATGTATAAATGAGGAAGCCTTAGAGTGTTCATTCCGCTCTTTGGAATTTGTTAATCCAACATTTGTGGCTGAAGGGGGAAAGATTTCCAATCCCATACTCTCGGAATGCACCAAGATGGAAATCAAGTAAACTTTGGAAAAAAGATGCGAATATAGGAAGAGTTCTTGGGAGTTCTTTACAAGGAAGAGTCAAAACCGTCTTTCCTATTATTAAGCTAGATTAGTTCGGACTCGGATTCAACCTAGTCATCAACAGAGGAAAAAGGAGATTCAGAAGTGCCAAGATGGAAGAATTGAAAGATTGACTGGAGAGGAAATTAAAAGATAGCTTATGTCTTTTCCTCCTCTTCACAACACATTCAGGTTTAGTGGTTATGCTTTTGAGGAATAATCAATGATGGCCTTACCTGATACAGAAGAAGCTCTGAAGGACTTGAGCATCAATGTTATAACAACATATCACATTGAAGATAATAATAGGACTAGGATCAATCCGTTACCGTAGGGTTTTGCGATTAACAACTGGACTGCTGAAGAACTACCTGTGGTTTTCAAATCTCTTTTAGAGTAATACTTAGACTTTCCTTATTTGCCTATGCTTGGGGCAATATGTGATCTTTTGTAAGGGTTAATAAATTTTTTTAATTTATATTTAAATAAAAGATACAGTTTCTTTTCCAGCAAACATTTCTTCATTCTTTTTTATCCTTTCTTTCATATTTAATTTTTTCATTTCCATGTGGGATACCTTACTCTCACATACACATTTCTTTTTTTCCCTTTTAGGTCATAAGATATTAATGATGCAGATAATGATGATTTTGACCCAGAGGTGGATTTTTAGTAGCTCAGTTGTCTTGGGGAAATTAATGAATGTGACAATGAAGAAGAACTGCAGCTTACCTTTTCAAATAATAAGAATGGTGGAGAAAGAAGACAAACAAATATTTCTACATGAGGAGAAAATTAAGGTCTTGAATTTGGGCACAGAAGAGGAAAAGAAGGAAGTTAAAATTGGCACGACACTTTCTTTGGAAGCAAGGCAAAGATTGATAGACTTGCTTCAGGAGTACAAAGACGTGTTTGCATGGTTGTATAAAGATATACCTGGGCTATATACGAATATGTAGTCTATAACTTCCCATCAAACCAAAATGCAAACCCGTACAACAAAAACTAAGGCGGATGAGACCTGAATACTCCTTAAAATAAAAGAATAAGTCAAGAAACAATTCAACGTTCGCTTTATTCAAGTGTCCAAGTATTTGGAATAGGTGGCTAACATAGTGTCGGTGCCAAAGAATGATGGAAAAGTGTGCATGTGTGTCGACTATTGAGACATCAATAAGGCAAGTCCTAAAGATAACTTCCTCTTGTCGTATATAGGAGATCCCGTCACTCCGGGTTTTATCAAAAGTTAAACTGGATGATGCATAATGGGTGCAAACTCTATATGGTTAATTGAACTTAATAGAAGAAAAAAAGTTGAAAGCCATTCATCATGGTCAACTTTAACAAAGACGAATTATCCGAGCACACAACAAGAAGGTACGCCCAAGAGTATTCCATGAAGGAGATCTTGTACTGAAAAAGATTTGACCAATCCAAAAAGACTTCAGAGGAAAGTGGATGCCAAATTGGGAATGACCTTATGTCATAAAAAGGCCTTCTCTGGAGGAGCGCTGATCTTGACTGAAATAGACGGGCCTAAAGTACTTAATCCCATTAATTATGACACAACCAAGAAGTATTTCACTTAAGGTAAAAACATGAAAGGGCACCCTAAGTTGAATTTAAAAAAAAACGTTTAGAGTGAAAACTGAAAGGGCGCTCTAATCTTTTAATAAAGGAACAAAAACACAAAATAAGGTGTGTCCAAGATGAAAATCCACAAACGACATCTTAAAACCAAGGAACGATCCAAGTTGAAAACCCAAAAAGAGCAGCTTGCATAATGATTCAGGATTCACGCAGGGGCAGATCCCAGATCAAGGCAATAAAATATCACAGCGTCCAAGTCTACAGGAAATTGATTTGGGATGAACTCTGCGCTCTTCGAACATTGTCACATCTTCGAAGTCCCTTGACAAAAGCTACACTCAGAAGTCACTTAACGGTGCACTAGTTCAAAAGTGTATGCCTTATCAAGATCTAGGGCATTTACTTGTACTCCAATATATCTTGCCTTTTCAGAATGTTTGTTATTTATTCTTTTTTTCATCCTCAGAAATAAATCGTTTCTCAAAATGAAAATTAATTCTTTTTAAGAATATTCCATTGAGTTTAAATAAGAATAATTTATTCACTATTGGAAAAGATCATCGCGTATTATTGCACAAAGATTTCATGAAAATATAGGTGTTCGAAAGATAATAAAGATTCTTACACCATACTCGAAAGAATGATTTGAATGATGGTTCGTTGAGAAATAAAAAGGCATTGATTAAATCAAGACTAGAAGTAAAGCTTCTTTTTACTAGTTCCCAGAGTGTATATCAGATCAAAACCCGTTGAATAGTCCAAAATCAAGGGTCAGAAATTCAAGATTGGCAATAGTCAAGAGTCATCCAGAATGGCAACAAGAGATTGAGATTTCTCTCTAAACCCTAAAATAACATATGTCGCGTATGCATTTTAGGCATGCATAAGAACATTGCATCAACATCATCGCATATATACATAATTTTACAGATTTTTGTCGGAGTTAATTTCAGCTTCACGACGAAGAATATTGAACTCAAACAAAACACAAGATTAAAAACAATGCAACCTATCCAAGTTGGATTTCAACTTCACACTGAAGGATATCCGACTCAAGGCCAATATATTCAATCTGGACTCAACTTCACGACGAAGAAGTCTCCCACGATTTCAACTTCATGACAAAGGATATTGTGCCCAATAGATCGACATAACTTCACAACAAATTAGTCATCTACAACAATGAGGAACTATCTCTCAACTAAGGTTATCTAGTCAAATTCCAACTTCAAAACGAAGGGTATTGGGCTTGAAGGAGGTAGCGAGGACTTTCCCATCTACTCCAGACATCAAGCTAGATTTCAACTTCGCAGTGAAGGATGTCATGCTCGACTAACTTAACTTTAGGACGAAGGGGTCAACCACGATTTCAACTTCATAACGAAGGACATCGTGTTCAAAGACATCCCAAGATCAAATCAACTTTATGATGAATGAGTCACCCATAATGCAGCTCCACAACAAGAAGCCATCTCCTATCTTTAAGTCAAATTTAAACTTCATGATGGAGGTTACTCTATAAAAGAGTCGACTACAACATTGATTCGAATTTCAAACTCAGAGATTGACAACAGGCTTGCTTGCAAGTCCCTAATGAAAATTTGTGTCCCTTTGTCTTTGTCCAATTTCTTGTTAGACTATAAATGGGTAAAAAGGGCAGTTGTAGACACTTATTTTCGTCCAAGGTCTTTATTATATAGCATAATATATATAATAATTTCAAATATTTTTTTTATAAATATATAATATATAGTTTTTGGAAACATTTTTAAACGTATAATATATAGTTTTTTTTAAAAACGGTATTGAAAACATATAATATATTGTTTTTAAAATGGTTTTGAAAACATATAGCATATTTTTTAAATAATTTTGAAAACGTATAATATAGTTTTTAAAATAATTTTGAAAACATATAAAATAAAGTTTTTAAAACGATTTTGAAAACATATGGTATATAGTTTTTAAAATAATTTTGAAAACATATAATAATATATATTTTTAAAAAATGATTTTTGAGAACATATAAAATAATTTTTGAAAACATATTTTTGAAATATAGTATTATATAGTTTTTATTATTATATTTAATTATTTATATTATATTATATTATTTATTTCATTTGATTTTTTATTTTCATGTCCAAATTAAGGTCCAAGTCAAGCAAGGGTCCAATAAGGTCCAAATTCCGGTCCAGCAAGGGTATGAGGGAGCCCAATCGGGTAAGCTATCTTGATCCAACAAGTAAACCAGGAGGCCCGATTTAGCCCATCTGCCTCACCTAACAGTTAGGGTTGTGTAAACCCTAGGGCGTCGTATGGAGAAAGCAAGGATCGACGGAGCACGCATGGAAGCCACGCGTAATAACAGGTCGATATTCACGGCCAAACGACCAGGGACTGAACCATCCGAGGATTACCAGTCACACAAACAATCGAACAGCCCGAAAATTATAGGAATGAGGGAAACAACCCCGTTAGGAGCAGAAATAGTCACCGACGGTGGGGTATAAATACCCTCACCTAATATGTCAAGAACGATAAGAGACATCAAGCTAAAAAACCCAACAACACAAGCAGCAACCAAACAAGAGAAGAACCAAAAACAGTGATACATAACCAAATCAAAAAACCAAAACCAAAATAAGTCGTATTCAGTTAAAATGAAATTCGTCAAGCCAAAAAATAACCAAAACAACGCCTAGTAAGGAATTTTTGCAAGCTTCAAAATACAGTGTAGCGTTAGTCACGGTTCAGGAAGGGAGCGACGCCGAAAAATGGAAAGTTTTTCATTAGAAATAGGTAAAACAACAAAACTTTAAATCTTGATCTATGTCGGTTGCAGTCTTTTTGGGGTAATCGGGCTTTGGTATCATACTCACGAGGTGGAGAGGAATATTTTAGTTAAGTTTGGGGTTTTTCGACCACCAGGGGTTGTGGTCAGAGCGGCGGTCCACGCGGTGATGTCTCGTCGGGAGGTGGTCGATATTTGACCGGCTAATGGATAGTTGAGAGAATGTTTAAGGGGAGGGGGTTTAACATTTGAGACGGAGAGTGAAAATGAATGTTTTTTCTGATATTTTTGGCTATTTAAAGGGAGGGCCACAATTTAATTTTGAAAATTTTAAATTATTTTTATAGTCCCTAGACTTTTGATGCGTAGTTCATTTTGGCACCTATCTCAATTCTGTCTATGAATTTTCAATTAATTCAATTTAATCCTTTATTATATTTATTATATTTCGCGATTTTAGTCCCTTAACCTTTCTTTTTTGTCATCTTATTTTTAGTATTAATTAGATCCATAAATGTCAATTTATTTAAATTTAATCCATTAATTTCAATTTATTTATTTAATTACTTATTTTTTCCTTTACACTTCAACATGATTTTTTAGTATTTTTATTAACATTTTTTCTCTCTTAATATTGTTTTACTTTTTTTCTTCTAATTTTTATGTCTTTCAAAATTTAACATTTGCATCCTTTTAATTTATTTTTTATTTATTTATTTTTTGAAAATTATATTTTCTTTATTTTATTTTATTTTATTTATTTTTTCTCTTTGATTTACTTAATATTTATTTGTTTATTTTTTTTTTTTATAATCTAACGTTTTTGACTTTTTAGAAGCAATTTTTATCAATCAAAGGTAAGTAATTCGAGTCAAATCTTTAAATTCCAATTTAACTTTTATTTTTCACAATTAAGACAACCGAGAAATTAAATTGGTACCGAAAGGGCAGTATAATGGTGCTAATCCTTCCTTGACTGTAATTAACTCCCGAATCCGACATATTTTTGGTAAAACGCAGATCAAGTAATATGGTAAATTAAGGTGTCCGGTCAACCAAATTTTTAAATAATGATCGGTGGCGGCTCTAACACATCGAAATTAAGTCGAAGCCCGATTCTGGGCCCACATCGTCGAAAGAAGTTGTAAAATACATTTCACTTTTGACATTTCCCTCCCTCCCTCTAGATAGAATTTGATATTTCACTTTTGTTTGCAATCATATGTTGGAAAATTTGGAAGCACAGGTGTAATTTGCTTTTCCAAGAGAATTTTGTAGAGTATGAGGACATACTGGTGCAATGTGTTAAAACTAAAAATAATATAGTGGCGAGTGAAGCTGTTGGGTTGCGACAAAAATGGTGATGTTCGAGTTGCTGAACATTGGTGTAGGCCTACCATGAATTGGACTAAGGCTAACATGGATGGAGCCGTTGTGGGTTTGATGAAGATAGCTGCTGCAGGGGGAGTGCTACGAGGCGATCAAGGTGGATGGATCTTTGGGTTTGCTCGAAGCTTGGGTATATGTTCGGTTTTTATGACGGAGTTTTGGGCTATTCATGACTCGTTAAGTCATACGTAGCGCCTGAGATTCAGGAGAATTGAGGTTGAAACAGATTGTGCAACAACAACAAAGCTGTAGCGGGTGGTGCGGTTGTGAGCTTGATCCGGGAACTCCTTCAACGTGACCGGGAAATAAGGATTAAACTTGTTCATCGAGAGGCAAACCTTGTTGCTAGTAGGTTGGCTACGATGGCAAGAGTCAATACGATAGGGATTGTTCTTTATCATTCCCCACCTAGTGGGATCGATGCACTAGTGGTTATGGAGAGCAATCCATAGCCTAGTTCTGGTTTTTCCTTTTACTATAAAAAATAATATTTTTTTGTTAGCGTTAGTTGATTAAATAATATAACTTGTTCGTATTCATTCGCTAAAATGATAAACCAATGCAAACAAACATAAACGATCGTACATAAAATGCAACTTTCTTTTAAATCAAGTAAAAATTCTTAAAATAATATAAATAAATAAAGATAAATATAAATTTAACTAAACGTACGGATTACCAAATATAAATGAATGAATTATTAAACGTTCATAAATGTAAATGAATGAATGAGTCAATTATTTGTGTTCATTCTTTAATTAAACAAGCATAAAACTTTGTTCATGTTTATTCATTTAATTAAACAAACATAAAACCTTGTTCTTGAAATCCCCACCAAACGGTTCACAAACGATCCACTTAACATTCAGATTGTTATATCCTAGAGTCAGATCTTTTCAGAGTAAAGCTTTTGTTTAGGCTATGAGTTTTTTAAAATACAAAATAAATTTTTTACAGTATATAATCATATCTTTTAACGTCATCAATTTTTTATATTTATATATTTTTTAAAAATTATTAAAATTAATATTTATTAATAGAGTTTGTTAACAGTATAATAATATATAATTTATTTGTTATATAAAATCTTATGTTTTGAAGATTTAATATTTAACATATTTTTAAAGTGAATTTCAATTTTAAATATATTTTGAAAAATAGTTAAAATTTTACTTATAACTAATAGGATAAACCAACAAGCTAAAGAACCAAATGACTGAAAATTTGCGTTTACACCTAAAAATAAAGGCTCTCCCAATTTGCAATGTACACAAAATATTTATAAAATTACTAAAAAGTCCATCGGTGTTTTAGTTAATTCAAACGCTTATTTCCATCCATAGTTCAGACGGATGTAACTTAAGCAATTCTCATTAATCACAGCTAATTCACATTAGTAAGTAATTAAAGGAATAAAAAAACTATAACAGTAAATACATAGGTTGAATGTCATCTCATAAAATAACAAAAACCAAATCTCACCATTGGATTACGATAAACATGTCCGATCAAGGCAAAGTGTCATATTTTAGCAGGTCGAACTCACTGAGTTTGTGGAGCTGTTAACACAACCAAACAATCTAGTGTTATGCTATAAATTCAATATAAGATAACATGAAGACATTGCATGTTGGTTACAGGTACAATATTGTATGTTGTTCTACATTTTAAATAGGACTCGGAAACTGATGAGAAAATAAACAGTGCAAATATTGAATTAATTACATTTAGCCGATGGTTCATCATGACGTTTCATTACTGGGAAGAGAAGAACCTCTTGTTCAAATATAGTGTAGACACATTATTTCGTCTGATTCGGTTTATATTATGTTCACGTGTTTATTTTTATTTTGCACATTGTGTTATTTATGCCTCATGATATACGCGCATTATACAGTATGGTACATACATTTATACTATATATTTTTATTTTTGTACCAGGTCCAATAGTTACAAATAAGTCAGGCCCAAAGCCCAAATACAAGTAATAGCAACAAACCCAGCAACCCAGAACCCAACTGCTGCCCGGATTCAAGATTTGATTCAGAGCCCGACCCGATCCGACCCGAGATCCAGGGCCTGTGACAACCCGACCTGAACCGGCCCAGAGTAGTTAGGGTTCCAAAACCTTAATTTTTCACCCTGTCTCCTCAATGCAGCACAACAAGGGCGGTCAAACCGAGGACTCTCGGAGAGTCCTCACGCCTCACGCCAAAGTCACCATCTCCGAGTTTTTCGACAACGTGGTTTCATGGACACCAACAAACAACAAAAAAACAAGAATTTTAGTCCTATTAGGGGTCTAAAACCGAACCAATAATAGTTTTTTTAGCACTATAAATGGATGTAAAATCACAATCAAAGATACACAAGATCACTAGAGAAAACACTCGAGAAATCGAAGCATTTGTAAGCTTTCGAAAAGAAATAAAGAGGTAAAAGTTCTCGCCTTTTTTATTTTTGTGCTTGCATGTGGGTTGTCATTTTTTCTCTTCGGTTTTGACTCGAAAAAACTAAAAAATGAAAACCGGCCGATGATCGGGGAGGGCTTTTCGAGATCTTTTTCCTCAGACGTAGCTCTCCCCATGACGATTTTCAAAAAACCATTTTGATTTCTGAAAAAAGGGAGGAAAGATCTTTCGAATTGTATATTTTTTTTTGCCGCTAATGAACGGTGGCCGACGAGACGGCGGTGACCGAATTCTGGGTTCGCCAGGAACCCAGGCGGCCATGTTCTTTAACCCGAAGAACAGGTTGAGAGAAAACTAAAAGGGGTGGGGTTCGATCGGTTTGGAAAATTGAAGAATGAAAAGTTGTGTTTAATTTTTGGGCTTTATAGTGACCTGCCAACCCGACCCGTGACCTGATCCAATCCGAATAGGATCCACGTGTTTTCAATTAAAAAGGGTCTAATCTCAATTCAAGTCCCTCATTTTTTAAGGATCATTTTGCCCCCTAAACTGAATTTTAACCCCGATTTTCCTTTTAAATTTACCACCCAATTTATTTTACTTTCAATTTAGTCCCCTTTCTTATTTGATTTACAATTTTTCCTTATTTTTTATTTAAATACAACATTTTATTATATATATATATTACTTTCATTTTAATTTTTAATTTTTAATTTTTAATTTTTTATTTCTTTTTTTTCTACTTTCGTTTGTGTTTACTTTTTTTATTTTTTTAATTTTACTGTTTTATTTTATTTATTTATTTTTTTAATTTGTTTTATTTATTTCAATTATTCTATTACTTTTCCCTGTTTTAGCATCAACATTTTATTTTTTTTAATTTTCTTTTTATTTATTTATTACTTTAGGTTTTTTATGTTTTATTTTATTTTATTTCTTTATTTTTTGTTTAATCTTACAATTAGTGTTTTACTTTTATAATTTAATAGACTTTTTTCTTTCATTATTTTTATTTATTATGTGTTTTAATACGAACCCTTTGTTTTTATTTCTATTAATTCCTCAGCATGTGTATTTTTTACTTAAAACATTACAATTTAACCTTTATTCTTTCTTTTTGGATTCAACATGTTTCTTTACCAATCTAACATTTTTTGACTTTTTATGGGCATGTTTTTTTTAAATTGATCGAAGGTAAGTATTTTGGATCAAACTTTACTTTTTAATTTAACTTACAATTTTCTCAATTAAGACAACTGGAAATTAATTAGTACCGAAAGGGCAGCTCAAGGGTGCTAACCCTTCCTTGACTGTAATTGACTTCTGAATCCAACATATCTTTGGTAAGATGCATATCAAGTAATAAATTGAGGTATCCGATCAACCATTTGTTTTTTAAATAAATGATCGGTGGCGACTCTAACCCACTATCTTAAGTCGAAGTCCAATTCCAGGCCCACCCGAAAGACAGTTGCGACAGCTTGGCGACTCTAATGGGGACATGTAAGTGAGTCAAGCTAAGGTTAATTTCCAGGTGTCTTCTTAAGTGAAAAGGGTAAGCTTAAATTTTAAGGTAACTTTTTAGATCCTTATTACTTACTTTTGATTATCTTTTCAAATAAATAGTTGTACTGACGATTTCTTTCAATGGTTTCAGTTTATCAAACTGTTTTTCCACCTAAGGCTCTATACCTGAGCTCCGAAGAACCCTTTTAAGTGGTGGTGAATGCGACGCCTTCGTGAGAATTTATTCTCCGTAGCAAGTAGCCTTCAGGATTCATATACCTTATATCTTCGTGTGAATTTATTCTCGGCATAGATATAAGTAAATGTATCCTCTTGAGTTAAACTTAGTCCACACGAGCTTGTAATCGGCTTAGGACTAACGGTCTGGCAAGCCCACGGGGGTTACCGACAAGGAGAACTCGGGTACCTTCTTTAGAACCTAAACTGGGAGATTACATGGAATTAGAGCCTTCCCCAAAACCCCATTTTAAAACCTAGGATTTTTTTTTACTCATGCAGTTTTACATTTTTATTTTTACTTTCACCATTTATACTTTTATCTTACTAACGTTTTTCTTTCATGTTTGTCTTTTTAGAATTTGCATTATAAAAAGAGGATATTGATCTATAAAAAATGTTAGTTACACACAAATAATATGTATTAATGGACAAAGGGTTGTAATGCAAGAGGTAAAAAATATCGAGGTACGATTATGGTCCGAAAAGACTCAGAAATAGAAGGGAGACAATATGCAAGGAAGCTATGTGTCAGAACTGGTTAGCTATGCTTCTGTCATCCTAAAGAAGAATGATGTTCAAGAGCTACTAAGCATTTAGGATAGCTAGAAGAGTGACCAGAAGCAGAAGTTCAGCCAGCAGTATGGTGATATCACTCTCCTTCTCTATGTTAGGACGGATGACCCCTAATTAGAGCCTTGGTACAATTCTAGAACCTAGGGTATAACTGTTTTATCTTTTAACCAGGAGAACATGGTGCCCACAATCAAAGAATATACTACATTACTGCATTGCGAGAGAACTAGAATAGAGCGGGTCTACATCAAGCACATCAAAAGTCATACTTTCAAGAATAGACTAGCAAAGGTCACCGGGGTAGATGAAAAATGGGTAACTGACTGAGCTCGACATAAAGGTAGCAGGGAAGGTATTGCTTGGATTTATATCAAGCAACTGATGAAGAAGCATCCCGATGAATGAAAGATAATAGATCTTTTTGCACTGGGTCTTTATGGTTTGGTTTTATTCCCAAGGACTTTGGGGTAAATTAATGCAACTATGGTGGAACTATTTGAACAACTCTCGAGGTGAGTAAATCCAGCACCGACAATTTTAGCTGAGACCTTTCGCTCTCTCAACTACTACAGAAAGACTGGAGGAGGAAGATTCATATGGTGTGCTCAACTTCTCCAAGTTTGGATCGACAATCATTTTTTGAAGATTAAAAGGATTGCTTATCGTCGATTCAACAAAACTTATTCACCTTTGGGGGAAATCCTTACTCTGAAATGGCAAGAAGGCGCATGAAAAGAAAAATGGATGAAAGTATTCTTATACCTTAAAGATAGGGATATTGCATGGAGAAATCCTTGGTTAACCCACAGTGACATTCTTTTCCTATGTGGGTATTCAGATACTACGACACAACTTGGACTATGGGGAGGAGTCGAATATTCTCCGCTTTTTGCACTTCGACAGTATGTGGCACGCTAGTTTATCCCAGCAACATACGGGGCATCTCGATAAGAATTTGCATACCATGAGGACAACTACAAGAAAATAGTTAAGGAAGTAGCTCAGTCATAGAAGAAAGTATTCTGAATGGATGTCGTGGCTGTCAAAGACATGCTTACTTCGGATTATTTGGAGTTATGACAGTTAAGGAAAAATGATAACTTCCCCGTGACAGATCATGAGGACACCTGGACCATGGAAGAACATCTTAAGCCTATTCCTTCCGAGATAGAGATAGAAATGAAAGAATTCAAAGCTCTGAAGAACGAACTGAAACATAGGGTAAGCGAACTTGAGGCCGAAAGATACCAGTGGAAATTAGATGCCAATACTCAGAAGGATCGAGAAGACAAGTTAGAAAAGGAAAAGAAGAAAACTTGTTTTGATCTTGAAGACTTGAGAAAATGATATCGAGAACAATTCCAGAGTAATTCCAATTTGGAAAGGTCTTCTAGGTATTGAAAAGGCGAAGCTAGCATCTTGAAAATGAAGTTTTAATGGCATGATGAAAGAGAGACCTTGAAAAAACAACAAAAAACTTTTCAGAGGTGTTTGATAGACAGCCAGCACTAGAACCAGCATTTGAGAATCCAGGTATCTGATTTAGAGAAGTCTCTTTAGAAACAACAAAAACAAGATGGCAAAACCATAGCTAAGTTAGAAGCTATTGTGAACGGATTCAAGAAACAAGCAAAAGAGCTTCAGATAGTGCCCTTTAATGAAGGATTGTAGTGTTTTTTCGTTGGGAACAGGCTCAACAAAGGGTGAAAGCTAGAGATGCAGTCATTTGAGATTTCCTAGAGGAAGTACAAAAGGTAGCTTGTCATTTGTATGGTTTAGCAAGAGAAGCCAAAATTGTTCGACAAAGCATTCAACCAGTGACAGATGAAGGAAGAAGACTTATCAACCTATTAGAAGTTATTCGGGGTCTAGAGGATTTAATTCGGATGTACCATTAAAATATTTTTTGTCTCTTAAAAGATAAAACACTTTTATATCAATAAGGATTATTTGTAACAACAGACATATTTCTGGATCAATGCCTCTAAATCTCATAAATATTGCATTTCATACTTTGCATTTTTAATTTCCATGTTTATTTTCTATTTTCCATGTTTATATGTTCATATTAACTAACAGAAAATGTCTCATCAGAATAAAATATAAACATCGAGTTTACCTCCACAAGCTTTGGACATGCGTCATCCTCACAACACCTGCACAAATAAAAGACAAATGGAAGGCAAAATCGCTCAACTCAAGGATAACATGTTGAAGTTGCAGAGTGAGTTAGAGGAGAAGATAAACCAGAATAATCAAAGTACTCTAGATACAATCACGAAGAGCAAAGAGTCCTTGGTCGATCAGATTGTGGCCAATTTATCTGGCTTACAGCAAGCAAGTGCACCTGGGGCAGGTTCGTCTGATGGGGTAACTATACCACCGACCCCGCAGGTAGTTATCTCACCTGAAATCTTACCTATATTGTAAGGGGACTCATCCAATGCAAATGTGAAAACCTAATCTGCTGTAAAGATACAGACTATTGTATCCAACCCTGACAATAATCCAGATGATTACCATATACTGATTTTGATGAGGAAAACAAGGCGAAAAAAAATGGAAGCGAAAATTAAGCTGCTGGAAGACGAAATGAAGATGGTCAAAAGGGACCATGATTACTATGGAGTGGACAGTGCTTCCACCAAAATTAAAAGCCCCTGAGTTTGAGAAATTCAATGAAAATAGTTGTCCCTCAGCCCACATCACTATATTCTATTAAAAGATGATGGGATATGTGGGAAATGATTAGCTCCTGATTCATGGCTTCCAAGAGAACCTGTCCAGTTCAGCCATTCGATTATACAGTTAGCTGAACCGATCTTATATCAAGACCTGGAAAGACCTAGCCAAGTCTTTCTTGGAACAATACAAGAACATAAATGATATGAGAGCAGATCGAGTTATGCTACAAAGTATGAAAAAAAAATATAACGAAAGTTTCAGACAGTATGCACAGAGATGACAGGATTTAGCTGTGCAAGTTCATCAACCATTGGATGAAAAGGAAACCAGGAAGCTCTTTGTGTAGATTCTGAAGGTTCCTTACTTCGGACACCTGGTTGCAATCACATCAGAAACTTTCTCAGATCTAGTTATGGCCGGAGAGATGATTGAATTGGTCATAAAACAAGGCAAAATCGAGGGAGGGGAATCAAATAAGAAACCTCCCATAAAGAATAAAGAGATTAACAACGTCAATACCTACAATGCCAATAAAGGTGATACAATCTCAAACAGAAAATCAAATGTAGTTGTACCGTCAGGTACTTCTAGACAAAGTCCGAGGAAACCTAGGAAAGAAAGAGAGAATGAGCAATTTGATCCTATTCTCATGCCATACAAGGAATTATACCAACAGCTCTTTGACACTCATGTAGTATCACCGTACCTTATGGAACCAATGAAGCCCCATACCCCATATGGTATGACGAGAACGCTCACTGGGAATACCATGGTGGTCTGTCGGGGCACACAATCAAAAACTGCCTCGCATTTAAGAGGATTGTACAAAATGCACAACAAGAATTGGATCCACTTTAACTCTGGAGAACCAAATATTGCACAAAATCCTTTACCTAATCATCAAGAGACTAGGATTAACGTAGTCACTACCGATAAAGGCAAAAAAGTCAAAACTGGTGTTTTTAAAATGAAGTCTCCTTTGGCTTGGGTATGGAGCCAAATGGTGAAAGAAGGGCTTTTTGCACCATATTCAGATACATTAAGGAAAATAGATGGTAACCACTATTGTTACCACAATGAAAAGGGGCATGAGGTGCAAGATTTCCTAGAATTCAAAGCTTTGGTCCAGCTCATGATGGATAGGAAGGAGCTGGAGTTCTATGAAGAAGTCTGAGATTCTCCTGAAGTAGATGTATGTGCTACCGGAGAACCATCTAAAAGAAGATATGGCAAGGGTAGTCATTTGATAATTATCCTAAAGTAAAGACATCAGATAAAACACAAGTGAAGATGGTGATCACATCACCCCGACCTTTTCACTACAATGATAGCCGACAAGTACCACAAAAATACGAATACCGAGTGAGCACCCCAAAAGAAGATGATAGTAAAGTGGGGTAGGCTATGGGGGAAACGCTACTCCCAAGAGGCTAAGTCCCCCCAAATGTGCTAGCAATCAATGAGCCCATAAAAGAGGGAGAAGCTAGAAAGTTTATCAAAATTTTGAAGTACAACAAATACAGCATCATAGAATAGTTGCATAGCTTACCGATACATACTTTAATGTTGGCAGTACTGTTAAGCTCGGAGGCACACAGAGAGACACTTTTGAAGGTCCTAAATTAGACGTTTGTGCCACAAGACAAACCAGTCAACAAGTTCGATTGATTGGTTAACAACATTCAAGTTGATAATCTCATATATTTTTCAGATGATGAGATTCCGTCTGATGGAAGAGGTCGAGCTAAGGCATTACACATCACCACTCATTGTAAGGGACATACATTACCGAGTGTGTTAATCGACAACAGTTTAAACCTTAATGTGATGCCTTTAGTTACATTGAAAAGGCTACTAATGGATACCTCTCACATGAGAACCTGCCAGAGTATGGTCCGAGCATTTGATGGGACCAAGAGGGAGGTAATTGGTAAGATTGAGGTGCCGTTAACCATCGGACCTGCAACCTACAATATTAAATTTTTAGTGATGGACATTATGCCTTCCTACAAATGCCTTTTGGGAAGGCCTTAGATTTATCATGATGGTGCAGTACCATCCACGCTGCACCAAAAAGTCAAGTTTGTCATTGATGGGGCCCTGGTAATCATCAATGCCGAAGAAGATATCGTGGCGAGTGTGACCACGGATGCTCCACACATTGGAGTATACAAGGAGGTGGTAGAATGTTCATTCCGCTCCTTAGAATTTGTGAATGCCACGTTCGTGGCTGAAGGAATAAGGATTTCCAAACCTGGGCTTTCTGAATGCACCAAAATGGAGATCAGTCAGACCTTGGGAAGAGGTGCCAAGACATGAAGAGGATTTGGGAAGCTGTTGCAAGGAAGGATAAATCTCTTCCTTCATATAACAAAGTTAGATCAATTGGGTTTTTAGCCCACTCGCCAACAAAAAGAGGAAAGAAATTTAGAAGAATCGAGAAAGAAGAATGACAAGGTTAATTGAAACTAAATTTCAATAGGAACCCATGGTATTCCCACCTCTTTACGACACGTTCAATTCAGGTGGTTATGTGTTTGAAACCACCTCACCAAATTTGGAAACTGCTCTAAAAGAGTAGAGTATCAACACCGTAATCACAGAGATTATAGAAGATGCAGATAAATCTAGAATCCGCCCAATGCCACCTGGGTTTGTGCTTAGCAACTGCTCGATAGAAGAACTACATGTGATTTTCAAAGTTCTTTCAGAATAATATTCAAACTATCCCTATTTGCCTATATCTGGGACAATAGGTGATCTTTTGTAAGGGTGAATAAACATGTTGTTTTAGATTCAATAAAAGATACAATTTCTTTTATGGAAAACAATTTTCTTATTTCATTTCTTTTGAATTCTTTTTTTTCTTTTTTCTTCATTTTAGTACTCTGTTTCATTCTCTTTCGAATTTAATTTCGATTGTCTGTGTGGGATATTTTTCTCTCACGCATACACATTTCCTTTTTCCTTCAGGTTCCCAGATAACAATAATGGAGGCACTGCTGATCCTGATCTAGAGGTGGATTTTGAATCATTCATTTGTCTCAGGGAAGTTGATGAATGCGATAATGAAGAGGAGTGCAACTTACCTATCGAATTGTTGAGAATGGTAGAAAGATAAGACAAGAAAATACTGCCACATGAAGAGAAAATAAAATTCTTGAATTTGGGCACCGAGGAGGAAAGAAATGAGGTCAAAATTGGCACAACTCTCTTGGCTGAAGCAAGATAAAAGTTGATAGTCTTACTTCAAGAATACAAAGACGTGTTAGCATGGTCGTATCAAGACATGCCAGGGCTAGACACAGATGGTAGTCCATAAACTGCCTATTAAACTAGAATGCAAACACGTGCAACAAAAGCTAAGGAGAATGCGACCTGAAATGCTCCTTAAGATCAAAGAAGAAGTGAAGAAGTAGTTTGACGATGGTTTCCTTCAAGTGGCCATGTATCCGGAATAGGTGGCCAACATAGTTCTGGTTCCAAAGAAAGACTGGAATGTGCACATGTGTGTTGATTACCGGGACCACAACAAGGCAAGCCCCAAAGATAACTTTCCTTTGCCACACATAAACACTTTGGTGGATAATATAGTCGGGAACATTTTCTTCTCGTTCATGGACGGATTTTCAGGATATAATCAGATTAAGATACATCTCAAAGAAATGGAAAAGACCACATTCGTCATATTGTGGGGAACCTTCTGCCACAAAATGATGCTCTTCGGATTGAAGAATGCTGAGACAGCGTATCAAAGAGCTATGGTGACCCTATTCCATGACATGATGCATAAAGAAATCAAAGTTTATGTCGACGACATGATTGTCAAGGCACAAACCGATAATGAATATGTCAAGAATCTGAGAAAGCTCTTCCAGAGATTAAGAAAGTTCCAACTGAGACTGAACCCTATCAATTACACCTTCGGAGTAATATCTGAGAAGCTGTTAGGCTTTGTGGTTAGTAGGAAAGACATCGAAGTCAAGCCCGATAAAGTTAAGGCTATCTAGAATCTGCCTCTCCTATAAACACAAAAAGAATTTCAAGGTTTTCAAGGTAGATTGAATTGTATAGAACGGTTCATATCTCAATTAACCGACAAGTGTAACCCAATAGTTTGCCTTCTCCGAAAGAACAACCTTGGAGTATGGGATGAAGTTCATTGATTACGAGGTCATATATCCTCCCATCAAAGAGGTTTGTTGTGCTTTAATCTAGGCTACAAGAAGACTCAAACAATACATGTTGTATCACACCACTTGGCTGATTACCAAGTTATATCCACTAAAGTACATGATGGGTGTGCCTACTCTCTCTGGAAGGTTAGCCCGATAGCAGATGCTGTTATCTAAATTTGACATAGAGTATGAGAACCATAAAGTCATGAAGGGAAGTGCCATATTAGATTTCTTGGCAAGCAGAACTGATAAAAATTATGAGTCGCTTGACTTTGACTTCCCAGACGAAGACTTGATGGCCATATCCTTAAAATAAGCAAGTACTTCCACAAACAAATCCTAGAAAAAGCATTTTGATGGTGCATCAAATGCATTAAGACATGGTATCTAGGCCATATTGGTCTCCCTAGTAGACTAAATTTTGATTGCACCAACAACATGGAAAAAAATGAGGCTTGTGTTTTGGGGATTCGAGATGCAATGAGAAAAAATATAAAGACATTGCGAGTATTTGGAGATTTGGCCTTAGTGATCTATCAGCTCTGAGGAGAATGGGAAACCAAATATGTAAAGCTGGTGGAATACTGAAAGCTAATATTGGATCTACGCGAAGAATTCGATGAGGTCACCTTCCATTATGTGCCTAGAGAAGAAAATCAAATGGCTGGTGTGTTAGCTACCTTGGCAGCCACATTCAAGGCTGGCGAAGAGTCTAATATGATGCCAATTGACATGTAGTCGTGTGAGTACCTTGCTCATTGTTAGCTAATCGAGGAAGCAAAAGACACTAAACCCTGGTACCATGACATTCTGCAATACATCAAGAATCAAAGTTATCTAGAGGAAGCCACCGAAACTGATAAAAGAACCATTAGAAGGATGGCAGCTGGATATGTACTTGATGGGGAGGTCTTATACAAGAAATGCCATGATCAAGTCCTGTTGAGATGTGTAGATACATAAGAGGCAAAGCGGATAGTAGAAGAAGTACATGAAGGACTTTGTGGAACGTATACGAATGGACATATGATGTCAAGGAAAATAATGAGATGCGGGTATTTATTGTCCACATTGGAAAGTGACTACATCAATTATGCTAGAATATGTCATAAATGTCAAATCTATGGGGATAAAATAAATTTTCCACCTCAACATCTTCATGTCATGACATCACCATGGCCTTTCTCTATGTGGGGCATGGATGTTATCGGGCAAATCCATCCGAAGGCTTCAAATAGTCATCAGTTCATTCTTATTGCAATTGACTATTTCACAAAATGGGTAGAGGCTGCGTCATATGCCTGTGTCACTCAGTCAACTATTTGTATGTTTTTGAAGAAAGAGATCATATGTCAGTATGGATTGCCTGAAAGGATCATTTCCGATAATGCTATAAACTTGAACAATAAGATGATGGATGCTGCTTGTGAGTAATTAAACATAAAGCATCATAGTTATACTGCTTATAGACCTAAGATGAATGGAGCAGTAGAAGCAACAAACAAAAACATTATGAAGATAGTGGAAAAAATGACTGAGACATACAAGGATTGGCACGAGAGATTGCCTTTTGCTTTGTTTGCTTATCGAAGCTTGGTACGAACTTTGACTGGGGCAACCCCATTTTCACTGGCATATAGAATGAAAGCAGTGCTGCCCATTGAGGTAGAAATTTCGTCACTCCGGGTCTTGTCAGAAGTCAGACTAGATGATGCAGAATGTATGTAATACCAATATGATCAGTTGAACCTAATAGAAGAAAAGAGATTGAAAGTCATTCACCATGGCCAGCTCTACCAGAAACAAATGATTCAGGCACATAATAAGAAGGTGCACCCAAGAGTATTCCGTGAAGGAGATCTTGTGCTAAAGAGAATTTGGCCAATTCAAAAGGACTCTAGAGGGAAATGGATGCCAAATTGGGATAGACCTTATGTCGTGAAAAAAGGCCTTTTCTAGAAGAGCACTTGTCCTGACTGAAATGGACGGACCAGAACTACCTAATCTTGTTAATTCAGATGTAGTCAAAAACTACTTCGCTTAGGGTGAAAACCTGAGAGGGCGTCCTAAGTCGAAAAAGAGAAGAAAAAAGGAGAAAAAAGAAAAAAAATGTAATACCCCAATTTAGGGGCTAAATTTAAGAAATTATAAAGTGGTAGATTTAATTGGTATTTTTAAAGAAATAGTGGATTAAATTGTAAGATTTCAAAGTTGGCAGACCGTTTTAAGAAGTGCAGGAAGTTCAGTGACTAAACTCTTGGTTTACCCATTTTTATTTAGGATGAATTATAAAACCCCCCGTGCGCAGGTTTTTTGCAGGAGTTTTTTTCCAGTTTTTCTCTTCCGTTGACACAACTTTCAACTCCGATATACTCGACGTCCGACCTTCGATCGACGAGCCGAAACCACCATCGTGTTCGTTGTCAACTGAGGAAAAAAACCCCTAAAACCTTTCATCGTGAATCATCTCCGTCCGTCGTTAATTTCAGTCAGAAGTACCGTCGGAAATAACTCAGTTTTAGTTGGTTTTTCATCGATTCACGACGATCCGCCCATCCTTTTACGACACCTCCCGCACCATCGTGTTCCTTGTTTCGTTACGAGTCTATCGGTGTCATCCTTGGTCTCCGTCGACGGTGGCGCGTGAGGAGGTAAAGCGGTCAAAGTTTTTGATTCGTTGAAATCGAGCTCTCCGCCGTTCAAAAATTTGAACTGAGCTTTGTAAGTATCTCAAAATTGCTTAAAATAATTTTTAAGAATTTTTCCAGGAATTTTCCGATATCAGGGCACTGTTCACGCGCCCCTACACGCCGCCAATGTGCGTGGGGAAGACAAAAATGACCGGTTTTGGTGCATAGTTGACCAGTTTGACCGGTCATAACCCGACCCTACCCGTTGACCCGTTGACCGTTGACCGACGTTGACCAATGTTGACCAAAACTTTGACTGGCTTTGACCGAGCATTAAACGACCTTTGACTTTGACCGAGTATACCTATCCTGACATTTTTCGGCGTTCCAAATCCGATTCCGCTATTTGTTTTTTGAAATTCGAACCTGAAGGCCTCGAAATTGCCAGTCAAACCGGTTGACTTTGATTTTGACCAAAAATTTCAAATTTCTGAAAAGTCATATTTTATGCTTTCGACATCCTGAATCCGAATCCGAAGTCTGTTTCGCCAAATTCAAACCTGGTAAGTTGGTTTTAACTGATTTATCTTCCGATTTGATCCGTTTATCGCAATTAACCTCCATTTTTTTATATAATTTATGTTGATATGTATCTGAGGAATTATTGGAAGTTGAATTGAAGATCAAAGGCATTCGAATGGAATTTTTATGGTCGATCAGTATGGCACGAAAATCGAGGTAATACTTTACTACCTCTTTATGCTTTATGGAACATGTGAATATTGGTAAATGTATGAATAAGATAATGTTGGTCTCATTTGTGTAGTTAATGAATTCTTACACTCGATCCGAACACAGTAGAAATTTGGCATCTGATTATGGTTCAGATAATTAATATATGAGATTGAGAGATTAGAATTAAATTACAAGTTTGTGATTAGTGATAAATGAATCAGTCCTGGATTTGTAATTTATATGTTATATCAACAAAGGTTAAATATTAAAGATTACTCGGATGAGAAATCATGAGAATATTCTGATAGGGTAAAATTACAAAAATACCCTTATATTGTAGGATGACAAGAGTTATCCCTGGAAGTTGGTTAATAACTCTGAAAAGACATATTGATCTGATATAACTACTGATGTGCATAAGAAATGCTAGTTTTGATTAGGAAATGCGGATAACCGGTTTTTAGTCTTACAAGAGTTTGTGAATGATACTAAAAGTCTGTTAAGGAAATCATTTCAAGATCTGAGAGTGTTTAAGAAAGCAATTAATCATAGGATCTCTAAATTATAATTATTTTCGTTAAGAGCTAATATCGAAATTATCTGGTTAAGAAATTACGAAAATGCCCTTGAGAGGTAAAATAGTCCGAGTTGACCCTGAATGAGAAAAATACTTTGAGGATTCGTACTTAACTCGATTAAGTATGGATTTGATTGTTAAGATCCTTACTTAGTTTAGGAAAATTCCTGATATTCCGATTGTAAAATCTGAGAAGACACTTGCCCTAGAAATATCTGAGTTATGAGTAAATACCTGAAGAATAATTTGTCGGGGTGTTCTGTTGTCATAATTGTTCGAAAGAACTGAAATAAATGATAAGATTGAATTTAATAGTAAAATCGGACGGAAGGAAATGGTTGAAATACGCTGAATCTATAAAATGACCAAAATACCCATATAATTGGAAATGACCAAAAAATATCACCAAGCTCATGAATGATTGAGTATCCTCAAGCTCTGAAAAGAATGAAATGAAACTGAGAACCGAAATTACCAAAATATCCTCATGACCTAGACTAAGTAGATGTTGGATTAATTAAGGAATCCAAATAAACATGGGTGTGGTATTGATCGTAAAAGTTGTGGATCACCTATTAAGCCGAGCAACCAATGCTAGTGTTATATCAGTACTTGAACGACATAGATGTCACTTGAATGTGTGTTTGTATTTTCAAGTTTGGCTTGATGATAGTTTTAGAAGTATTCATCTCAGCTTAACTCTATAACGCATTCGGTAGTAAGGATTTGATATTTGTTAGATAAATCTACCACGAAGACCAAATTGAATTGAATGGAAGTACCGTATGTATCCGAAATTAGGAACGTCCAGAATTACTCTGGAAAGTTCCAAAGTAACTGGAATATAGTTGACTGTTAAATGAACTAGGTAACCTCAAGGACTGAGGATTAAGTAAGAGATTGGAATAAGCCTGAAAACTCGGATGAACTTACGTGATGTATCATCCCTATGGATTATGAACCACAAATCAAAGTGCGCCAGCATTTCCTGGTATAGTTGAAACATGGAAATGAAATAAATACCATTAGAATATTTGTTCGTCTCCTTAAGATATGTTCAGTGATGACTGAGAAGATGATACATGGATAAGAATATTTGGTATTAAAGAGTGAATAACCTGGACGGTTAATGAATTGACAAGTTGATAAGTATTGGTTCTGGAAGCTATTCATCTGGAGTTGTTCGATAATCGGATTAATCGTCATAAATTGTAAAGATTCTGAATACCCTTCAGATTTTGTAAAGCTTCCAAAAATTATCCAAATAAGATGATCTTAATAAATTATATTCTGAATAATTGATGACTCTGTCAGATATTGAACTCTTCTAATAGTGATTCTAATTCCCGACATTCTATCGGTAAACTGAAGATTTGTGTTTCTCTGGCCGATAAGATTATCTTGTAACTGTAGATAATATCTGGAAACTCTAGTGTGTTCCCTACTTATATGAATATTTTATCTGATTTCTGATTTGAATTCTGTTTTGACATCTGATCTGAAATCTGTTCTGATATCTGTTCTGAATTTCTGTTTTGATTTCTGATATCTCCGTTTAATGACGGAAAAATGTTTTAATTGGGGGGTATTGTTGAAGGAAGAATTTCCGCAGGTTCCTCGGCTTTGTGCTCAGGGCTTTATATGATGTGTTGGGTTGTGTGTATGGTTCTGGGGAACCTACACATTATGATGTGTTGGGATGGGGGTATATATATATATATGTTTTAAAAAGATCTGAAAAGTTACATGGTTTTCGGGAACACACTAGATAACCTATTCTGATCTCCTGAACTCAGTCATCTTAAATATTTCTCTAAAATGAAAGCTCATTGTCCGTTACCACCTGAAATATCAATAGGATCTCTGCTCAGCATAAAAATCTATAAATGTTCGGAAATAATAAGGAAATATATATTTATATGTATCTACACGTTCATCAGCATCATCTGCAGTTCTGTATTACTGAGCTTTCCAAAGCTCACTCTATTACTCACCATTGCAGGTTAAAAGAATTGTACCAGTGCAGTTATCGACAACAGTAAAGGAATTCTTCCGACGTTATTTCCAGAGAATGATACATGTGATTAGGGGGCATGTAATTGTATTTTTGTTTATATATGAGTCCAAAAATCTGTTTTATTTTTAAATAGTGACAAATGATTTTATAAGTTACACGTTTCAATAAAAGTTTTAAATTTTCTGCTATTTTTACAGTGGGTTGCTCCGGTGGCCCAAATATGACACCCCAGATCGAATCTGGTTAACCTTATCGGTCTGTGTGGGTTATAAAAAATGTTTAGGGTGAAAACCCGAAAGGGCACCCTAAATTGAAAAAAGAAAAATTGAAAAAGAAAAAGAAAAGAAATAAGGTGGGTCCAAGATGAAAACCCGTAAAGGGCGTCTTGAAACCAAGGATGGGTCCAAGTTGAAAACCCGAAAAGGCGATTTGGATAATGATTCAAAGAAGGTCCATAATCCAGATAGTGAAGCATCTGAATCTTCTACAGACTTAACAAGTTGGAGAATGTTGCATTCTCCTGAACATTGTCGTATTTTCGAAGATCCCTTGACAAAGGCTGAACTCGAAAGTCATTTGACGGCATATCAGTTCAAAAGCACTCGTATTATTGAGATTTAAGGCCTCTGCTTATACTTCTTTTATGTATTGACCTTTTGTTTGTCATGTACTGCTTGTTCTTTTCCCCCCTTATAAATAAAGACGACCACTTCTCTAAATTAATTTCTTTTACGCATCTTAGGTTGAATTTAAACCTAACGATTTATTCACTTCTGAAAAATATAATTGCATATTATTGTACAAAGATTATTTGAAAAATACAGATGCTCGGAAGCTGATCGAAGTTTAGGCACTATACTTAAGATGGTTGAAAGGCATGTCCTAAATCAAGAATAAAAAACCACATTCTGTACATCGGATTTAAGCATGTTGAAGAATCCATGATCACAAATTAGAAAGTTAAAGATTCTAGAATCAAGAGTCACCAAAATTTACAACTTTGAGATTGAGATTTCTCCCCAGATCCTAAAATAATATATTTCACATATGCATTTTAGGCACGCATAAGAGCATTGATTTCATAAGCATCGTATATATGCATAATTTTATAGATTCTTGTTAGAGTTAATTTCAACTTCGAAGCGAAGCATTTGAACTCGAAGTGAACAATTTACAAGATGGGAGAACAATTTACAAGATGGGATTTCAACTTCACAGTCAAAGATATCCAATTCAAAGCTCAGCTTCATAAAAAAAGGAGCCACCCACGATGTCAACTTCAAAAAGAATGATATCGTGCCCAATAGATTGACTTAATTTCACAGCAAATTAGTCATCTACAACAATATAGGTTTATTCCCCAGCCAACTACAACATAGCTCAAAGACGAGAAGAGTTATATGTCAATAAGAACTATCAAGATCGATTATGTTCAGCTCGAGAGCATATTTACTACAATGCCTTTAAGTCGAGAAGAAAACCAAGGTTGACCAAGATTGGCAACAAAGAGCCACTTTTTGATTCACCTACGATTTCAACTTAACAATGAAGGATATCGTACCCAAAAGATTGAACCAACTTTACGACGAATAAGTCATCCGTAACACAACAATGAAAAACCAGTGTCATACCAAGGTCTTCAGGTCAAATTTCAGATTCGCGACAAAGTATTTTAGACTAGAAGACGATCAAGGAGATACTTTCCAATGCATTGGGCTCGGTTTCAACTTCACGACGAAGAATATCATGCTCAGAATTTTTCAGTTTAACTCAACCTCATAGCAAGAGAGTCATTTCGTGATTCAGTCCAAATTAACAAACCAATCATGACATCGAATTCTAACACTACGACAGAGGATATTCGATAAGATGGGAGTCGATTCCCGTAATGGAGGACGTTACATGACACATTCATGGTGGACGAAATTTGTGTCTTTTAATCTTTGCCCTATTTTCGTTACACGATAATGGGCAAAGAGGGGGCAACTATAAACACATAATTTTGTCTAATTCGATTTATATTATGTTCATGTGTTTATTTTTTATTTTACTCATTGTGTTATTTATGCCCCATTGTATACGAGCATTATATAGTATGGTTTATACATTTATACTATATATTTTTATTTTTATACTAGGTCTAATTGTTACAAATAAGTCAAGCCCAAAGCCCAAATACAAGTAATACTAACAAACCCAGCAACCTCGAACCCAACTACAGCCCAGATTCAAGATTTGACTCTGAGCCTGACCCGAATTGACTCGAGATCCAGGCCTAGTGACAACCCGACCCAAATTGGCCTAGAGTAGTTAGGGTTCTAAAACCCTAATTTTTCACCCTATTTCCTTAATACCGCAAAGCAAGGGAGCCGGTCAAACTGAGGACTCTCGAAGAGTCCTCATGCCTCATACGAAAGCCACCATCCCCGAGTTTTTCGACAGCATAATTTTATGGACACCAACAAACAATAAAAAAGCAAGAATTTTAGTCATATTATGAGTCTAAAACCAAACTAAAAATAGGTTTTTTAGCACTATAAATGGCTGTAAAATCACAATCAAGGATATACAAGATCACTAGAGAAAACACTCGAGAAATCAAAGCATTTGTAAACTTTCAAAAAGAAATAAAGAGGTAAAAGTTCTCACCTTTTTTATTTTTGTGCTAGTATGTGGGTTGTCATGTTTTCTCTCTTCTTTTTTGACTCGAAAAAAACTAAAAAAAGAAGACCAACCGATGATCGGAGAAGGCTTTTCGAGATCTTTTTCCTCAGATCTAACCTTCACCGAGGCGATTTAAAAAAAACATTTTGATTTTTGAAAAGAGGGAGGAATGATCTTTCGAATGGTATAAAAAAGTGTTGCCGCCGATCAACGGCGAGGCGGCGGTCGGATTTTGGGTTCGCCAGGAACCCAAGCGGTCGTGTTCTTCAACCTAAAGAATAGGTTGAGAGAAAACTAAAAGGGGGTTGGATCGGATTGGAAAATAGAGGAATGAAAAGTTGTGTTTAATTTTTGGGTTTTATAGTGACCCGCCAACCCGACCTGTGACCCGATCCAACCCTGCCATGATTCACTTGTTTTTAATTAAAAAGGGTCTAATCTTAATTCGATTACCTCGTTTTCCTTTTAAGGTTTATTTTTCCCCCTAAACTAAATTTTAACACCGATTTTCCTTTTAAATTTACTACCCAATTTATTTTTCTTTCAATTTATTCTCCTTTCTTATTCAATACACATTTTTCCCTTATTTTTTATTTAAATACAACATTTTATTTTGTATATGTATATTATTTTCATTTTTTGTTTCTTTTATTTTTTATTTTTTATTTCGTTTCTATTTACTTTTTATTATTTTCTTTTTATTTAATTATTACTTCAGGTTTTTTATGTTTTATTTTATTTTATTTCATTTCATTATTTTGTGTTTAATCTTACAATTAGTGTTTTACTTTTATAATTTAATAGACTTTTTTCCTGCATTATTTTTATTTGCTATGTGTTTTAATACGAGCCCTTTGTTTTTATTTCTGTTAATTCCTCAGCATGTGTATTTTTTACTTAAAACATTATAATTTAACCTTTATTCTTTCTTTTTGGATTCGGCTTGTTTCTATACCAATCTAAAATTTTTTGACTTTTTAAGGGCATTTTTTTTATTTGATCGGAGGTAAGCAATTTGGATCAAGCTTTACTTTTTAATTTAACTTACAATTTTCTCAATTAAGACAACTAAAATTAATTAGTACCGAAAGGGCAGTTCAAGGGTGCTAACCCTTCCTTGACTGTAACCGACTCCCGAATCTGACATTTTTTTGGAAAGATGCAAATCAGGTAAGAAATTGAGATATCTGATCAACCCATTTGTTTTTGAAATAAATGATCGGTGGCGACTCTAACCCACCATCTTAAGTCGAAGTCCAATTCCGGGCCCACCGAAAGATGGTTGCGACACATAAAATGCAATAGGTTACGAGTGCCGACAAAAAGTCGACTGAATCTCATTTATGAGTGATTTATTTACAGATACAGAAACATATTAGAGAGAACCTTGATATTATGTGAATCTGTCAATAACATAGTTAGCCGATAGATACCCAATCCCTAACCACCTATTGGTGGAAATCCATATTCAAGTGCAGTACATAATGTTTCATCCAAAGCCATTGCTTCATCATCACCTGACTTCACCTGATTGCTTCATCACCACGCTTCACAATGGAATGGAATTTAGTAAATTCAACTTTATCCAAGCCTGACTTTGAATGTCTCATAAACCGACATTAACTTAAATGTCCAACAATAGAAATTTGGAGGACATAAATAAGAAAACACATCTTATGATGAAAATGGTCATATACCATCCATCAACCATAACCTGCACTTTGGCACCGCCACCATGCAAGTCACAGAAGAAAAACTTTGAGTTGGATGCCCTTTTGCTCATAATTCACCCTAGCATCAAATAAACACAATAGAGTCATTTCAAAATAAATAAATGAACACAACCATGATACATTGGATGGTATACGTTGGCAGTAGGAGGGCCTCGTTAAATACCAGCCAAAGACACTACAACACCCTCGATATGTTACCCATTGCCTTCCATATTCATTTATATATTCGACTATAGACATTGATGTGAAGAATTTATGAGGATAAGGATTTCTTTCCTTATGCCTTCTAAGCTACAAGAAATTTCAGCCTATCTCATGGAACTGCTGATAAGAAAAGGTTAAGTTTAACATTTTGCCAAGAGCACACTTAAATCTTTATGAATTTTGCATTTTGATTTTTGAAAAGCATCACTATAGCAAACATTAAACTATATCATGGGATCCATATCTTCATCATCAGTGGCTGCAGATTTCTGACTTTGTGAACTTGCCTTGGTTGCTACCTAAAGAAAAAATATAATTTAGTCACCAAATATATCATAATGAAATCGTAGGATTTGAGCAATCACATATAACACAATGAGAAAAATAATAATGGTCATGCACTTCCAATATTTAAAATTAATAAAAACCCCACGATTATTATGGATTCCATTTTTGCATCTGCCAATTTAGTGATCAGTACAATGTGCAACCATAAATGTTTTGCTTTGTTTATAGAACACTGCATTTGAATCCATCAATATAACAGTCATACACACTGGATTGGATGCATTTAACTTCCTCTTACAATCATAAGAGAGAAGAAAAGCACAAATATGTGTTTTATTTTCTACAAATTTATCAAGTAAAATTTTTCGTAAAACATTTCCTCCCAGAATCAGACGATAATCTTCCATATCCAATATAATAAATCATTTATTTCTAAGTAAAAATATGGCTTTTCAAATCTTTTCCTTTTATTTCCTAAAATATGGATATAAGAAAAAATTTTAAAAATAAAAAATATAACTTTGGGAACAACAAATTTTCTTCTTTATCGAACTAATTGTTATATTTTTACAAATTTTTAAAAATTATGGTTATCATGATTTGCCAAATATGAAAGCACATTATTGTGTTAGAAAACAATAGCTAGAAGTAAATTGATATTAAATATTTGATCTATTATCAAAACTAAAACTGTATTTGTATATTCAAAAGGAAAATATTTTTCATTAATTTCTAGCATTCAAATATCTACTTCGCTTTCGTATCGAAGTTCAGATTTCTCTTAATGAATAGGATGAATATAAGATCTAAAAAATAAAATACGATACACCTGCTTGGCTGCCTTTTCCTCATTCTTACGGCGATGCTCCTCTTCCCTCTACTTATTTTTAAGTTCCTTTTTACGATCACTGGCAACACATTCAATGTAAGTAAAACGTAGTTAGATTGATAATCAAATTACCCGATACTTTTTATTCTCTTTCGATTTCCAAGTTTATTTTCTCATGAAACAAACAAGAAGAGACGAATAGAGGAAAGAAAATGTACTTTTTGCTATGAGTTTCATCGGGAGCAGACGAATCCAATGCTAAATAAAAAACAATTTTCACCGTTTCTTTGACAGAGCCTTCCATGTTGACAATATGAGACAAAGAGAGTGCGGCGTCCAGATAAAATGAAATTTTAAAGAAAAGACGTTTTAAAATAAAGTGTTGAACTGTTTTGGTAAAGTATACAAATGGTCCCTCAATTATAGGGTGTTACTTTATTGAGTCCATCGGTTATTAAAAGTTATAAAGTGGTCCTTCAACTATAGGGTATTATTTTGTTGAGTCTCTCGACTATTAAAAGTTACAAAATGATCATTCGACTGTTTATATGTTTGATGCTCGTCATTTTTCGTTAAAAATTAACGGTCGTGTAATCTAGACATTAGCTTGTTGATTGAGGGTTAAAATCAGTTAACACAACAATAAAAATGTTGAAAATATTGTATTAATGACATTTCCAACTATAATTCTGGGAACCATAAACTATTTCTAGAGTTTCTAAAATGTAACTCATGTATGAATTTCATGTAGAGGTGAGTAAAACTCAATTCGAACTCGAAAAATAAAACTTTTTTATTCAAAAAATTTCAAATTGAATTAATTACCTTTAGCAGATGGTTCATCATGAGGTTTCATTGATGGGAAGAGAAAAATTTCCTGTTCAAACATAGCATGTAACAAGTTATGAGTGTCGATTAAAAGTCAATTGAATCTCATTTGTGAGTGATTTATATACAGATACACAAACAAATTAGAGAGAACCTTGATATGTTGTGAATTTGTTAATAACATAGCTAGTTTACCGATACCCAATCCCTAACCACCTGTTGGTAGCAATCCATACTCAAGTGCAATACAAAATGTTTCATCCAAAGCCATTGATTTATCATCACCTGATTTCCGATCTTGAGATTCCAGAATCTTCACCTGATTGCTTCACCACCGCGCTTCACAATGGAATGGAACTTAGCGAATTTAGCTTCATCCAACCCTGACTTTGAATGTCGCATAAACCAACATTACCATGAATGTCCCATAAGCCTCCACATAACAAGGGAAATTTGGAGGACATAAACAAGATAACACAATTTATGATGAAAATGGTCATATACCTCGCATCAGCCATAACTTGTACTTTGGCACTGCCACCATGCAAATCATAGAATAAAAGTTTTGAGTTGGATGCTCTTTCACTCATAATTCACCCTACCATAAAATAAATACAATACAGTCATTTCAAAATAAATAAATGAACACAACCTTGATACATTAGATGGTATATGATGGGAGTAGAAGGGCCTCGTTAAATACAAACCAAAGACACTGCAACATCCTCAATATGTTCCCCATTGTCTAAGCATCCATATTCATCTATATATTCGACTATAGACATTGATGTGAAAATTTTATGAGTATATGGATTTCTTTCCTTATGGCTTTTGAGCTATAAGAAATTTCATCCTATTTTCATGGAAATGATAAGAAAAGGTTAAGTTTAGCATTTTTCCAGTAGCTCACTTAAATCTTAAGAATTTTTCATTGTGATTTGTGAAAAGAATCACTATAGCAAACATTAAACTATACCGTGGGATCCATATATTCATCATCAGCGGCTGCTGATTTTTGACTTTGTGAGCTTGCCTTGGCTGTGCCTGAAGAAAAATATAATTTATTCATCAAAGATATCATAATGAAATCGTAGGATTTGAGCAATCACATATAACACAGTAAGAAAGATAATACTGGTCATGCACTTCCAATATTTAAAATTAAATAAAACCACACGATTATTATGGATTCCATTTTGCATCTGCCAATTTAGTGATCAGTACAATGTACAACCATAGATGTTTTGCTTTGTGTATAGAACAATGCATTTGAATGCATTAATATTTCAGTACATACACACTGCGTTGGATACATTTAACTTCCTCTTACCATCATAAAACTAATTGTATTTTGAACACTTTTCCTTTTATTTCCTAAAATATGGATAAAAGGGAAAAATAGTAAAAATTTAAAATATAACTTTAAGGAACAACAAATTTTCTTTTTATTGAAATACTTGTTATTTTTTTACAAATTTTTAAAAATTCTGCTTATCATGATTTTGCTAAATATTGTGTTAGAAAACAATAGCTAGAAGTGACTTTAAATTAAATAATTGATCAATTATCAAAACTAAAATCGTATTTGTATATTCAAAAGGAAAATATTTTTCATTGATTTCTAGCATTCAAATATATACTTCGCTTTCGTATCGAGGTTCACATTTAGCTTAATGAATATGATGAAGATAAGATCTAAAAAATAAAATGTAGTACAATTGCTTGGCTGCCTTTTCGTCTTCCTTACGATGACGTTCCTCTTCCTTCTGCATATTTTTAAGTTCCTTTTTACCAGCATATGCAACACATTCAATGTAAGTAAAAAGAAGCTAGATTGATAATCAAATTACCCAATACTTTTTATTCTCTTCATATTTCTATGTTTATTTTCTCATGAAACAAACAAGTAGCGATGGAGAGAGGAAAAGAAATGTTCTTTTTGCTCTGAGTTTCACCGGGAACAGACGAATCCAATCCTAAATCATAAAAAACATTAACTGTTTCTCATAAATCAATCACAATTCAAGTATGGGACTCATGAGGCCGTCATATTATACATTCCTCATGCTCTGGTCTTCAATTCAATGGAACCAAGCTCTCAACACAAGCAATAATGTTCATTGTTTCCTGAAAAGCATTATACCAAGATTTCTAAGATCTTGTATGAAGGGATCAAATAAAACTAGTTCATTCCCATAAATCAAAAGACTTATTAGTTTATGTTCCATTCATAACCCATAAATCAAAAGACTTAATAGTTTCTTCCCTTGGATAAAAAAATAGCACCAAGTAACCCATTGAACTCCAAAAGATGCAAATAGTATTGTGCTAAAGTTTCACAAAATTCTACAGTCATATGATGTATGATACAAGGCGTATCTCGTTTCAGCAAAACTATCAAACCAATGAGCATTAATTTATCCAAAATCTCGACAGATATCCTTTAAGGGCTATTCGATTTACCTGCACAAGACCTAAAACAATAACTAAGGTCAGGAATGAAAATCATCACACACTAAATGGTATGGAATTCGAACTCTTAAATTGGAAAAACAAACATGCAAACCCAAGCTAACTCTTTATAAGAACAAACATAAGCTCATGTCAATTATCATATATATGCAAAAACAAAAAGAAGAACAATTTCAAGAAATATTCCACAAAGGAAACATTTTCAAGAATGTAGTGCTAATCCATTTACTCCTGCAAATACCCTTAACAATGGTTTCACTCAAAACAAGACCAAACCATTGACACTGTTTCATTGGATCTAAAGTACAAATAATAATAATAATAATAAATAATAATAATAATAATAGTTCCTATGTTCAACTTCAAACTACGTTAAACTATTGGGGACGCTGAGCTCTCATAAGCAAATTCAAGTACAAAAAGCACTCCGTGTGTGGCATATATATGCACCTGCAATCATGATATACATGTCAATAGAACTACAGATCAAAGTTAACAACTAAGAAAATCTATAGAACGTAATTTCATTGATCCACTAAAACAACCAAAAGTAAACATAAACCTAAACAAGTCTTCTAGGGAATGTATATACAATTCAAACAATAACAACAATATTTGATAACATCACTAGACAATATAGTTGACATAAAGTGCATAAGAAGAGACCAAATCCCATTAAATCTTACCTCTTTTGTTGTAGCTCCCCGTCCGTCTTAGTGTTCAACATCAATTTCATTATCCTCCTGTTGGTCGTCGTATTATACATTCCTAATGCTCTAATCTTCCATTCAATGGAACCAAACTCTCAACATAAGCAGTCATGTGCATTGTTTCCTGATAATCTTGAATACCAAGATTTTTAAGCTCTTATATGGATGAATAAAATAAAACTAGTTCTTGATCTGAGCTCTCAAGAAACAACTCACCATTTTTCCAAAACCTCAAAGGCCTTTCAACACCAAGAACAGATTTAACAACGAATTATTTAGTCCATAACCCATTCATAACCCATAAATCAAAAGACTTGTCAGTTCCTTCCCTTGGGTAAAAAATAGCACCAATCAATCCATTGAAGTCCAAAAGTTCCAAATAATATTGTTCTAAACTTATACCAATTTAGACAGTGGTTAAATTGACAACTTTTCATTAACCATATCAAACGAATGAATATGATGATCAACCCTAAATGCATGCCAATAAATAAACCCCTTGCATAATTATTAAAAAAAGTAAAAGTAAAAGCATAAACCCTATTAAATGAAATTTCATTCTACGAATCACTTTTAAGCGAATATAACTCAACTACTCTGGTCCAATCTGCCATCAACCCTTCATCTAGCTTCTCTTCACAGTAATAAGTAACAAATCTTACAACTTTGAAGTCATCAGTTTGAGAATCATACCCAAAACAAAGGCGATCAAAACTAATGTATTCTAGTCCATGAGGGCGCTGGACTGTGGATTGAGGAATGATTTTAAACTCTCTGATAGATGGGTTCCAAAGGGTAACATTATGTCCAACTACTGGCTCTGCTAAACACAATATTCCATTACAAGGGCCATGAAGTAAGGTGCATGCATAAAATTCTCAAAAAAGGGTAAGTGAATATTGTGTTTTACTCTAAAGTTTGGATCTTTATCGGTCGAAAGTTGAGAAAAAAATGGATGTCATCACTGGTGTCACCATGACAATGTTTCAGAAGGAAATTAAGGTTATTGTTTTAGAGATTGTTCTGATGATGTTTGCTAATGAAATGAGGGGTTTCAAAAGATGAAGACAATGGCTTACAAATGCACCTAAAAAGGGTTAAGGATTTAATAGGAAGCTTTGAGAGAATTTCCAACCCCAATACCTCTGGTAATTCGGTTTTAGTTTTGATCAACCCTTGCATATTCCCTCTTTATCTTATCTATTTCCTTTGTGTTTTCAATAGATGATTTTGTTTGGGGAAATATGATGAGAAATAATAATAAATAAAACGAAGACAGAAAAAACTTATAACAGGTAACATCAAACGTTTTTCTATAACAAGAAAACTAGAATGGAAACTGATCATTGGTTACAATACTTTGATGGGCCTGGTCGAGCCCTTTTTAAACTCATTAGCTTATCATAGAAAGGGTTTACACAATATTTATTATCTAGAAAATATTATTATTTTAAAATAATTAAAATAATATATTTAATAATAATATATATATATAATAATTTATTATATTTTAAACGATTAAAATAGTATATTTTATAATAAATTGTACATTTATACTATTAAAGAATATATTTTAAAATTATAAAAATAATAAACCTCTAAAACTTTAAATATGTTATAAATATAAATGAGTAAAATAATAATATATATAGGGTCGGGTCGGATCAGTGATTTTTCACCTGAAATAAACTCTCAATCTGACTCGAAGTTATCAGTTATATAGCTCGTCCTATCCCGAACTCGAAATTTGAAAAAAAAAATGACTATAAGATAGAGTTGAGACCCGTCGGACTCAAGTATTTTGACCATCTTTAAGTGTGAAACTAGTCAAGATTAGGATAACCACGACCATTCACGGCATAGGAACCTTTAAATATCTCAACTTCCAAATTGGCTAGTTCACTTAACTTAACATGTTCATCTATTTTGATCTCTAAATAAATACACAACATAACACCCTGGATGAAAAGAAGTAAGTTAACATAACAATTTCTCCCTTTCTTGAATGTTGTCTTTAGAATTCTTCGTATCAGACAAAGTCTTCAACTATATCCTCTTGTTATTGTCTTTTTCCATGAAAAGTAAAAAGGGTCTTATTTAAAATCCCTCATACCTCAATTAAGCTAGAACTCGATCAAGATAATGGAAGGAGAAAAGCGTTCCCGAAACTATATTAATATACAAGATAACACTAATGTTCATGGTTCGAAAGTGGCCTATAAAAGCAACATTTTTCACTGGCAATATGGATAGTTTTGAATCAACTGAACCTGATTCAGAGGTGTTGGTCTAGCATAACATAAACAAATCTCCCACAATTAAAGTGATCCATTGTTATTATTTGTGTTTAAAGGCAATCTCAGGTAAAGTGTATAACTATTTCCTGCAATAAGTCTCATAATTTAATTAATCAAACCAAATTAAGGATTGTGTTAAAAAATGAATAATCAATTATATTTTGACATGTATAATATTATTCAAACCCAACTATTTAGGGCTAATTATATCAAACATCTCAAAATTATATTTAAATTTTAAATAAAACCCTAAATTGTAAAATATTTTAATCAAGTCCTTAGATTATCAGTTTCATTCTAAACAAATCCCACTATCAATCTAGCAATATGTTTGAATATTAAATGTCTACTCATATTTAAAATACATGGGTTGAATCATAAATATGTATACACATGATTCATAGATTGATCAAATTTAACCATATCAAAAGATAGAAAGTTTCATTAAAATTTGATAGGATCATTTCTTTACAATCTGTACTTATTCTTAAATTCTAACATCTTATGTTATTGACTCAGTGATGCACGTAGAATTTTATGCTAGGATAGTGAATTTATAAAATTTTAGGAGGACAAATAATATATTAATTGAAAAATATACAAAAAATAAATAAAATATAGGAGAATTTAAAAATTTCAAGAGAACGACTGCCTCCACCCGCCCTCCTTGTTCTATCCTTAACTATTGCAAGCTTTCATATATATTTACATAAAAAAGTTAAATTAATTTATAATGATTTTGTTTAGAACGTACCATATTATTAATGAATAAAATAATATGCACCTGTAAATCATAATATGTAGGTTAATAGATCTGCATATAAGAGTTAACAACTAAGCAAATCTGTACGAGCGCATCCAGTAAAGCAACAAAAAGCAAACATAAAGCTAAACAAGTCAACATTATTTGAGAACATCACAAGACAATATAGTTGAGATAAAATGCATGTCAATAGACCAAATCCCATTAAATCTTTCCTCTTTTGTTGTAGCTCCCCATCCATCGTGGCGTTCAATATCAATTTGATGCACCTCCAGTTGACCGATATATTATACATTCCTTATGATCTTGTCTTCCATTTATCAAAACCAAGCTGTCACACCCCAACATGGGGTTAGATTTCTTTTAGTTTAAAATATATGAAATGATATGATATTTGGTTGGCTAATAATTATTTTATTAGACCATTAAGTTATTAAACAAATTGAAGATAATGAGTTAGGTAGAAGTGGACAAATTGTGGGGTGTGGGATTAAATAAATGATATGGCAATGTCTGGAATCCATTTCCAGCTTTCACTTTCAAATTCCAACAAGAGTTTTAGAAGAGTTGCTTTATCATCGTCTCTCCTTTTTTCCCTCCTCTTTCTCTCCCTTTCCCTCAAACCAAATGCTCCGTATCACTCCACCTGCCCCCATGAACATCCTTAAAAGCTTCGGCTTCGGAGCCAACATCAAGCCGAACCCATCAATGCAAAACTCTGCCATCGCTTAAGGTCCAGATGACGACGTCCCTGCTCCTGGCTAGCAGTTGCTCAGTTCGGTGCTGGGTGTTTTTGGGGCGTTGAATTGGCGTTCCAGAGGGTTCCGGGTGTGATAAAAATGGAGGTCGGGTATACTTTAGGGTTTATGGATAATTCAAGTTATGAGGACGTGTGTTCTGGGATTACCAATTATAATGAAGTTGTGAGGCTTCAGTATGACCGTAAAGAGTTAAATAAGGAATAAGGAAATTATACGTGGGAGAAGGAAGTGAGAAAAGAGATGGACAATGCAATCACTTGAGCAAAGGAAATCCAATGTCTGAACCTTCAAATCTGATAAAGGATGAAGGAGCAAATCACGTGGGTTATGTGGCAATGCCCCACACACCAATTATTTGCCAAATAGAGTTATGATTTCCAAAGGAATATCACGTGGGTGGTGTTTTAAAAAGAAAATATAGTGGCTCAATAATGAAAATTAATTCGGTTCAATCCTAATTTTAGTGATTAATTATTATAGTAACCCCACAAGTATTCTATTATACTAATTGGGTTTCTAAATTATTATTTCAATTCTAATAAGCTATCTTTATGGCAAAGAAAATTATTTGGATACGAGTTAGTAATTTTGATGGTCTGGATCGAGAGGAAATTATTAGAAGTTGAATCAAAGATTGAAGACGTTCGAATGGAATTTAAATGGTCGACCAGTATGACACGGAAAATCGAGGTAATACTTTACTACCTCTTTATGTTTTATGGAACATGTTAATAATGGATAGATACATGGACATATATATGATTGGTTTATTATGTATGTTTGATTATGGATGGATTCGGAACAAATACGGTTTAAGTGATAAATTAGTTAAGACTCTATTGAACTACAAGTTCTATGATTGAGTGATAAAGGAATCAGTCCTGAATATGTAAATTATAATTTATCTCATTAAAGTTACTTGGATGATAAATTATGAGAATACTCCGGTTTAGTAAAATTACGAAAATGCGTCTATGTTTTAAAATGACAAGAATTGTCACTGGAAGTTGATTAATAACTCTGAAAATATTTATTGATATGATAAAATTACAGATGTGCATAAGAAATGCTAGTTTTGCTTAGAAAATTTTGATAACCGGTTTTTAACCACAAGAGGGTTTGTGCAAGATATTAAAAGCCTGTTAAGGAATAATTTCAAGATCACAGAATGTTCGGGAAAGCAATTGATCATAGGATCTTTAAATTTTAATTATTTTCGTTAAGAGCTAATATCGAAATTATATGGTTTAGAAATTACGAAAATGCCCTTGAGAAGTAAAATAGTCCGAGTTGACCCTGAATGAGAAAGTACTTTGAGGATTTGTACTTAACTTGATTAAGTACGAATTTGATTGTTAAGATCCTGACTTAGTGCAGAAAAATTATTGATATTCCGTTGTTAAAAACCTGAGAAGGCACTTGACCCAAAAATATCCGAGTTACGAGTAATACCTGAAGAACAATTTATCGGGGTGCTCTTTTATCATAATTGTTCGAATGGACTGAAATAAATGATAAATTGGAATTAAATAATAAGACAGGATGGAAGGAAATGATTGAAATACATCATATCTATAGAATAACCATAATACCTCTGTAATGGAAATGACCCAAGAATATCAACAAGCTCAGGAATGATTAAATATTCTCGAACTCTGTAAAGAAAGGAATAAATCTGAGTACCAAAATAACCAAAATACCCTTATGGTCTAGATTAAGTAAATGTTTTGGATTAATTAAGGAATCCAAATAAACATGGGTGTTGAACTACCCTTAAAAGTTATGGAATTTAGCTTAAGTGAGTTGACCAACGCTAATGATATGTCAGTACCTGAATGGCTTAGGCATCATTTGAATGTGTGTTCATTTTCACAAGTTTTGTTCGATGATAATTTTGAAAATACTCAGCTCAACTCTAGATCACATTCGGTAATAAGAAAAGGATATTCGTTATACAAATCAACCACGAAGACCGAATTGAATTGAACGGAAGTACAATATGTATCTGAAATTCAGAAATGTCTGGATTATCTGGAAAGCTTTGAAGTAATCGGGATAGATTTGAATGCTAAATGAACTGAGTAACCTCAATGACTGAGGATTAAATAGGCGATTGGATGAGTTTGGGAACACTGTTGAACCCATAGTTTATCCTAAATGAAATTGAATAAAATACATAAATGATTTTTTACTATATAATATTATTTTATTAAGTCGAATGATTATTTAAAGTTACAAAATGGGTTTTTTATTATGATATATTATTTTATTGAGTCATTCGACTATTAAAAGTTATAAAATGATCATCTGACTATTCATATATTCAAAACTCATCTTTTTTTAAAAAAATTGAAGGCAATCTAAGCTAGATGTTAACTCACTGACTATGATATGATAAAAATAATTCCAAAATCTCGAACGAATAGCATATCTTAGTTAAAAGATTAATATCTAATTCAGATTATCATCAATTGTTTTAACAAAAAATGATAAGTTTGGAACATATGAATAGACATGAGATCATTTTGTAACTTCTAATAGTCGATGGACTCAACAATACAACACCCTATAGTTGAGGGACCATTTTGTAACTTGCAATAGTCGGAGATAAAATAAAATAACACCATATAGTTAGAGAACCATTTATGTATTTTACCCAATAAAGTTTTACATTTATTTAATTTAAGATAAAATTCAGAGTACAAACCAACTTACCTGAGTGGTTAAAAGAATTATTGTTATTCCTAGAAGTCATGGGTTTGAGCACTAACTACTGCAAGGGTAATTGAGTGTTTATTTCAATGTCAAATGGTTAAGATTACTAAAAATAGATATTACTTTGTAATCACTTTTAACTTAATAAATAAAATAAAATTCAGAAACTAATTGTGTAGATTTTTTTTAATATATCCATTTTAATCAAAATAATAATAATTTTAAGTATTTATTTTATAAAATAAAATACTTTATATATTTGGATAAAAAAATATACTTTATAATATAAACCTATTTATAGAGAGAGAGAATGACTGTAACATACAAAAATCAAAAGCGTGTTGGTTCCACCCGACTGAATCCTCGTAGACTTTTTTCCGCACGGTCGAACTGACACCCAAATCTCCCCACATTTCTCATGATGGGTTTTGAACGCCACACTCTTATGTACGCCTGCCACATGTGGAGAATCGGTCCACATAGTAGAAGAAGAGTTGAGAGTAAAGCGAGTTGGAGGGAAAGAGAGAAGCATGGGAGGAAGGTGGTTTCGAACAAAGGATGGGGCCCCACTTCCCAGAAAAACCGCCAACCTGGGATTTGAAACTGCTCTGACAAAGATATCCATACGCTCCCATTACAAATACGTCTCTAATGCATCTAAAAAAAATGGTAACATTATTCAAATAACTAAATATATCATTATATGCTATATCATTAAAAAATAGGATAAAATACACAAATGATCAACTAATTATTTTTAAAAGAATAAATCTTAAGGATAAAATATTTATTGAATTACGATGAATTCAAGAAATTGATGTAAATAACAAATTTACATAGGGTTGCATATATAAGATTAAATTGAACAAAATATAAAACTAAGAGATAAAATTAAAAATGAGAAAAATTAATTTTCAAAAGAAAATTAAAGTTAAACATTTATTTTATAATGATTGAGGATTACATAATTCAAATTTGATAAAAAAATAAACTTAAACTAACGATGAATTAAAGAAACATAAAATATTTATACTAAATCACCAACAATTAAATTATTTAACTGAAGATTAAAATAAATTTTTTAATTTTCTTTATCTACTTATATTATTAATAATGTTTTTAATCTTCAATTATTGAGAATAAGTTGTTAAATTAAACAGTAATTGATGAAAAGCGAAGCCAGCTAAGGTTTGAGAGAAACTTTGAAGAAAAATGGAAAAGCAGTAGCAGGGAGATTTCACTAGTCACTTTCAACCATGATTAGAAACAAAAATTAAAATCAAATTAAATATTGACAATAAATCTAAGGTTAAATCAACTACTCTTATCTATGTCACTTTGCATGGTTGGATATGATCTGTCAAATTAACAATTTTTTTCATATATATTTTCATTTTTCATAAATTTCCTTTCCTTCCATAATCTCCTCAAAAAGCCCTATAAAAAGTAAATAACTCTTTAACAAACCAACCCAATTCTCCCACTTCTATTTTCCATACACACTCTTTCTCAGTTTCTTTGAGCCTTTACCAGTGTTGGGGTTTAAAGTTTTTGCAGATTTTGGGTTATTCTTGAAGTTTTTAACTTGTTTTTTTTTGTAGTAAAGTTTGTTGTTTTCAATGTTTTCTTGAAGAAGATTAGAATGAAACTGACTTCTGGAATTTGGGGTCTTTCCTTCAATAAAATCTATCAACTACAAATTTCCTTTTGTTGAATTTGGGTCCTCAAAAATTTCAACTTGCAGTACAAAGATCGAATTTCAGCTCTTTGGCCAATGCAAACTTTATGTTCTTGGTGAGTTGCTCAAATCCTTACTTCTTTTGCTTTAAAGCAGCTTTATTTTTTATTTTTGGAAATGCTACTCCGTTTTTAATGAAACTGGAGTTGGTTGATTGTGAGTGTAAGCATGCTATTGTTTTGTATTATTGTATGCTTCAATGTTATCTTGAAAAATATTTGTTTAATCATTGTTCTGTTGAGTAAAATAATATTTCGTAGGTATTGTTAAGTTGTCTTATTAATTAAAACTGCAGATTAGGTGTATTTATGGTTCATTCATGCATGGATATGGTTTCTTTCTTCTTCTTTTCAGAATCTGGTCCCACTAAAGATCATTCTTTGGATAATCACTTAGATTTGGCATAAAGTCACTCAACTATTCTCCATAAATTTTGTAAGGTATGACTCATAAATATACCGATAAAGAGGACAGGAGATGGAACGGAGTGAGCGAAGCGAACATCAACTATCCTTACAAAGAAAGTCTCGTAGTGGGGGTTACAATTATGGGGGTTATAATTATGTGGGTTGGGGGTGCGGGGGCATAGGCCCCGCGGTACGGTACAGGGTTAATTTTGTAATTATATACCAGAGTTTTCTATTATAAATAGAGATGTAACCTAAACCTATGATGATTGAATAAAATTTCTAGCGCCGCCTAGGCACCGAGGACGTAAGTACATTGCCGATCCTCATTAAAATTATTGTGTTCTTTCATTTACTTTTCCCGATTTTTCAACAATTGGTATCAGATGTCAGGAGCAAAATTCGAAGTTGCGAAATTCGATGGTTAGGGTAACTTCGAATTATGGCAAACGAGGGTGAATGATCTGTTGGCGCAGCAGGGGATCCTGAAGGCTTTGCGACCTACAAAGTCGGCGTCGATGGAGGAGGAAGATTGGGAAGAATTGCAACATCGAGCGGCAGGAACCATACGATTATGTTTGGCGGACGAGGTCATGTATCACGTCATGCATCTGTCGTCTCCAGATGAAATTTGGAAGAAGTTGGAAAGTCAGTTTATGTCCAAATCCTTAACGACAAAACTGTATATAAAGCAGTAGCTGTATGGGCTGAAGATGCAGGACGATCATGATTTGGTACAACACATGAATATCTTCAATCAAATCATTTCTGATTTGGCTCGACTTGATGTGAAAATTGAGTATGAAGATAGAGTGATGATTTTGTTGTGTTTGTTGCCTCCCTCTTATGAACACATGGTGACTACTCTTACATATGGGAAAGAGACTATCAACATTGAGGAGATTACTGCAGCCTTGTTGTCTCACAACTAGCGGAAGCAAAATGCAAGGGAAAGCTCTCAAGTCGATAGCTTATATGCCAAGGGTAATTGAGACCGTGGACGGAAGCCAAAGAAGGCAGGGTCTGGCAAGCGGAATTCCAGATCCAAATCTAGAGATAAGAAGACAATTCACTATTATAAATGCAAGGAGTCGAGACATATGAAGCGAGACTGTCCGAAGTTGAAAAAGAAGACTGATGAGAAGCGTGATGATTCGTCCAAGTCTGTGAATGTGGTCGAGGATGACAATTCTGATTGCAGTGAGGGTGATATGCTCTCTATTTCAACGACTCAATTGAAGGATGTTTGGATTCTTGATTCTGGATATTCTTATCACATCACGCCAAATAGGGAATGGTTTTCGACATACATGTCGGTTAATTTTGGTTCTGTTTATTTGGGCGATGATCGATGTTGCAATATTGTTGGTATTGGTGAGGTCAGAATTAAGATGTATGATGGCTCTATTCGGACGTTGGGTGGTGTTCGGCATATCCCAGATTTGAAGAAGAATTTGATTTCTTTGGGCACTTTGCACAAGAATGGTTTTATCCCTAAGGCTGATGAGGATAGGGAAACCATTTGGATTGTTAAAGAAGCTTTGACTGTGATGAAAGGAAACATGACTGCAGGGAATATTTACAGATTTTTAGGGAGTAACGTTGTAGGTGGAGTTCATTCTGTTGAGTCTTGTGATGATACTACCAAACTGTGACATATGTGTCTTGCTCATCTCAGTGAACGTGGTATGGCTGAATTACATAAAAGAAATCTGTTTCATGGTGTTAAAAGCTGTAAGCTCTATTTTTGCAAGTATTGTGTTCTTGGTAAACACACTAAAGTTCGTTTCAAGACTGCGAAGCACACAACTGAAGGGATTCTTGATTATGTGCATTCTGATGTATGGGGGCCTTCCACGACATCATCTTTGGGTGGATCTAGGTATTATGTTACTTTCATTGACAATTTTTCACATAAAGATTGGGTGTATTTTTTGAAACAGAAGTCCGATATTTTTGAGAAGTTCAAGATGTGGAAAGCTGAGGTAGAAAACCAAACAGAACAAAAAATTAAGTGTTTGCGGTCTGACAATGGTACGGAGTACACATATACACAGTTTCTAAACTTCTGTAAGGAGCACGGGATTAAGAGGCATTTTACAGTGCGCAAGACACCACAACAGAATGGTGTTATAGAACGAATGAACAGGTCGTTGAATGAAGAACCAGATGTTTGCGGTTGAATGTGGGGCTTCCCAAACACTTCTGGGTTGAGGCTGTTAACATCGCATGTTATCTTATCAATAGATCGCCATGGGCATCATTGGCTGGGAAAGTTGCAGAAGAGGTATGGACTGGTCATGAAGTTAGTTTTGATCACTTACAGATTTTTGGTTGTCCTGCTTATGTGCATGTACCTGCTAATGAGAGATCCAAACTTGATGCAAAATCGAAGGAGTGCATTTTTCTAGGTTACAAGAAAGGTGTCAAAGGATTCAAGTTCTGGGATCCAGTTGCGAAGAAAATTATGATCAGTAGAGACGCTGTTTTTGATGAACAATCCATGTTACAGTAGAAAATGGGCACGACAGTGGTGGATTTTGAGTAGTTTCCAATTGAGAAAATAGAAACTTTTCAACTGACTTCTGGTAGTTCCGCTACGGATGCTTTGCAGGATTATAGTCTCACCAGAGACAAGGTGATACGGACGAATATAAAGCCTCCGAACAGATTGGGTTTTGAAGACTTAGTCTCTTTTGCACTTACTGTTAGCAGTGATGATCCGGTTACTTTTCATGATGCAGTTAATAGTCAGGAAAACGACAAGTGGATGGCTGCCATGGTTGAGGAGATGGAGTCTTTGAATCACAATCGTACATGGGAGTTAGTTCCCCTTCCTGAGGGTAAGAAGTCGATTGGTTGTAAATGGGTGTATAAGAAGAAACCAGTAGTAATAGAAAAAGAGGGGGAGAAGTTCAAGGCTTGCTTGGTAGAAAAGGGTTTTTCATAGTAGAATGGAGTTGATTATGATGAAATGTTTTCTCCTATGGTCAGGCACACTTCAATCCGAGCAGTACTTGTATTGGTGGCTAGTTGGGATTTACATTTAGAGCAGATAGATGTTAAAACTGTTTTTTTTGCATGGTGATTTAGAGGAACAGATCTACATGCGGCAGCCTGAAGGTTTCACTCAACCTGGAAATGAGCATTTAGTTTACAGATTGAAGAAATCTTTGTACGGGTTGAAACAGTCTCCGAGACAGTGGTATAAACGGTTTGACTCCTATATGATCACGATTGGCTACAACCGATGTGAGTATGATTGTTGTGTCTATGTTATTAGCCTTGATGGTGGTTCTTTTATTTTTCTATTACTGTATATTGATGATATGTTGATAGCTTCGAAAAACATGGATGATGTTATCGGTTTGAAAACCTTATTGAGTCAGGAATTTGATATGAAAGATTTAGGTGCTGTGAAGAAAATTCTTGGAATGGAAATTTGCAGGGACATAGACTCAAGGAAACTGTGGTTATCTCAACGGGGTTATGTTGAGAAAATGCCAGAAAGGTTTGCGATGAGCAGCGCAAAACCAGTTAGCACTCCATTGGTGAAACACTTTAAGCTCTCATCAGAACAGTTCCCTAAGACAGATAAGGAAGCTGAAGATATGGTGAATGTTCTGTATTCTAATACTGTTGGCTGCTTGATGTATGTAATGGTATGTACTCGTCCTGATTTAGCTCATGATGTTAGTCAAGTTTGTAAGTACATGTCTAAACCTCGTAAGCAACATTGGAAAGCAGTCAAGTGGATCTTTCGATACTTAAAGGGTACAGTGGGACATGGAATTATTTTTGGTAGTCAGCGGGATAATCCTTTGGTTGTAGGATATGTGGATTCAAACTATACAGGTGACTTGGATAATAGAAGATCTACGACAGGGTATGTTTTTACTCTTGGTGGAGGACCTATTTGTTGGAAGTCTACTGTTCAATCTATTGTGGCACTATCTACAACTGAAGCTGAATACATGGCAGCGGCTGAAGCTACAAAAGAAGCTTTATGGCTCACTGGTTTAGTGAAAGAGTTGGGTGTTCAGCAAGGTAGAGTTCAATTGCTTTGCAACAATCAAAGTGCTATTCACTTGGCTAAGAATCAGGTATATCATGCTAGAACTAAGCATATTAATGTATGTTTTCACAAGATCAGAGAGTTGGTTGCATCTGGAGAGGTTTTCTTTCAGAAGGTACATACGGATAAGAATGCCGCTGATATATTCACCAAGCCAGTTACGACAGATAAGTTCAAGTATTGCTTGGACTTGTTGAATATTTCGAGTTGTTAAAGAAGTAAAGTAACCCAACCTACATTGAATGTTTCCTAAGGGGCAGGATATTCGCTAAGTTGGAGATTTATAAGGTATGGCTCATAAATATACTGGTAAAGAGGATAGGGGAATGAGCGGAGTGAGTGAAGGGAACATCAACCGTCCTTACAAAGAAAGTCTCATAGTGGGGGTTACGATTATGTGGGTTGAAGGTGCGGGGGCGCAGTCCCGCGGTACGATATGGTACAGAGTTAATTTTATAATACTGTACCAGGGTTTTCTATTATAAATAGAGATGTAACCTAAACCTATGATGATTGAATAAAATTTCTACCGCCGCCTAGGCACCGAGGACGTAAGCACATTGTCGAACCTTATTAAAATTCTTGTGTTCTTTCATTTACTTTGCCCTATTTTTCAACAAATTTGCAGTGAACTGTTTCGACAAGAACAGTTTATTTCCTCTAAATTTTATGTCCTTCTCTTCCGCTGTCACAGTCTACAGACGTTGTGTCAGCTGCCATCTACGGTAACCGTTGACCGACAAAACTACAAGGTTATTTATGGGGCAGAGCTTGCGGTTTTATTTGTTGATGCACTTGTCTAGATCTTACTGAAGCTTTTGGGGCTACAAACACGTCTAGAAGGTTGTTTGACCTGTCTTCTTCATTTAAACTTCCTGTTTGACCTTTCCTTATTGGTTCCACTAAGTTTTCTCCGTATCTTTGAAGAAAGAAGGATTCCGATCAATTTTCAAATTCTGCTTTACTTCAGATTTTTATTATAATCTAAATTTACTTGCCTTCAGAGTTGAGAAATTGGTTCAATCTTCAACGCGTGTGCTTGAGTTATATCAGATTTGGCGTTAAATCCAAGCTTTAGAAATTCTTCGGGTCTGGTTCACTGTAGAAGTATATGGAGACTAAGAGCACTAACGGGATTTTGCCGTTACCACAGCTTCTTTTGCAGAATTATGGAATTATGAAATCTATATCCCTCGCGGGATCGTCTTGGATACGAGCTATGTTGTTCCCGTGGAGTTTTTACGCCTACTCAACTTTGGGTTTAGCCAAACGAGAGTCAAGACCAAGGTTAAAGGCTCTGTCTGAGAACTTTGCTTCAAGGTTAGCAGCTACACACAAATTACAGTTTCTACAATCTCGTCGGAGTAACAAAATTTGTGTTGACTGTAAAAATAAAAATCCACAATGGACTTCGGTAACATACGGTGTTTTCATGTACTCAAAATGTTCCTGTAAACACCAAGGCTTATGTATACATATCTCGTTCGTTCAATCTGTTAGCTTGGATTCGTGGTCAGATATCCATATCAAGAAAATGGAATTAGGTTCTAACGACAAGCTCAACCCTTTTCTGGCACAATATGGTATTCTTAAAGAAACTGATATCGTTACCAAGTATAACACAACTACTGCGAGTATTTACCGTGATCGTTTGCAACCTCTCGCTGAGGGTCGTGTATGGAAGAATCCACCAGTTGTTAAGGAAACTGTCAATGGTGGTTCTAGTGGTAATCAGAAGCAGTCGGCAAGTGCTTTTAGATCCGAAAATTATCAAGGTGGTATAATGGGAGGTATTAAGGAAAAGTCGAGGTCGAGTGAGGACAAGCATACGAGATCCCGATTGAACGTTTTGTCGGCAAATAAGGAGACTTTTTACGCCAGTAAAAAGATGGATAATAAATTTAGGCCTTCACAACGAATGAATAATGGGATTGGGAAGCGAGCTTTAATAGAGACATCAGTAGCTCAACCTCCCAAAGATGTTGTCCACGGTGGAATCAAGGAATTCAACATAAAAGGGTGTAGTGGTAACAACTCTGGTGAAGGAGCAAGAACTGAGATATTCGAATTTAAGGATTAGTGGAAGGAAGGTCATACAAATGTTAGTAATGGGTACAGAAGTGGATGTTTCACGTTATTCATTGAAAATCTACCAGAGAAGATCCATCGGAAGAGACTTGGAGCTTTATTTTGCACTCATGCTCATGTTATTGATGCCTTCATTCCTAAACAAAGAAAATTGAAAGGGGTTCGTTTTGGGTTCATTCGCTTTGCAACAATTGAAGAAGAAAGGAAAGCGATATCAAAGATGAATGGTGCTCATATTTACGGCAACAAAATTAGAGTCTCTTTGGCTAACTATAAACCTCGGCAATCTTATTAGAGAAAGTCCTCGACAGTTGTTCAATATAAGTCTGGGATGGAAGATGTTTCGAGGAATAAACACTATGAAGTTGAGGGTGTTGTGGACGAAGATAAACTTCACGTGATTAGTAACTGTCTTGTAGAGTGGTGCAAGAATTTCATCAAAATCGGTAATCTTGCTCACCAAATGCAAGCCAAAGGACTAGATGGTTTCACGATAATGAGAGCTGTTGGAAATGTAGTTCTAATGGTTTTTGAAGACTCCGATTCATTGAGAAGCGTGAAGAATGATAAATTAGAGACTCTTGCAAAATGGTTTTCCAGAGTTGAAGCTTGGTCAGAGAGTCTGGTGGTGGAGTGTCGTCGCGTGTGGTTAGTTTGCGAAGGTGTTCCTTTTCACGCTTGGAATTGGGACACTTTCAAAAACATTGCAGCTAAGTAGGGCAAACTATTAGCAATTGACAACAGTTGTGAGTTTCCATCGTCTTTTGATCGGGCCAAAATTCAAATACTCACAAAGGCTCAAGTGAGAATTGACGAGTTGTTGGAGTTGAAGGTCGGTGCTAATTTATTCAAAATCATGGTGCATGAAGTTGATCCTTCCTTCAAACCAAATTCCTGGTCCCTGAAGATTGCGATATTTTATTAGAACTTGTTCCATCAATTGGATTGTAACTGTTCGGCAACTATATTCAGAGGCCTTTTTTTTAGTTTTTTTTGTTGCAAGTGTGGTCTTTCTATTTTTGCTATGTTCTTTTACAACTTGAGGTGTATTTTTAGAAACCGGGTTACTATCTTTGGGGCTTTTTGTTTGACGATGGGAGATTTTTAGGTGATATGGTTTTTTTGTAATGGTGTATATTCCCGTATGAGGGTATTCGGTGTTTTCACATGTATTTGGTGTTCTATTTAATAAATTATGAGGCACTATTTTCTTCCTTCCAATGTATCTTCAACATACTTCTTAGTATGTGGAAGAATACGAATGGAGTTTTTAATGAGACCTCCAACTTTTATAAAAAAAATCATGCTTTTTCCGCCGTTTGATTAATCGAATCATGTCACTGGTTTTGACTTATCCAATAATTATTTAATTTGCATATTTGTATTTTTTTTTCTTTCAGTTTAATATGTTTGTTTTTCATTGATTCGTGCAACTATTGTCTGTTTGTAAACCTACAGTTAAATATATAACTAGGGAGGTATTGTTTTAAATTATGCTGTTGTGATTAAATTAATGGATTATTATCCGCTGACCAAAGAATGAATTTTCCTCCCAGTTTATCATATTCAAATAATGCTAGAGGTGTGAACTGAGAATGAGATTAAGTTGATTTTTATGCTTCAAGTTGGTTATGTTCTTCCATGGATTCTGACTAAATTATAATGCTCAACTAAAGTATCAATTTTCCATTTTGCTCACCTACTTCGGCTCATGTGCGAGTTTCCGACACTACGGTATTTGATTTTTCCGGCGAATTTTATATATTCCGAGGGTCATTGGTTTTGATTGCTTTAGTTTTGCTCTTGCATTGAATCTTGAACGAGTTGAGAATTGAGGGAAAATATGTAAACAAGTTTGAATCGTTTATATAATCATGCTTACATGGATGATTTCATGTCACATTAGGTAGATGCTGATGATTTCAAAGCTTTCAATTCTTGATTAGCTGGTCTTATATTAGTAAGATGAATGTTCTTCGATAATCTGCGTCTTTAAGCATTTGATATCTTTGATACCCTTTTCATGACTGTTCAGCTTGATGAACGAAGTCGGATGAGTTTCTGATCATGGTGTTATTTCAGTGTGTGATACTTTTTTTTTTTACTTTTTTTTAACCAGTGAAAACTGGATAGAGATCGGAACGATGATGGAAAACAAAAGGAGCCCTTGCTCAGTTGATCATACCAGTTTCACTTCTTTGGCATCGAAACGACAGAAGTCCGACTTATCAATCCCCACCAAGGTATTTAGCCTTTACTCAAATTTATGTCTCCTCTTAGGAATATACATTCTTCTATAGTCATTTCAGAGTTACACTAAAGGAATCCCTCGCCTTTTTTCGAAGGAAGATGCCTAATTTATATCCGCATGGCATAACTACATTCTCTTGACTTATTTTAGGGGTTATATTCTCGAGTATGGTCACGATTGCGTCTTCTGCTATTATTATTTTATCTGCAATGTCAAATTGGTTTCTAGCAATGCAGAGTTTCATCTCTTCATTTCTTCTTTCTGCATACTAATTACTAAGTTGGATATGGTTTGTTTGTAGCTAATAGAATCCTAATTTACTCCTTTTTCGCAATAGGATAAGAAGGATAAGGTCGGGGAACGAATTGTGACTCTGCAGCAGCCTGTTTCACCATACGGAAAGGTACATTGATATTTTGTGCATCCATTATTATGGACATAATTACTGTGGCAAAATGAATTTTGGGTATCCACTGGAGTTTTTGCCTACAAACATCCTGTATTAGTGCTTAATCCGATTTTTCTATGATTTTGAAGCACTATTTGGTTCATTGCAGACAGATACAGCTTCTGTTCTCTTGGAAGCAATGGAATACATACGGTTTCTTCACGAACAAGTTAAGGTCAGTTTTTCTTGTCCGTTTTACCTAAATTATCGTAGCATGCGTATTAGTTGGTGTTAGTTGCAATTTCTAAATGCATGCTCCTAAAGATCAGCAATTGAAAATTCAGTGAACACATACAGCCTATTAATGGCTTATGATTTACCAGTTGCAGTTATGATTTTAATTATCATTATTAATGGCTATGACCATGGTCAGGTTTTGAGTGCTCCGTATCTTCAAACCGGGCCGATAAATAACAGGCAAGCGGAGCCAGGTACACAAAGAAATTAGGATATGTAAACATAAAGCTCTTTTTACTTCTCATGCTCAACCATTTGTCATCATTTATGTTGAAACACAATGGAACCATGAATTTAGGGAGCCATCATTGGAAAATTATGGTCAGATTTTAAATCGGTTTTTCTTCCAGGATGTAGAGCATTATAGCCTGAGAAGCCAAGGACTATGCCTCGTTCCAATATCGTATACCGCCGGAGTTGCTCGTAGCAACGGTGCCGATATTTGGGCTCCCATCAAGACCACATCGCCAAAATTCGACAAGGCTATCTCACCATTCAATTGACGTTTTTCATCGGCTACCGATAGTCTTTGAACATCACTTGAATGGAGTTTAAAAGGTAACCAACTTAATATCGGATGCACACAATTTCCTAATGCACTAATACAGGATGTTTGTAAGAAAAAACTATTAGGCCTTGATCCGTAGGATTCTGGTATCGAAAAATGCAGTCCGACACCTTCTTCGTTTTAATTCGGTGCTCGGATTAAGCTGCATCTAATCAATTCGATTATAGAAGTTAATTGGTCTGTCCTGATCGTTTAATGTAAATTGTAAATTGATGAAGATGAGTTGAATTGCTTCTGTTAATTTGTATGTAGTAATGTTGGTATCCGAAGCGAATTTCATGGCTAGTATTTCAGCAAAACTATCAAACCAATGAGCACCAATCCGTCCAAAATCTCAACAGGTATCCTGTATGGGCTATTCGATTCTGCAGGTATCCCGTGTCCTGTGTTTGTACATTTCGAGATATAGGTACGAGAATATGATCCTCCAACGACATGAAAAACTATCAAAATACTCATATTCGACACACACATCCAAGCACGAACAACCTAAAACAAGACCTCTGCAAGACTACAGCCCATTTACCTCTAAAATAAATAACTGAGGTCAAGAATGAAAATCATCACACAAAAATGTCTGGAAAAACAAACATGCAAAACCAAGCTAACTCTTTATAAGCACACACAGAAGCTCATGTGAATTATCATATATATGCAGAAAAAGACAAATTTCCAGAAATATTCCACAAAGGAAACACTTTCAAGAAAGTAGTGTTAACCCATTTACCCCTGCAAATACCCTTAACAATGGCTTCACACAAAACAAGACCAAACCATTGACACTGTTTCATTGGATCTAAAGTACATAAAATAATAACAATAGTTCCTATGTTCAACTTCAAAATACATTCAACTATTGGGGACGCTGAACTCTCAGAAGCAAATTCAAGTACAAAAAGAACTCCGTGTGTAGAATATATATGCACCTGCAATCATGATATGCATGTCAATAGAACTGCAGGTCAGAGTTAACAACTAAGAAAATCTGTAAGACATAATTTCGTGCATCCACTAAAACAACTAAAAGCAAACAGAAACCTAAACAAGTCAATACCTAGGGCATGTATATACAATTCAAACAATAACAACAATATTTGAGAACATCACTAGACAACATAGTTGACATGAAGTGCATATGAAGATACCAAATCCCATTAAATCTTATATTTTTTGTTGTAGCTCCCCATCCGCCTTAGTGTTCAACATCAATTTGATTCACCTCCAGGTGGCCGTCGTATTATACATTCCTCATGCTCTGATCTTCCCTTCAATGGAACCAAGCTCTCAACATAAGCAGTAATGTGCATTGTTTTCTGATAAGCGTGAATACCAAGATTTCTAAGCTCTTGTATGGAGGAATCAAATAAAACTAGTTCTTGACCCGAGCTCTCGAGAAACAACTCGCCATTTTTCCAAAACTCTAAAGGTCTCTCAACTCTGAGAACAGATTCAACATTGAATTGTTTAGTCCATGACCCATTCATAACCCATAAATCAAAAGAGTTGTCAGTTCCTTCCCTTGGGTAAAAAATAGCACCAAGAAATCCATTGAAGTCCAAAAGGTCTAAATAATATTGTTCTAAACTCCCACTAAATTCAGGCAGTGGTGAAGTTGAAAATTTTTTATTAATCATATCAAACGAAAGAATATGGTGATCAACCCCAACTGCCTGGCAATAATTAAAACCATTGACATAATTATTAAACAAAATAGAATCAAAAGCATAAAACCCAGTAAATGAAATTTCCTTCCACGAATCGCTTTTAAGCGAATATAACTCAACTTGGCCGTTCCAATCTTCCATCAACCCTTCATCTAGATTCTCTTCAAAGTAATTAGTAACAGATCTTACAACTTTGAAGTCATCAGTTTGAGAATCATACCCAAAACCAAGGGAATTAAAAGTAGAGAAATCCAGTAGTCCAGGAGGGCGCTGGACTGTGGTTTGAGGAATGATTTTAAACTCTCTGGTAGATGGGTTCCAAAGGGAAACATTATTTCCAAGACCACCTAGATCTGCTAAACACAATATTCCATTACAATGGCCATGAACGAAAGGTCCCATACACAAAATTCTCAAAAAAGGGTAAGTGAATATTGTGTTTTACTCTAACGTTTTGGTATTTCTCAGTCGAAATTTGAGAGAAATAATGGATGTCATCAGGGGTTCCATCATGACAACGTTTGAGGAGGAGATTAAGGTTATTGTTTTTGAGGTTGTTCTGATGATGTTTGGTAATGAAATGAGGGGTTTCAAAAGATGAAGACCAAGGCTTACAAACGCACCTGAAACGGGTCAAGGATTTAACAGGAAGCTTTGAGAGAATCTCCAACACCAACATATCTGGTAATTCGGTTCTAGTTTTGATCAACCCTTGCATTTCCCTCTTTATCTTCTCTATTTCCTTTGTATTTTTCAATAGATGTTTTTGTTTGGGGAAAGAAGATAGAACTAATATGAAAGAAAAAGAAGACAGACAAAACATATAACAGGTAACATCAAATGTTTTTCTGTAACAAGAAAACTACGATGAAAACTGATCATTGGTTATACTACTTCGACGGGTCAGGTCGAGCCCTTTTAAAACCCATTAGCTTATCATAGACAGGGTTTGCACAATATTGACTATATACAATATATTAGTATTTTAAAATAATTAAAATAATATATTTAATAATAATAATACATCTATAATAATTTATTATATTTTAAATGATTTAAATAATCTATTTTATAATAATTTGCTACATTTTTTACTATTAAAGAATATATTTTAACATTATAAAAATAAAAATAAAACTCTAAAACTTTAAATATATTATAATTATAAATAAATAAATTAACAATTTATATAGGGTCGGGTCGGATCAGTGATATTTTGCATGAAATATACTCTCACACTGACTCGAAGTTATCTATTTATATAACTTGTCATTCCATAAACCGTTGTAATATCAATTATTATTAAGAATTTTATTAAGGGTAAATTATACTAGTGATATTTTACGTTTTTTGATTCGTTTAGTTTTTGTCATAGGTTTAAAAAGTTTTTGGTTTTGGTCACTTTTATTTATGGTCCTTATTGTTAGTAAAAATGGTTAAATTTTAATTTGACCTCTGAATTTAGACAAAAATATTAATTTAACCTTAAACTTTACATAAAATAGTAATCTAACTCTTAAAATCTATAAAAAAAAGAATTAACCCCTAAATTCAGTCAAAGTTAAACATCTCTACTCGCCACTCATTGTGATCGTCGCCCACCATCATTTTTCATCACCAGTCATCGTCGCCGGTTGTCATGTCAGCATGCGATGCCATGTAAGCTTCATACTTCATCTTCATACGTTGATTTTTTTGTTGACTAACGATTTTTATCCACATAGGAACTCCTTTTCCCAAATGAATTGTTAGAGGTAAAAATGCTTGTATATATATATATATAGGGTTCAATTACGCAATATAATATTTGTTATTTTTCACATATATAATACTGTTAAATGAGTGAAAATAGAATACTAAGATTAACAATAGAAAATGAGAAGATATTCAATGAAAAATAAAAGAATTAATCTCATTCAACTATCTCTACTCATCCCATAGTCCTAAATCTGTATTTAACTAAAAATGTTTTATACTATATAAATGGATATATATACTTCAAACCCTAAATTTTGATTTCAAGATTAATCGGGTTGTTGAAAGATAATTAAATTATCACAAATTCAATAATCCAAAACCTCTATCCTCATATATTTTTTTTAATCCCTTCAGTTTAATATTGAAATCAATAACAATACTAGTCAACAATTTAAAAAAGCAATACCAATCATCATCAATTTCAGTTTAAGATTTATGTTAGATGCAACAATCATGCATATTTGAGGGAGTTCAAATTTTATTTTATTAGAATTAAATAAGTTTGTAAATGAGCTAAACGAACACGAATAAAAATATGCTCATGTTTGTTTGTTTAACTTTAACTGAACATGAACATGAACATGAACAACTAAATAAATATATATTTTTTATTAAATCTCATATTCAATTTTGATCTGACCTATTAACATTGTGAATAATAAATTTTATTAAATCTATAAATGCATTTAAGATTTTTATTATTGTTACTTATTCTATTAATTTTGTTTATGAAATTTAATGGAGAAATCATAATATCTATAAGACAAAAGCCCATAATTGCATCATTTTCCTTTTTACAAGCCTTCTATGGTCAAGTTGATCCACGTGAGTTACTTTGTCACCAAGATCCACGTGTTTTTATATATGTTCAGTTAATGTTCAAGTTGATGACTAGGATGATAGAATGACTTAATTGAAACGATATTAGTATTTTGAGAAGTAAATTAGAACATTTAAAATTTGGGGACCAATTCAAAATATGATACATAATTTAGTGTTGTCTAATGCAAATAACATAAGTATTAATTTTACAACCTCTACTCATTCTCAATTTCTAACATTGAGGTTTTTTAACTATATCAATTTTTTACCTTTATAATCGAGAGTTCCTGATTTAGGTTATTTTTTATATAATTATTAAAGTAATAAATTTTACTTTCATTTTATAGTGTCTATTTTAACATTATATTCAATCAAAACAATATTTTATTCAAAGATCTATTTTATTATTTTCTAATTTAATAGGATAAATTTATTATAAAAGCCTTGATTATTTTTAGAAAATACTCTATAAAAGTAAGTCTCCTAATTTCAGGTTGATTAAGATTAAATTAATATAAGAAAGTATATGTCATTATCAACATTATTTTTCTTTGACTTCTTATTCTTTGATGTTAATGTTTTTTTTTTCATTAGTGCATGCTAATGAAGATACACGAGGAAAAATAAATAAAATATCAAGTAATGGGTTTAATTTAAATCGATATATTATTTTATTATTTATTATTTTTATAATTTAAACGCTTTAATATTTTTAAAGTTAATTTTATTATTTATTAAAAATATCATAACTCTAAAGGTTTACTGCAATTTTTATTCAAAGTTTTTTTGTGGGAAAAACTACAAAATCTGTCGACAATTTGCAGGGGCTTGTAGTTTTACCATTTTTAAATGGCAATTGATGTGGGCAGTTTTGAATCTTTGTAATCATTTGTGAAGACGAAGTCGGTCGAGCGTAACACAAACGAATCTCCCACAATTGCAGTACTCCAGTTTTGTTTCTATTAGAAGCAATTTCTGGTGATGCTTTTGTAAGGCTCTGAATTATTTTTATAACATCTCGAACCGTATAATTGTTTCCTGATGTAAGTCCCTTAGCTGAATCAAAATAAGTTAGAAATTGTGTTAGGAAGATGAATTATCAACTATTTAATATTAAAAATTGTTGTATATAATAATAATAATAATAATAATAATAATAATAATATGATAGTGAAACCCATAGATATTACATCATTCCAACCTTTCAACCATCTTATACATAAACTCAATAACAGAATATATAAAAGCAAGTACAAAGGAAACATACTCACCTGGATTTGTTAAGCCTTGTCTAAGCGTTAAGGCAGATTTGAAGTAATCAAGAGGATTATTAGGGTAATCAGAACATGTTCCATTCTTTAACCATTCACGCTCCCAAAAGCCAGTACCCGGTTGAGTAGGGTTCTTCAAATCCGGCCATAATGATATTAAGTTGCTTTCAATTGGAGTAAATGCAGTATTCTAAATTAGAGAAATATACGCTAGATCATATATATAAATTTAAATACAAATAAAAAAGTAAATTAAAAAGTTGATGAGATGCTTACCTGAAGAACTACTGAGTCAGTAATGGGTGCCTTGGAGTAACAGGGATTAGTGGATGCGTTGTAAGGGGGAATCGGAACGTCGTTGGCATCTTGAGGCCATATACCATGGATGATTAACACAGTCGGGATGGGAGTACCACAAGCCATGCTACCGGAATTACACACAGCAAGAGGCCATTGGAGACTGAGTTTATAAAAATGTATGGGGGGTTGAGCTGTAACTAGAACTAAGAAACAAATCACCAAAACAACCACCAACTTATAATTCAACAACATTGTTACAATCAATACTCTCACAATCAACATTCACTATGTGTATAATATTTACAATGGTTAGTCCTTTTATATTGCAAATGCAGCATCAAACTTGTTTCTGTTTCAGTTTCTATTTCAGTCTGTTATATTGAAAATGTTGCATCAAACGTGTTTCAGTTTCAGTTTGTTTTAAGTGGGATACACCTGTGTTTCAGTTTATTCAGCCTGTTTGTAGTGGTGGCACACACATGGTTTCAGTTCGGAAGTTAGGCATCAATAATTTACAGCCCTTAAAACCCAAACATCAAATGTAATTTAATAAAATACAAGATTTAATTATCCCATGTTATGCAGTTTGGCTGCAGCTGTGATTAATCACGCATTTTTAAACCATTGGATCAAATTAAAGTACATTTACAAGAACCAAATATTACAAAACTAAAAACCTATTTACAAATCTAAACCCAAACATATTAAATCCATTAGCCAGGCCCACGCGTGAAGACCCATCAAATGTGGAAAAGGAGGTCTTTTCTCCATATATATAACATGCAAGAAGATTCGAAGAAGTGATGAATTTTGGAGAGCGAGAAAAAACGAAAAGAGAAATGCAACCCAATCACTATCTTCGGACAAGGGAGAAAAATCGACAGAAACACCATTTTCGAACCAAATACAAAACCACAAAAAAGAAGAAAACCCAAAAAACGATACCTTTGAGGGAGGGTTACCTTCGCTTCTTCATTGTTCCCGAGGGTAAATCCTCACTTTTAGGATATTGAGGCTTGTGTGTGTAGTTTGGGGTCTCGAAAAGGAGGTGTTTTTAGGGTTTGGGGTCTTTAAAAATTTGTTTTAGGCTTTGAATCATTGATTTTTTGGTTCAAAGAGAGGCTCGGTGAGATTTGGGTTTCAAAAGGAGTCGTTTTAGGGAAGTTTTCCACTAACGACGCCAATTTACGATGACCGTCGCAGTGGCCAGCTTCTTCTCGACGGAAGAGAATATGAGATGGAGAGAGCATGAGATTTCTGCTTTTAGGAAAAAGATGAAAGAGATACAAAGTGTTTCTTAGCCATTTAGGGCATGAGTTTGGCTTACATTTAAGAAACCAAACGGCGCAGTCTTGAGAGGTAGACACCATGCGTTTAGAGCATGGGCTATTCATGCGGGAAAGGTCTCCACATTTGCAATCTTCCATTTTAGTTACTAAATGAAGCTTTAATCTTTGTATTTCGAACATGTTATTTATTCTGTATTTTATTTCAGTCCCTTGTATATGACTTCATAATACCGGATTTCAGCCAGTCCAAGTCACTGAGTTGCTGGAGCTTCTAACACAACCAAACAATCCAGTGTTATGCTATAAATTAAATATAATATAATATGAAGACATGGCATGTGTATTACGGGTACAATATTGTATGATGTTCTACATTAGAGATGGAATTCGGAAACATATGAGGATATAAACAGTGCAAAAATTTAATTAATTATCTTTACTCGATGGTTCATCTTGAGGTTTCATTGATGGGAAGAGAAAAACTTCTTGTTCAAACATAACATGCAACAGGTTATGAGTGTCGATTAAAAGTCGATTGAATCTCATTTGTGAGTGATTATATATAGATACACAAATAGATTAGAGAAAACCTTGGTATGTTGTGAATCCGTTAATAACATAGCTAGCCGACCGATACCCAATCCTCAACCACCTATTGGTGGTAATCTGTTGAAAACATTTTGATGTTTCGATATAACAAATTAAATGTTATTGGATTTCAATATTTTCTAATCATTTTCAAATATATACTCGATTAAACCTTTCGAATATCAAAATATTACTCCAAGTTTTTCAAATGTCAATTTCAATCCTTACTCAAGTGTAAAAGTGTGTTTTTATCTTTTAAACAATTTTACAAAGTATTTCGAGACTTAACGAGCCTTAATCGAGCCAAAAATATTTTCTTAATAAATCTTAAACCGAAAAACCAGATTGCCCAGAGGGTACCCGATACCCCCAAGAGGGTACCGATACCCCTATGTAAGATTTGGCTCCGAGAAATAACAGATTGCTCGGAGGGTACCGATACCCCCTGTCTCATAAGGGTCGAAATATTTGAATTTTACACTGCAGGTACCGATACCCTATGCAGGGGTACCGATACCCCTAACGCTCCAAGTTGTTTTATTAAATTGTTTTCACACACTAATGGCTCTATTGACTCCACCAATGATCCCCAACATTCAGAATTGATCCAAGGAGTATTTAAACAAGCTTAGAAGCCATTGATCAACAACAATCATCAAGAATCAAGAGAGAATCAAAGAGAAAGCATCAAACCTCAAGTTTGAGCATTTTCAAGCCTATTTCATTCAATATTCATTTTTGCTTTCAAGAAAACTTATTGTGCTCAATTGTATTATTCTTGAGTGTTCTTTCTTTGTTCTAGAATTGTGCAAACATCTTTCCTTGTTAGGATTTTCTTGTAAGTTTGCAAAATTTGTATTGTTCTCTTTGGGAGAGAGTGTTCTCAAGAATTTGGGGTATAATTCTTGAGGGATTTGTAAGGTTACTTTTTATCCTCAAAAGAAAGAAAAATTAGTGAATTTGTGGAAAATCCTTAGTGTGGATAGTTAAGGTAGTGGACGTAGACTTTGGTTGAGAAAGTCGAACTACTCTAAATCGTTGTGCAAAAATTTTCAATTTTCTACCAAAGCTTCCACCGAAATTTTTATTGCCAATTCACCCCCTCTTGGCCTATTCCGTTAATTGATTAACTCAATAATTGGTATCATAGCCTCACTCATTTGAAGGTTTAATCACCTCTTGAATCGATTCGGGAAGAGCTACATCGATAATCAAGTCATCAATGGCCTCTACTTCAAACCATGACTTCGGTCTTTATTCATTGCCCGTCAACAAGCCTCATTTCTTCAATAGAGCTAATTATGCTTATTGGAAAAATAGAATGATGTACTTCATTCAAGCAAGTGACATGGGAGCATGGAATATCATAGAATATTGATACATCAAACCTTCCACTCTTCCAAGATTGTGGAGTGAAGGAGAGACAAGAATGTCCTAGATCAACTCCAAAGTTATCCATATTATTTTTTGTGCTCTTGGACCGGATGAATACGGGAGAGTTTCATCTTGTATAACCGCCAAAGAGATATGGATAAACTACAAGTAACTCGTGAAGGTACAAACGAGGTAAAAAAATCTAAAATTAGTCTTCTAACTCATAGCTATGAAAATTTCAGGATGAAACCGGATGAAGATATCAAAGCTATGACGGATAGATTTTCCACGATTGTCAATGGTCTCAAATCATTTGGAGAGATCATTCCAAATGAGAAGCTTATGAGAAAGTTAGTTTACTCTCTTCCAAAATCTTGGCAATAAAAGAAGACGTCGATCATCGAGGCTATGAACTTAAAATCCTTAACTCTCAATGAGCTAATTGGTTCTCTCCTCACTCATGAATGATGCTTCAAGATGAGGTAGACCTCGAAAAGACAGACGAGATAAAGAAAGAGACGGGGAAGAAGAAGAACATGGGAGTTACTCTCAAATCCACAAAAGATGAGAGTAATTCAGATGAAGATGACAATGACGAGGATATGACAGTATTTGCCAAACGGTTTAAAAAATTGATAAGGCCCAACCAAGGAAGAAAATTCAAACGCAATGAAGGCTTAAAAAATGAACCGAAGGAGAAAGACCCTATCATTTTCTATGAGTGCAAAAAGTCGGGGCTTGTCAAATATGATTGCCCTCTATTAAAGAAAAAGGGTCAATCAAAGAAGAAGAAAAAGGCTCATGTGGCTACATGGAGTGATGAAGAAGGTTCCGATGAAGAGGAACAAGAAGTTTCTAACTTGTGCTTGATGGCCATCGGGGAAAACTCTCAGGTAACCTCTAACTCATTTGATTCAGATGATTTATCTTATGATGAGTTATTAGAGGATTATAATGCGTTGGCTTCGCATTATAAGACTATATTTTCAAAATATAAAAATGATATTTCAAAATTGAAAAATGAAAATAGTCTTATGTACAAAACCAACAATGATCTTGAAAGTAAGGTCAAAAAATTGCAAATCAAATTAGAATAATTTGAAAAGAAAAATACTTATTTGCATAACTTACTTTCAAGAGTAAATGATGATCATCAAAAGAAAATTGATGTTCTTAAAGCTTCTTTTAATAAGGTTGATCCAAAACGTTTTGAAAAAGGAGAAAGTTCAAAAATCAACTTTGTTAGAAAAATTTTTAAAAACTACAATCATAAAGGTCCCCAAAGAACCTCTAATGGAAAAATCGTTAGAAGTATATGGGTTCCTAAAGAACTAATTACTACTAAAGATAAGGATATCATACACAAATGGATACCTAAGGGGACTAGGATTTTGGAAACTAATAAATATGGACCCAAAAGAATTTGGGTACCAAAAATAAAAAATTAATCTATGTTTGTAGGGAAAGGAGCATTGTTACAAGGCACGAGAAACAAATTCAAACTCATGGTACCTTGATAGTGGATGCTTAAGACACATGACTGGAGACAAAAGCCGGTTCATAGAGCTTAACGCTAAAAATGGAGGAGAGGCGACTTTTGGAGATAATTCAAAAGGTCACATTGAAGGTATAGGTACTATAGGTAATACCTCTTCCATACAAATTAAAAATGTTTTATATGTGAATGGATTAAAGCATAATCTATTGAGTATTAGTCAATTATGCGATAAGGGATTCAATGTCATGTTTGAAACTAATGGTTGTAAAGTAATTGACATTGCATCTAATCGGATTATGCTTGTTGGTCATAGAATAGGAAACATATACATGGTGCATTTAGATTCTATAGATATGACTAATTTATGTCTAGTTGCTAAAGATGAGCATGATAGTTGGTTATGCCATAAGAGACTAGGACATACTAGTATGAGTGTTTTGCAACGATTGATTCAAGAGGAGATTTAGTAAGAGAGTTGCCTAAACTAAAATTTGATAATGATAAAATCTGTGATGATTGTGCTAAAGGAAAACAAAAGCGAATTTCTTTTAATTCCATTAATGATGTATCCACTAGTAGAGTATTACAATTGATCCATATAGATCTTTTTGGGCCATCTAGAACTACTAGCTTGGGTGGAAAACAATATGCATTTGCCTTGGTATATGACTATTCTAGATATACTTGAGTTCTATTCTTAAGTACTAAAGATGAAGCATTAGAAAAATTCATCACATTTTCAAAAGTAATCCAAAATGAAAAAAGTTACTCTATAACTAGTGTCAGGAGTGATCATGGTACTGAATTTGAAAATCTTGGATTTACTGAGTTTTGTAATTCTAATGGTATTAGCATGCTTTGTGAAAACAATTTGCCAAAATACTTTTGTGCGGAAGCCACAAATACCGCGTGTTATGTTATTAATCGAGTAATGATTAGGCCTATTTTGAAGAAAACTCCATATGACCTTTTCAAAAATAAAAAACCTAACATTAGCTATTTTCATCCTTTTGGATGTAAATGTTTTGTTTTAAACAACGGTAAAGAAAATCTTGGCAAATTTGATGGTAAAAGTGATGAAGGAATTTTTATGGGTTATTCCTTAAATTCTAAAGCTTATTGAGTATTTAATAAAAGAACTTTAGTTGTAGAAGAGTCTATACATGTTGTTTTCGATGATAATCCCCTTTCAAGGAAGGATTCTTGTGTGAATGATGATGTAGGTATTATAAACACAAATGACTTTAGACATGACATTGGAGAACCATCATCAAATGAAGAAACGAAAGATGAGGAAACTCATGATCCTCTCGAGAATCCAACCATTGAAGAAAGGGAAGTCTCTTACCCAAAAGAATACAACTATGTCAAAGATGGTGAGATAATAGGTGATCCATCCAAAGGGGTAACAACTCGATCTTCCATTAGAAATATTTGTAATTATGTTGCATTTATCTCATGCATAGAGCCTAAGAATATTAAAGAAGCATTAAATGATGAAAAATGGATTACGAATATGCAAGAATAGTTAAATCAATTTGAGAGAAGTAGAGTATGAACATTAGTTGAAAGGCCTAGTAATAAATCTACTGTAGGTACTAGATGGATATTTAGAAATAAGCTTGATGAAGGTGGTAATATAGTGAGAAACAATGCTAGACTTTTTGCTCAAGGGTATACTCAAGAAGAAGGAATAAACTATGATGAAACATAAGCTTCCGTACCTAGGATGGAGGCAATTATAATGTTATTAGCATTCGCATGTTTCAATGAATTTAAAGTATATCAAATGGATGTTAAAAGTGCATTTTTAAATGGTTTTATAAAAGAAGAAGTGTATGTGGAACAACCTCCAGGTTTTTTGATTCAAAATTTCCAAATCATGTTTTTAAATTAAAAAAAGCACTTTATGGTTTAAAACAAGCTCATAGAGCTTGGTATGAAAGATTGTCAAACTTTTTAATTAAAAAAGGTTTTTCAAAAGGGAAGGTTGACACTAAATTGTTTTTAAAGCATAAAGGTAAAGATTTATTAGTAGTTCAAATTTATGTTGATGATATAATATTTGGTTCTACTAATGATGTTCTTTGCCAAGAATTTTCTAAGCTAATGCAAAGTGAATTCGAGATGAGCATGATGGGAGAGCTCTCATTTTTCTTGGGACTCCAAATCAAGGAAAGAAAAGATGACATCTTCATCAATCAAGCTAAGTACGTCAAGGATATGCTCAAGAAGTTTGGACTGGAAAATGGGAAACCTCATGCCACTCCAATGAGCTCATCAACAAAGCGTGACAAAGATGAAAGAGGTAAATGTGTTGATGTTAAATTATATAGGTCAATGATTGATTTTTTGCTTTATCTAACAGCAAGTAGACTGGACATTATGTTTAGTGTTTGCTTATGTGCTAGATTTCAATCATGCCTTAAGGAATCACATTTACTAGTTGTTAAGAGGATCTTTAGATACCTTAAGGACACTCCTAGTTTAGGACTTTGGTATCCTAGAGACTCTAGCTTTAGCTTGCATGCTTTCTCTGATGCGGATTATGGAGGATGCAAAATAGATAAGAAAAGCACCTCCGATACTTGCCAATTTCTAGGAAATATGTTGATTTCTTGGTTTTCAAAGAAACAAAATTGTGTTGCATTATCTACCACTGAAGCGGAATACATTTCACCTGGTAGTTGTTGTGCACAAGTTTTATGGATGAAACAACAACTTTTTGATTATGGAATTGAAGTAGGTACCATACCTATCAAGTGTGACAATACTTGTTCTATTTGTCTCACTAAAAATCATATCCAGCACTCTAGAACTAAGCACATTGAAATTAGACATCATTTTATTAGAGACCATGTCGCGAAGGAAGATGTAGTTCTAGAATTTGTTGAAACTTTACACCAATTAGCGGATATTTTTACAAAACCTTTAGACAAAGAATGATTTTGGACACTTAGGAGAGAATTAGGTTTAACTAACCTATCTTCACTTAGTGTTTAAATTAATTTTAGCACTTTTAATTAGAAATGAAAAATGCTTATAAAAATAATTTTTTTAATTACATTCTTTGCTATTAGTTAGGGGAATATTATGATTCTTAGTGAAAATTAATTTTATGATCAAATAGTGTTTAAAGATATATTTGATCGAGTAACATAGTTAATTTTCATAATATGAGTTGTCAATACCACTGAAACAAAATGATTTAGCTTTGTGAGTGTTTAAACACATATTTTTTAATTTTTTGATGCTAGGTACCAATACCCCCTGAGGGTACTGATACCCTCCACGGGGTCTGGTTATTAACTCCGACAAACACCATTTGTGCAAAAACTCTTTTCTCCTCTTCTCTCTCACCGTTCACTCATATTCTTACTTCTAATCTCTACATTGCTTGAAAACAACGATTTTGAGTCGGATTTCACTCAGTTTTCATCTCCTAAACCTGCTAGCATCATTAATTTTGTGCAAACAATATCAAAATCCATTTAATCTTCACTTTTCAAGGTAATTTTTCTAAACCCACTATTTTATTGATTTTGAACATATGACTAGTTGTAATTAGTTCTAGGTTGAAATAAATATTTGGAATTGCTTAGATTTTGGTTTAGAACTATAATCTACAACCAATTTTATAAAAAAACACAAGATTTTTCAAAAAATTTCAAAATTTTCGAAATTAAAAAAAATTGGGTTTTGTTTTTAAACTGTAGTTTTTGATTTAATTATGTTGTTTTCATGAAAATTATACATATATTGATTTTCAAACCTTGTTTTCAAACTCGGTTTTCAAAAATTACCCATTAGGATTATTTTAGAGAACCTTGAAATAATGAGGACTCATTTGAGTTTTGGGATTGATAATGTTGCATACATGTGTTTTTAAAATTGCAGGTTAATCATTTCTATTCCGATTCCCTAAGTCATGTCTCAAAAACGCCCTAGGATATCATCTAGTTGTTCAAACCAACCATCTAACCCTCCTCTCAATCCACCTCTTATTCAATAAATTCCTAATCCTGATGATCCTAATATGAATATTCGTGATTCGTGCTTCAATGAACCTGGTCGTAGATAAAATCTCTTCTTCAGGTATTCTTAATACTTTGAGTCATATAAAATTTGAGAAGCACGAATTCCATCTCTTCAAGATATGTTAGAAATAGATTTTAGATATCTTCCTACCCTACGAGAGTGAAAATTTTATAAACTTTTTGAACTCGAACCAATAGTTTATCATCAACTTGTTCGAATCTTCTATTTCAATGCCATTTGTGTCCAAAATTGGCATAAAACCAAAACCATAGGAATTAGATCCTACCTTCTAGGAAAATTCATCTATATTCACCCGGAATACATAGCTCGTGCATTTGGATTAGATAATGTCGGCTTAGCCAATGAAAAACAAACGGTATGTACTCCTTATAAAAGAAAGGAAAGTGCGAGTGTATTAGATCTCCATGATCGTTTTCTTCATCTAATGATCTCTTGGTGGTTTCGACCATCCGGAGGAAAATACTCCCCTCTTAGAGCCCTAGATCTTTGGTGGATACATTGTATCCAAAACAATAATAAAATAAACCTACCTCAGATTATCTTCGCTGAAATTGTTGAAACCGTAAACATTGTTCCTAATAAGAAACTTTGTGCATCTCTAGTTTACGGTTGTCTTCTAAGTAATCTGTTTGTCAAAGCCGAGCTTAAGGTGCAGCTTGATGTAGCCTTCCCTCTCAAAAATCAAATTAATCTTATTTTCCTTAACAAAATTGGGATGGATAAAGGATAAGAAAACCGGGCAATAGGTTCGATCTGCTGAGCATACACCAGGAGCTAGTTCTTCAAGAGCTCCACCGGCACCGGGAGCGGACGATGATCCTGAACTTCAACAGCTGATGCAAGACATTGACGAAGTTCCCGGAGATGAGCCGGAGCAGCATGATGAATAAGCACAACAAGAGGATCAAATGCCTCTATATTTTCGATCTTTTATGGAGACATTCGACTTCCGGTATGCATCAATAGATTCATGGTTTACATCCATAGAGTCTCATTATCTGCTATGGGGACTCAACAATTGGAGAATCAACAAGAAATTTGAGTTAACCATGAAACAATGAATAATCGATTCAATATTATAGACGATAGACTCAATGCGCTTACACGAGATGTGGCTAATATATGGACACATCTATCTCCTCCCGATCCTCGAATGGAATAGACCTTGCCTAGTTTCGATTTTGGTTTAGATTTAGAACTTTGAATTGATAAACATTTTGATGTGTTTAGATTGAATGTTTGAATTTGTTATGGATGTTGAATGTTTAACTTTGAATGCTTATATTTATTTGGTTTGGTTTAATGTTTTTGCATCAATTACATTATAGTTGCAATATGAACAACTTATCATTTCACATTATTTTTTAATATTGAATTATAGAACTAATAGTTAATATTTCTCTTGATTGTGATCTTAGCAGCTTAATTTTTATTTTAATCTATCAATTGGCTTAAAATTCTTGTTTAAAACTATTTTAATATCTTTTTGATTTAACAAAAAGGGGGGAAAGTATTAGAATAAGGGGGAGTAATTTCAAAACTTGATTTTAAAATGATTTTCAAATTAGAAAATCTTAAACTTACTAAAATGTTTTTGTTATATAAAAAAGGGAGAGATTTTTGAAAACATTTTTATGTTTCGATATAACAAATTAAATGTTATTGAATTTCAATATTTTCTAATCATTTTCAAATATATATTCGATTAAACCTTTTGAATATCAAAATATTACTCCAAGTTTTTCAAATGTCAATTTCAATCCTTACTCAAGTGTAAAAGTGTGTTTTTATCTTTTAAACAATTTTACAAAGTATTTCGAGACTTAACGAGCCTTAATCGAGCCAAAAATAGTTTCTTAATAAATCTTAAACCGAAAAACCAGATTGCGCAGAGGGTACCGATACCCCCAAAGAGGGTACCGATACCCCTATGTAAGATTTGGCTCTGAGAAATAATAGATTACTCGGAGGGTACCGATACCCCCATGAGGTACTGATACCCCCTGTCTCATAACGGTCGAAATATTTGAATTTTACACTACAGGTACCGATACCCTATGCAGGGGTATCGATACCCCCCAACACTCCAAGTTGTTTTATTAATTGTTTTCACACACTAATGGCTCTATTGACTCCACTAATGATCCCCAACTTTCATAATTGATCCAAGGAGTATTTAAACAAGCTTAGAAGCCATTGATCAACAACAATCATCGAGAATCAAGAGAGAATCAAAGAGAAAGCATCAAACCTCAAGTTTGAGCATTTTCAAGCCTATTTCATTTAATATTCATTTTTGCTTTCAAGAACACTTATTGTGCTCAATTGTATTATTCTTGAGTGTTCTTTCTTTGTTCTAGAATTGTGGAAACATCTTTCCTTGTGAGTATTTTCTTGTAAGTTTGCAAAATTTGTATTGTTCTCTTTGGGAGAGAGTGTTCTCAAGAATTTGGGGTATAATGCTTGAGGGATTTGTAAGGTTACTCTTTTTCCTCAAAAGAAAGAAAAATTAGTGAATTTGTGGAAAATCCTTAGTGTGGATAGCTAAGGTAGTGGACGTAGACTTTGGTTGAGAAAGTCAAACCACTCTAAATCGTTGTGCAAATATTTTCAATTTTCTACAAAACCTTCCACCGAAATTTTTATTGCCAATTCACCCCCTCTAGACATATTTCGTCAATCGATTAACTCAACACAATGCATACTCAAGTGAAGTGCAGAATGTTTCATCCAAAGCCATTGCTTCATCATCACCTGATTGTCGATATTGACATTCCAAAATCTTCACATGATTGCTTCATCACCATGCTTCACAGTGGAATGGAATTTAGCGAATTCACCTTCATCCAAGCCTGACTTTGAATGTCCCATAAACCAACATTACCTTGAATGTCCCATAACTTCACATAACAAGAGAAATTTGGAGGACATAAATAAGATAACACATCTTATGATGAAAATGGTCATATACCTCGCATCAGCCATAACTTGCACTTTGGCACCACCACCATGCAAGTCATAGAAGAAAAGCTTTGAGTTGGATGCTCTTTTGCTCATAATCCGTCCTAGCATAAAATAAATATAATAGAGTCATTTCAAAATAAATAAATGAACGCAACCATCATACATTAGATGGTATATGATGGGAGTAGGAGGGCCTCGTTAAATACCAGGTAAAGACATTGCAACATCCTCAATATGTTCCCCATTGCCTGAGTTTCCATATTTATATATATATTTGACTATAGACATTGATGTGAAGAATTTATGAGGATATGGGTTTTTTTCCTTCTTCCTTTTGAGCTGCAAGAAATTTCATCCTATTCTTATGGAATTGCTGATAAGAAAGGGTTAAATTTAACATTTTGTCAAGAGGTCACTTAAATATTTATGAATTTTACATTGTGATTTGTGAAAAGCATCACTATAGCAAACATTAAACTATAAGAAAAGCGCAGAGATGTGTTTTCTTTTCTACAAATTTATCAAGTAAAATTTTTCACAAAAACTTTTCCTCCCAGAACCAGACTGCAATCTTCCATATCCAATATAATAATTCATTCATTTCTGAGTAAAAATATGGCTTCATTCAGTTGTTACTATCATTGCTTGTATTTTGAACCCTTTTCCTTTTATTTCTTAAAATATGAATAAAGGGAAAAAAGTAAAAATCTAAAATATACCTTTAAGAAACAAAAATGTGTTTTTTTATAGAAATACTTGTTATATTTTTACAAAATTTTAAAAATTATACTTATCTTGATTTTGCTAAATTTGAAAGTACTTTATTGTGTTAGAAAGCAATAGCTAGAAGTAACTTGAAATTAAATAAATAATTAAATATCAAAACTAAAACCATAAAAAATTTCAAATTAATTACTTCTAGCAATAGCTACAAGTAAATTCATGTATGAATTTCATGCAGGAGTGAGTAAAACTCAATTTGACTCAAAAAATCGATCTTTTCGATTCAAAAATTTTCAAATTTGATTCAAATTATAAAATAGAACATGAATAATTCAAATAATAACTTGAACCAAAGGCTGAAAATTTTGTATTAATGACATTTCCAACTACAATTATGGGAACCATAAATTTCCAGAAGCATTCCAACAAGGGAAAAATTGAATTATTATGTGTATGGAACCCTTAATAGTAGGGTTCATAACAATGGCTTCACAAATAATAAGAAATGACCAATAACAACACAATACTAATAGTTCCTACCTTCAATCCGGTGTCTTGTTGGTTTTGGTTGTTGATTGTCGGATTGTAACTCTTTGAGTTGTAGATTTTACCGAGTTATGTTGTACTCTTTTTCTCCATATAACTTTAAGGAGGTTTTTAACGAGACATACAACTTTAGTTTTGGGATCATTCAAGTACTGGAGACATCAAGCTCTATAAAGCACAATTCAAGTATGAAAACCACACCATAAATTTCACAAATGCACTAAAACAACCAAAAACAAATAGAAACCTAAACAAATTGGGCATCATCATCTTCCATATATATAAAATCACATGAAATCATACCTCTTTTGAATGTAGTTCCCTATCCATCTTTGTCTTTGATGTCAATTTGATGTGCCTCTAGAATCGTCTTATTATACGTTCCTCGGGCTCAGATCTTCCATTCAATGGAACCAAACTATCAACATAAGAAATAATGTGCATTGTTCCCTGATAAGTATGAATACAAAGATTTTAAAGCTCTCGTATGGAAGGGTACAACAAAACTAGTTCATGATTCGAGCTTTCAAGAAATAATTCGTCATTTTCCCAAAACCACAAAGGCCTCTCAACTCCATGGACAGATTCAACGCTAAATTGTTTAGTCCACGACCCACTCATAACCCATAAATCAAAAGTTTTTGAGCTTCTTTCCTCGGGTAAACAATAGCACCAAGCAATCCATTGAAGTCTAAAAGCTGGAAATCATAGTGTGCTAAATCCCCACCAATTTCAAGCAATGATAAAGTTGAAAATTTTTCACCGATCATATCAAATGAAAGAATAACGTTATCAAAATAATCATTTTATGTTTTAGTTTCTCAGACCTTTTATCTTTTTTGTCTTTGTAACATTCTAGTTTTTATTACAATTCTAACCCTCTAAATAGTAACTATGTAAAGCACATGATACATAAACAGTTAAAAAATAATATTCTCTCTCTTGCATTGTTGTTTTTCTCTTTTGTTCTTACTACAAATCATATAGTTTTATAACATGTTATAAGTGTTATCTCGCTCAATTATATTAATCATTGATTGATAATTTTATACAAATATTTTAATCTGATATGAAAGATTACATCTACTACCTATTCAATTTAACTTGAAAAACCTAATATATTTCGTTTAATTTTCTATTAAATTAGGTTTGAATTTATGATTTTGTTTTCATCTAATTCCCATTAAGAGATTGATCCATTAAAATGAAAAGTTATGATATTATTAATGATTCTAAATATAGATGAAATCATTTAAGGATAATATTAATATATCATTCGAAAATATTTGAAATTCAGTAGAAGAGTAAGATATTAAGTAGGGTGTGTAAAAATATCTGATTTGAATAATCTAATCCGATTATTTTTGGATAATTCGGATCGAATATCCAGTTAGAAAATTTGATACGGATCGAAAAAAATATCCATTTTAGATTATCCGAATATCCGAAAATAAACGGGAAGTTGCTAAAGAATGTTGCATATAAGCAAGAAGTGCCATGGTTTCCCATCTAAAATAGCGATGTTAATGCTCAGTTATTGATGTCATCAGCTTCTTCTTTTCAAGAAAACAGATCTTCTTCATCTTCAGATTCATCAAACCATCATCAATGGTTTTACCTATTCAAGCCATGAATGATTGTAGTTAATATGTACCAACTCCAGCTTGTGAGACTGGAAGAACAATGCATGAATACTGCAGAAGAATGGTGTAATTTCTTTTCAGTGGACCACCCTCCATCTCTTCAATAGTATTTCACGGGAAAGTAAAAAGAATTAAAGTCTTTAAAACCCCATCAAATGCAGCAACACATCTGCTTTATCACTTTGTTAAAAAAAATATGCGCACAAGGCCTGGTTACCGTCAAAGATAATCAAAGCCACACACCGCTGGATAGCAACATAATAAGTGATATATTTTGTTTGGATATCCGAAAATTTGAATATACGGTTATTCCAGATCAGATTCAGGTCACAATTTTAGTGATCCAAAAATTCGGATGCGGATCTTTGCACACCCCTGATACTAAGATCTAGACATCTTCATTTTGGATATACAATAATATTAACAATATGAAAAAAAAGTAGAGTTATGGAGGAATTGGGTGAGCACCAGTTGCCTACTGTGGAGCGAGAGATGGAAGTTCAGGTGCTTCATGTTCGACCAATTTAGTAGCTGTGTGCTGGGTTCATAACTGTGGTTTCACGAGCATACCAACAACAACGCTAATAGTTCCTATATTCAACTTCAAATTTCATTATAGTATGGGAGACATCTAGCTCTCTGAAGTACAATTCAAGTATGGGACTCAGGAGGCCGTCGTATTATACGTTCCTCATGCTCTGATCTTCCATTCAATGGAACCAAGCTCTCAACACAAGCAGTAATGTGCATTGTTTCCTGATAAGTGTGAATAACAAGATTTCTAATCTTTTGTATGGAGGGATCAAATAAAACTAGTTCCTTCCCATAAATCAAAAGACTTATTAGTCCATGATCCATTCATAACCCATAAATCAAAAGACTTATTAGTTCCTTCCCTTGGATAAAAAATTAGCACCAAGCAATCCATTGAAGTCCAAAAGCTGCAAATAGTATTGTGCTAAAGTCTCACCAAATTCAGGTAGTGGTAAAGTTGAAAACTATTCATTGACCATGTCGAACGAAAGAATAAGGTCATCACTCATTAGAATCCCCAATTGCCTCCCTATGACTCAACTTGAATCACTTTTAAGGGAATATAACTCGACTTGGTTGTTCCAATCTGCCATCAACCCTTCAACTATATTCTCTTCAAAGTAATTAGTAACAAATCTTACAACTTTGAAGTCATCAGTTTGAGAATCATACCCAAAACCAAGGAAGCCAAATCTAGTAGAATCTACTGCTGGATGTTCTACAAGTGCTCTTTCAATCCATATATTTTGCTTCGAGACAATAGTTTTCAACTTTGATTTATGTTTTCCCATTAAAGATTCATCAAGAAGTATAAACTAACGCACCTGCAATGAGATTCTAAGTAACATAAATATAGGATATTAATATTTTTAGAGAAATACAGATCTAAGTAACATGCCAAACCTTCTTTTATTCTGCAGTCATGTGATGTATGATACAAGGCTTATCTTGTTTCAGCAAAACTATAAAATTAATGAGCACTAATTTGTCAAAAATCTCAACAGGTATCCTGTAAATGCTATTCGATTCTGCAGGTATCCCGTATCCTGTGTTCGTACATTTCAGGATACATGTACGAGAATATGATCCTCTAAGGACCCTTTAACGACATGAAAAAACTATCAAAATACTCATATTTGGCACTCACATCCAAGCACTCACAACCTAAAACAAGACCTCTGGAAGACTGTAATCCATTTACCTCTAAAACAAATAATTGAGGTCAGGAATGAAAATCATTACACACAAAAAGGTCTGGAATTCCAACTCTTAAATTAGAAAAACAAACATGCAAACCCAAACAAACTCTTTATAAGCACACACATAAGCTCATGTGAATTATCATATATATGCAGAAAAAAGACAATAATTTCCACAAATATTCCACAAAGGAAAGGTTTCAAGAAAGTAGTGTTAACACATTTACCCCTGCAAATACCATTAACAATGGTTTCACACAAAACAAGACCAAACCATTGACACTGTTTCATTGGATCTAAAGTACGGATAATAATAACAATACTTCGTATGTTCAACTTCAAATTACATTCAACTATTGGGGACGTTGAGCTCTCAGAAGCAAATTCAAGTACGAAGAGCACTCTGTGTGTGGCATATATATGCACCTGCAATCATGATATGCAGGTCAATAGAACTGCAGATCAGAGTTAAAACCTAAGAAAATCTGTAGGACGTAATTTCGTGCATCCACTAAAACAATAAAAAGCAAACATAAACCTAAACAAGTCAATATCTAGGGCATGTATATACAATTCAAACAATAACAACAATACTTGAGAACATCACTAGACAATATAGTTGACATAAAGTACATAGGAAGAGACCAAATCCCATTAAATCTTACCTCTTTTGTTGTAGCTCCCCATCCGTCTAAGTGTTCAACATCAATTTGTTTCACCTTCGGCTGGCCGTCGTATTATACATTCCTCATGCTCTGATCTTCCATTCAATGGAACCAAGCTCTCAACATAAGCACTAATGTGCATTGTTTCCTAATAAGCGTGAATACCAAGATTTCTAAGCTCTTGTATGAAGGGATCAATTAAAACTAGTTCTTGATCCAAGCTCTCGAGAAACAACTCGCCATTTTTCCAAAAACCCAAAGGCCTCTCAACTCCAACAACAGATTTAACACTGAATTGTTTAGTCCATGACCCATTCATAACCCATAAATCAAAAGACTTGTCAGTTCCTTCAATTGGGTAAAAAAATAGCACCAAGCAATCCATTGAAGTCCAAAAGTTCCAAATAATATTGTTCTAAACTCCCACCAAATTCAGGCAGTGGTGAATTTGAAAACTTTTCATTAACCATATCAAACGAAAGAATATGGTTATCAATTGGAAAAGCCTGGCAATAAATAAACCCATTGACATAATTATTAACAAAGTAGAAGGAAAACCATCAACCCCAGGAAATGAAATTTCCTTCCATGAATCGCTTTTAAGCGTATATAATTCAACTTGGTTGTTCCAATCTGCCATTAACCCTTTATCTAGATTCTCTTCAAAGTAATAGTAACAAATCTTACAACTTTGAAGTCATCGGTTTGAGAATCATACCCAAAACCAAGGCAATCAAAACTAGAGAATTACAGTAGTCCAGGAGGGCAATGGACTGTGGATTGAGGAAGGATTTTAAACTCTCTGGTAGATGGGTTCCAAAGGGAAACATTATGTCCAATACTACCTAGTTCTGCTAAACACAATATTCCATTACAAGGGCCATGAATGAAAGGTCCATGCACAAAATTCTCAAAAAAGTGTTAGAGAATATTGTGTTTTACTCTAAAGTTTTGATCTTTCTTGGTCGAAAGTTGAGAGAAATAATGGATGTCATCAGGGGTGCCACCATGACAACGTTTGAGGAGGAGATTAAGGTTATTGTTTTTGTTGTTGTTCTGATGATGTTTGGTAATGAAATGAGAGGTCTCAAAAGATGAAGACCAAAGCTTACAAACGCACCTGAAACGGGTCAAGGATTTAACAGGAAGCTTTGAGAGAATCTCCAACACCAACATCTCTGGTAATTCGGTTCTAGTTTTGATCAACCCTAGCATCTTCCCTCTTTATCTTCTCTATTTCCTTTGTGTTTTTCACTAGATGATTTTGTTTGGGGAAAGACGATGAGAACTAATATGAAAGAAAACGAAGACAGACAAAACTTATAACAGGTAATATCAAACGTTTTTCTGTAACAAGAAAACTACAATACAAACTGATCATTGGTTACACTACTAATCTAACTCTTAAACTTTGACCTTAAACATTACATAAAATACTAATATAAATCTTAAACTCTATATAAAATATGAATTGACCCCTAAATTCAGTCAAAGTTAACATGTCTACTAGCCACTCATTGTCGTCATCGCCTATCGTCAGTTTTCATCATTAGTCATCGTCATCGATTGTCATGTCAACATGTGTCGCCTATCTTCATCTTAATCTTCATCTTCTCCCCTAAATTCATACTTTTTTAATCAATTTAAATGTCTAGTGTTATTATTTAGGTGTCTCATTCCTAGTCGTTAAAAATTTCATTACTAATATTTGTTACATTTTTAATATTTTTAAATTTGTATTTAAAATAAAATAAAAACTTATAATTATAATTAAAAAAAATCAAAAATTCTAATATTTTGAAAACTCTAATTCAAGTAGTCGGTGAGAATTTTGAGAAGGTTTGTCAGTGAAGTAGGGTGTAATAGTCAAAGTTCAACAATGGCGTTAATGCAGAGTTTGGAATTTTTGTTAATTTTAATATGTCAAAGTTTTCTCACTCTGTTGTACTACCACACATGGTGCATGTTCCCAATGGCATTTTGTTAATTCGGCCACAATTTTCTTTAACAAATTCTAAATGTAATTCTAATAGTATCAAAAAGAGAGAAAAAAAGCTTTAGTGAAAAGTAGAATGGTTCTAGTGAGTTTAAAACTCATGATCAGTCAAATATGTTTGCTCTAATTAAGCCATAATTAACTTAAGGGTCCTCTGTTAGTGATGAATTTAAAGATATTTTTTAAAGTACCAAAAGGAATTGATTCAAGTGGTAAGCAACTTGATTTCGTTTAAGCAATATCTCGAGTTTATGTTCTTGTGGATGCAGAAAATCCCTACTGGGAGACTCACACACCAAAGTCAAGTGTGTAACATGTGTCAGTCTCGATTTGTCAAGGCAATGCTTTAAAATCAGGAGAACAATAAAAAAATATATTTTTTTAGAGTAAATACTCATATATTAAAAAATTGTTCAAGATAAAAATCATGATTTCGTCCTCATAAACGTGGTTCTGCCGTTGTTACTTCTTGTATATATTCAATGAATTTTAATAACATTTACATATATATTCAATGAGTTTTAAAATAATGGACATAAATCTCGTAAATCTTACATAAATCATGATTATGTTCAATGTTACAAATATATTAGGGACACATGTCAACATTCTTATACACATCTTTTACTAGTAGCATGATATCTTAATAATACATATATTCAAAGACGAAATCAGAATATTAACTCAAGAGAGACATAAATAGCTTAAAATTACAACAAATTCATTTGACCTTTTATTTTAGTCTAAATTCAATTCAAAATATGCATATAAAAATATAAAAATAAAATATATAATTCCTTTTTATCAAAATTTTTAATTTTTTGATAAAATAAAATAAACAAAAATAATTCGTCATACATATAATTCATTTTCAAACATTATTTGTAGATGATATAGGCCTTGGGATAGAAATATGACAATTTCATATGTACTAATTAAAATCTAAACGTTAAATCCTTCAAATCTATTTTCTTCTACTTATTTTTTCACTACACCCGTAACATATTTTTTGTGACGACTCTTTTTTTTATTTCTCTTCTCTCTATAATTCGTTTGCTACGTCGTAATGATAAATTTTCAAACTTCTCACTATTTCTTTTACAAAAATCTTTCGTCTTCTCTGATTTCTCATGATCTTCTACAACTTCCTTTAATGACTGAAGATTCTCATCAAGTTCCTTTGATTTTTGAAGCTCTTCTTCAACTTCCTTCAATTTCTTTTCCTCTCGAAGCTTCAAAATAAATTGAGCAGTAGACCAATTCATCATTTGAAGATGAGTTTGAATCATCGGAATCGTCAGAGTAGTAGAATCCATATAAACCATTCCTAAAATCATTCGGAAAATTTCCACTGAATGCATTTTTTCAATCTCAAGACTATATCTATCTATTTTTTCTCTTCTCGTATAAGCATCTAAACAACAATTCCTATTTATACACACACAAAATTAAAAAAATAAAGCCAATATGCTTATTGAAATTTGTCAGGCTTATTGTTGTAACAAACGTTTTTTTTCTTCCTATGAATTTATTTTAGGATAAACTATACCAATGGTACTATTGTTTCAGTAAGTTTTTGATTCCCGCACTGAAATTTCTAAAGTACTGATCATTAGTGTTATCGATTTGTAACCAAATAATCACTAACTTTATTATTTTGTAACAAAAATGATCACTGCACCGTCATCCCGATAAATTCATGACGTGGCAACATTAATAAAAAGATTAATACTTAGTTTTACCCCTAAACTACTGCTAAAACATCAAATAGGTCCTTAAAAATGATTTTATGTCTAATTTATCTCCAAAAGCTTTCTAATTTTTTTCTTAACAGCTCACCACCTCTACTATATTCGAACCACCTCAATGTTAACAAATAAATTCGGTTGTCGATCGAACACTTGTTTTAAAATTAATTAATTTTATTCAGCTGAACCTTTGTCCTAGACTCAAGGATGAGTTGACGAAGGATACTGTGACGGAGCTCTCTTGTAAATACTCTCACAAATGCTGCATGCAAGTACCATGGTATATATATCTCTAATAAACATATTTTTTCATTGGCTTATTGTTGTAGCAACTTTTTTTTTGTCATTTTCTTATCGTTGTAGCTAATTTTTTTATGCAAATAGAATCGATTAGTTTTATTTAAAAATATATATTCAAAATTATAATAAAAAAATACAACCATGAACGTAAACTAGACATATAATTATGGCACATTCTTATAATCTTTGACATAAAAAATTAGACACTAAAATCATACAACAACCATACAAAGAAAAGATCAAAAACTCATCCAAACACTCGAACAAAAAATATATACGAATATAACTTGTTACATCAGTAAAAGAACCACAATAGAGGATCAAACTATTGAAAGACCATCGAAAATTGTGAATCAGAGTTGAACGTCATGAGAAAACTATCTCTGAATGCAAAATGTATATTCAAATCCAATCTAAGGATCCAAAGCAGGGAAGATCAGTAGAATAACAAATAAACGACATCTTGATTAGTCGAGACTACATCAAATCCAACTCCAAGAAAATTAAACGAAAAGAACAACCAAACAATCGATAAACAAGACCGAAAATGTGACAAAAGGCAAAGGAAAGTATGTAATAAAGGCGTAATTACTGAAAAATAAAGAAACAGAAGAAGAATAAAGATGCGATATAAAAAAATAAAGAATACCAATCATCAACGACCAATATCAGTATTAGTGTTGTCGCCTGTCAAACTGTTGTATATAACTTTTTTTGTCTGTAAGTAAACTTATTTTATGTATAAATTTAGCTTTTTTTAACATGGTTATATTTTATAGTAATTTGAAAGTTATTACTTGACCAAAATTTATATAAAACAATAGGAGAAAATTTTATTAATATTGGAATCCGATATTTATTTCTTTGCATTTTATTATTCTTAATATGAAAAATTAATTAAAATTATTTTTTATTTAAGTGTTTAAACTTTTTTGAATCAATTTAAATGTCTAGTATTATTTTTTAAGTGTCTCATTCCTCCCATTCTTTAAAAATTTCATTACTAATATTTGTCGCATTTTTAATATTTTTAAATTTGTATTTAAAATAAAATAAAAACTTAAAATTATATTTTTTTAATAAAAAAACTCAAATTTTTCTCAAATTAAAAATAAAATAAAATAACTTAAAACTTTAAAAACTCTAATTCATATCTTTTTGCCTACATCAGCCGTGGACAACCGTCACTCTAATCTTAGATTTATATTATTAAAAATAAATAATTATTGGCTAAATAACTATCAATTATATATAGAAATGTATCCACTTGATTGAAAACAGGTTGAATCCAATTATACTATTAAATTAAATGTTAAATTTGTTTAAAAAAATAATATGAAAGTATATATCATATTAGTATAAAGTATTTTTTTTTAAAAATGAAAAATTTAAGGACTTTTTTGGATTTTATAATTTTATTGAAGGTTTATAAATTTAATATGTATTATATGTATCGTATCATGCTCTAAGAGTGTCGTCATGTTTTTTTCTTAACATAAAAATATATTGGAGTTATTTGTACCAAGATTGAAACGTTTAGTGTTAAATTAAATAAAAATAAGTACCAAAGTGATAATAAAGCACAACTTTAAGGATCAAAATATCATTTAACTTTTCTTTAAAAAATATACATTTTTCTAATAGATATAATGTATAGATAATAACTAAATCATGTTAAAATAATATATTTTTACTACTAAACTTTTAAAATTTATAAAATAGTCATTAAACTTTCAATTCAATTACAAAATTTCACTGCACCGTTAATTGCCGTCAAAGGGATGACATTGGATGCTAAATTAATGAGAAACATCTCATTTGGCCTCTCAATTGTAACTAAATTTTTATCTTGATATCTTTTTCAATATTTATAAGAAATAATTCGAACAAATTTTATATAAAAAAATCAGAAATTTTTACTATACCTGCATGAATGCTGAGCATAGTAAAGAGTATGAACATTTGCATTGCTCCAGTTCTTATCTGCATCTGCAGGATCATAAGATTCTATTTTATGCAGATTCAAAATGCACGAAAACACAGTGATCAAGTCGAATAAAAATAAATCTAACACAAAAATTAATTTTATATTACTGTAAATTCATTACTGACTCTGTATAAGAACACACAAAGGCACAAAGAATTATTATATATAACTCTAGCGCAGAAGAAGAAACAATCTCCAGAAACAGTCCACAAAGGAAACATATTGAAATCACTTCAAGAATAATGTATATCTAACCCAATTACCTTTGTTCAGGGCTGGCCCTGGGCCAGGGCAGGAGGGGCACCCGCCTAGGACCCATAAAATATTTTTTTTTCAGCATAATATTTTTTATTTTTTCTGATATAAATTAAAAGATTGTAAAACAAAATAGAGTAATCTATGCATTTAGTACTTATACTATCAGTTTTGATCCGTTTTAGTACCTAAATTTTTAATTTTTTTCAAAATCATATCTAACAGTTAGTTTTCATTTCATTTTAGTACATTCATTAAAAATTAACACGTTTAGTACATAACTATCAGTTTTGGTTTGTTTTAGTACCTAAAATTTCAAAAAAAAAAAAGACCTTAATGTTAAATTTTGAATGTATACTAAAATGAAATAAAAATTAAAGTTTTTAATGGCGAGTACTAAAATGAAACAAAAATTAAACTTTACGTATGATTTTGAAAAAATTAAAAGTTTAAGTACTAAAATAGATCAAAACTGACAATTTAAGAACTAAATACAGAATTTACTCAATAAAATATTGGGGCCCATGAATTAATTAAGGTGTCAATTATCTTTATTGAATTTTATATTAACATTAATAAACTATTCTTCCATAAAATTCTAATTTAATATTTATTTCTCAAAATTCAAAAAAAATCAATTGAACTCTTTAATTTTGGTCTTTCCAAATTCTCACTATCAATTCACCAAATCTCTTTCCTGATTTTTTATATCAATGAAAAAAATTATTAACGCTATTTTTTTTTTCAAAACTTAATGAGAGAAAAAATTTAAGTAAAATTAGCATGTTTTTTTTCTCTTTCATGTTTCACGATTCATCTGAAATTATTATTCTCATTTTTTTTAATTTATCATATTTCTATCACACGTAAAGTCACAATTGTTTGTTATCAATTGCGGTGCTTGAATAATATTGAAGATTGTTCTTAAAATTCTAGGTAGATCATGTTTTCAAATTCTTTCATTTAATTTTATATATTTTCAAATTCTAGAAAACAACGTTATTTCATTTTCAAATGCTATGTTATGTATTGAGAAACATATGTTAGAAGGCATTGATGTTGACACTATCATCAATGGTTTTGCATACAAATATTTGAATGTAATATTTTTTATAAGTATTTGTATTCTTAAATATATTTTTGACATCTTTTATATTGTAATGAATTATTATTTTTTAATTTTAAAAAATTTAATAAAATATTTATATTATATATTTCTTAGTTTTTTTATATTAGGGACCTTTTTTTTAAATTTTCGCTCCAAGCCTAAAAATAATCAAGACCGGCTCTGCCTCTGTTAATACCCTCGATAATGATTTGGTTCAGTTAAGAGCAGCATAATATGACTACAAGCCAAACTATCAGCAACCATAGTTGAAGTGAGAAACCAACTTGCATTTATATAACACAATGCCAACATGTAAGCAGTTGGTTGAAGAAAGCGGCAGGAAAAACACAGACAAGCAGCGGTTGCCGATAGTGTGATTTTCGTTTTTACAAGACAAAGCATGATCATAATAACAACTATAATAATAATAGCTTCCAATATTCAACTTCAAATTACATTAAAACTACTGGAGACATTGAGATCTCTAAAGCACAATTCAAGTAGCAAAAGCACTCCATGTGCAACATGTATATGCACACCTACACATCATGATGTGCATGTTGTTAGATCATGAAACAAGAGTTAAACTAATCGATTCCACAGGCAGAAACCTCACAAATTCATTAAAACAACAAAAAACAAACAGGATTCAACCACGTTCCTCTGTATTTACAAATCAATAGAAGACATATATGGAGAGTCAACAATAGTAGCATTATAGGAAAACCTCATAAGACAATATAGTCGGCATAAACTGCACATAAAGAGAGAAAATCCCATTGAATCTTACCCCTTTTTGTTGTAGTTCCCCATCGATGTTCGTGTTCAGTATCAAGTTGATGTGTCTTCAGCTGGCCGACGTATTATATGTTCCTCATGCTCTGCTCTTCCATTGATTGAAAACAAGTTCTCAACATAAACAATAATGTAATTGGTCAAAATAGTATGGATGTGGTAGACACGTCATTTCGTCCATAACTTGTTATTATATTATATAATGTATTTATATTGTAAATTATATTATATAATATATGTATTTATATTTATTAATTGCTTCATTACATTTTACAGGTCCAATATTACATGTGGCCCAAAACCATTACAAGCAAATAAATCCAGCTGGCCCAAGGAACTTCAAACCCAGCAGAACACTTCGAGCAACCCGAGTTCAACAGTGGACCCGCGACCCGAACTGACCTCCAAGCCAAACCCGGATCAACTAGGATTTTCAAACCCTAGCTCGTTCATCCTAGTTCTCAACCTTGGCTTGCATGTTCTTTTCATTGCTTTCGGTTTTAAAAAAGGCACCCATCGCCGATGACCGGGAAGGGGAATGTTCGGATCTTCTTTTTTAGATCTACTCTTCATGAGGCGTTCTTTCGAAAAATTGTTTTGAGATTTGATTAGAGCATACGAAAAAGTTTCAAAAAATCAAAAAAAATATACTTTTACTGTCGATGACCGACGGCCGATGCCGGTTAACGGCGGCAACGAGGCTGCGTAGGGTGGCGGGGTACTGGAAATCTCACCGTGTTCGTCATATTTGAAGAACACGCGAGAGAGCATTTACAAGGGGGGAGAGTTTTGTGTTTTGAGAATGAGAGAAATGAAAAAATTAAAGGAGAAAGTTGCTTAAATACTCGACCCATGGATCGACCCGTAATCTGGCCCAAATAAATTCAGATCTGTGTGTTTTTTAGGCAAATAGGGTAAACTACGATTTTGGTCCCTCTTCATTTTTAAGGGTATATTTTAACCCCCCAAATCGAATTTCCCTCATGGTTTTTCTTCTAAATTTAAACACCCAACTCGTCTGTCTTTTATTTTAGTCCCTACCCCATGTTAATTTCTTTTTTATTTAAATATTATATTATATTTAATTATGTATATATATATATATATATATATATTATTTATCTATTATTATTAATGCATATATTATTTTTTCTTACTATATCTTTTATTTTATTTTATTTGTTTATTTATTTTTTTCTTTACCTAACATTTTTGTTTATATTTTTATTTTTTTTCTTATCATCATTTTCTCCTTTTTTTATTTTTAATACGTTATGTATTTTTTAGTTTTTTTCTATTCTTTTTTCACTATTTATTTATTTTCTATTTGTATTTTATTTTATTTTTTTCTTTTTTTACTGTTACTTATTAATTATTATATATATATATATATATTTCTTACCTAACCTTCATTATTATTATATGTTTAGCTCCACTTTAATTTCTTCCTTTCCTCTTTCCGAGTTTTTCTCATTTGTTTTGATGAAATGATGGTGGAGTGGTTAGGGTAGGTGATGAGAGTTGAATTAGATGCTTTTTTAATTATTTTTCTTATTATTATTATTATTATTTTATTTAACGTTTTATATATGTATATTTTTTATTATTTTTTTGTTTTGTTTGTGTTTTTATTATTATTATTTTCCTTTTTATTTGATTTGATTTGTTTCTTTAATTTAGTTACCTTATTTGGTTTTTTACTTTTTTTATTTTGTATTTATTTTATTTTTTTTATTTTGGGATATTTTGTACATTTATTATCTTTTTCGATTCTGCATTTTACTTTACCTAACATTTTTTCGACTTTTTTAAAAGTATGTTTTTAAACCAATCAAAGGTAAGTAATTTGAATCAAATTTTTTAAATTTTAATTTTCTCTAGTAAGACAACCGACAAATTAATTGGTACCGAAAGGGCAATACGAGGGTGCTAATCCTTCCTTGACTGTAACCGACTCCCGAACCCGACATGTTTCTGGTAAAACGCAGATCAGGTAAGATGGTGTCCAATCTACCTAAATATTTTTAAAATGATCGGTGACGACTCTAAACCCAACTATTCAAGTCGAAGCCCAATTTCGGGTCCAACCGAAAGACGGCCGTGACAGCTTGGTGACTCTGCTGGGGACAAAGGGTAAGTGAGTCAGGCCATAATTAATTTCTGACTGCCTTTTTAAGCTAAATAATAAATTTTAATTTTAATTTATTTATTCGATTCTAATTATTTATCTTTGATTATTTTTCAAATAAATAGTTGTACTAACGTTTTTTCAATGATTTCAAATTTTCAAAATTTTCATCTTAGGTTCTATACCCGATATCCAAACCCTTTTAAGTGGGGGTGAAAGTGACGCCTTCGTGAAAATTTATTCTCTGTATGGGCCTAACAAGTAACCTTCGGGGTTTATATACCTTATATCTTCGTGTGAATTTATTCTCCGTATGGGCATTAGGGAATGTATTCTCTCGAGTTTAACTTAGTCCACATAAGCTTGTAATGGGCTTAGGACTAAGGGTCTGGCAAGCCCAAGGGGGCCCAGCAAAGAGAACTCGAGTACCTTTTTAGAACCTAAATCGGGAGTACAAGAAATTAGAGCCCCCTCAAAACCTCATTTCAAACCCTAGGATGCCTGATTATTCCTGCTTTACTTTCTGTTCAAAACATGCGAACTAGACAAATATACGGTTAGAATTTGTTTCAAATTAGCATGCGGGATAGAGATCATGTCCGGGTAGTAATAATAAGTATGTGGGGTAGATATCATGTGGGGTAGGACCTTTTTCATTATTGTTTTGATTAATCTCCTAACTCTTTTCATTTTTTTTCTTTCATTTTAATTCTCATCCTTTGCATAATTCAAGAGAGGTGTTGATCCACCAAAAACGTGTTCGTTAAACGTAAATAATTCGTATTAATGGACAAAGGGGTTATAATACAAAGAGATGAAGAACTCAGAAGTCCAGCTATGGTCAGAAAAGACTCAGAATGGACCGAGTTTACACCAAGCACGTCAACTTTTCCAAAACGAGATGGCAAAAGTTACAGGGGCAATACAAGAAAAAGGTTACTGACCCAGAGAGTTATTTCGAAGACAACAAGAACAAGATGGCAAAACGGTAGCTGAAACTAAAGGCCATTATTGACAAATTCAAGAAGCAAGCAGTTAAACTTCGGATAGTTCCTATCGATGGAGGGATCCAATGGCACTTTCGTTAGGAACAGGCTCAGCAGAGAGTGAAAACCGAAACTACAGTCATCCGAGACTTTTTGGAGCAAGCAGCTCGTCACTTACACAGTTTAGCCTGAGAAGCCAGAACGGTTCGATAGGGCATTTAACTGATGACAAAGGCGGAAGATGAGTCAACCAGTCTGAAGTTGTTCGGGGTCTATACCTTTAAAATGTTTTTTGTGTAACCCCCTAGACCTGGTCTGTGAGTTAGACCCAAACCTAAGTGGTCACATATCCCATTCAGAGGTTTTTTTTATATAACTTATAGAACGTTAAATATAATATAGAACATAATATTAATAATACAGATATGTCCAAAACGATAATAAAATACATGTCACCAAACATAACCGAAAAACATATAGAAATATATGTTCGTACAAAATAAAGTAGTTGATTTCTCCTGATGCCAAATATGCTAGCTTACGGTCTGCTGTTATCTGAAAAAAGGTTAAAATTTACATAATGAGCTAAAAAGCCCAGTGTGTTCCATACAGCGTACAAAAACATATTAATAAGATATTATCAATAAAAATCGATTTATGCAACATGTTTTTTTTAAATATGAACACTACCCCTATCCGTCACGAACAAATTGTGTAGGTTCCCATAACCATACACCCCGTCACGACCAGTAAGGCCCTGAGCACAAAGCCGAGGAGCCTGTAATATTTTCTTCCTCCAACAATTCTTTCCCCCCCCCAATGACAGTAATAAACAAATATGTATTCGAGTAAAAATGGTGATTAATCCATTAAAACATGAAAATGGATCATGCTTGAAAATCATATACAGAAATACGGTAATCAGATGTCGGTAACCATTATTCATAAATCAGATATCATGTATCATGTCATAATAATATTTTGAATAATCACCATTCTGAAATAATTCAAATAATATTTTAAAACAGTAAAACAACACTGTCAGGAAACACACCTGTCACACTCTGAGAAATCTGAAAGGGAATCCTACTATTGGGTTTGTCGATCACGTTCTGCTGCAGCGCTAGATCCTACGAATTAGAAAAATCCATATTGGAATCCTAATATAAATAATCTAAATATTATTTAAATAATATACGGAAACCTACGGGTAATTCTCGTAGTACGCGGTTCAGGCTGATCTAACGAACGGATAACACCGGACCTAATTGATCCTTGCTCAGGTGAAACACGAGTACCTTCATAAAATATTTTCATTGAATAAATCCTTGACCAAATCTCATTTAAATAATCAAAATATTAAAATATTAAGCCTTTTGGGTTTACAAGCTCGATTCGGGAATTTCGGGTCAGAATTTGGCAAAACGGACTTCGGAATCAAATTCAGGACGTCGAAAAACATAAAGTATGATCTTCCAAAATTTCGAATTCTTGGTCAAAATTAAAGTCAACGGATTTGACTGACGATTTGGAGACTTTCGGGTTTGAATTTAGCAAAACAGACCCCAAAAACAGATTCGGGACGTCGAAAACTATCAGGATAGGTATTCTTGGTCGAAAACAAAGGTCATTTAATAGCTGGTCAAAGCCGGTCAAAGTTCTGGTCAAAGGAGGTCAACAAACTGTCAAACATTTTACACAAATAGCACCCTTTTTAACAAAATTACTAAACTAGCACCCATTTCGAATTAATTCCCAGAATAGCACCAAAACCGAATTAATTCCCAGAATAGCACCGATCAACGGGACGGGTCGAGTCAATGGGTCGGGTCGGGTCAACGGGTCGGGTAAATGGGTCGTGACCGGTCAAACCGGCCAAAACCGGTTCAAAATCGGTTAGACCGGTCAAAACCGGTTTCCAGCGTTCACTTGCCTGCGGCGGCGCGTGTGGTGCGTGCGATGTCCTCCGGGGCTCTAAAAATTACGGAAAAATTTCTAAAAATTATTTTGAGCGATTTCGAGATACTTCAAAGATCGGTTCAAATTTTTGAACGGCGGAGAGCTCGATTTCGACTTGGCTGAATCTTTGGCTGATCCACCTCCCCACGCGTCGCCGTCAACGGAGATCGAGGATGACACCGGCGGACTCGGAACGGCAGAAGGAACACGATGGTGCGGGAGGTGTCGTAAACGGAGCAACGATCGACGATGAATTTAGGATTTTCTAGGCGATTGAGCTTAAAAAAAACGTCGATGCTTTGACTTGAAATTCACGACGTTTGGCAGCGTTTCACTTCAATTAAATTGAGGGGATTGTTCCTGACTCGATAACGAACACGATGGTACTTTCAAAATGACGATCAGAATTCGGACGGTGTCGGAATCGTCGTCGGAAGTTGAGGTAAGGAAGTGGAAATTTGGTAGGAGTTGGGTTCTGATTTTCAGAACCCAATTCACGCATATATCATATATATAAACCAAATACCTAATTTTTTTTTGATAAATTCAGGGCTTGGTCCCTGAATTTTCTTTAACTCTAAAACAAGCTACAAGTTTTAAAAACTTCCAATTTAGTCCCCAAAAATCCACCAATTTTCACAATTAAAACCTCAATTCCCAATTAAATATTATTTTAAAATTTTCGGGTTGTTACAATTCTCCCCCTCTACATGAAATTTCGTCCTCGAAATTTACCTTATGAAAACAGATGAGGAAATTAAACCTCCATTGACTCCAATGTCTCCCAAGTAGCTTCTGAGGGGCTACGATTACTCCACTACACTTTGACCATTGGAATACGCCTATTCCGAAGAACTCGCTCATCCCTCTCTAAAACCTGAACAGGCTCCTCCTCATATGACAAATCAGGTCTCAGCTCTACCTCATCAACCTGAATGATGTGATCTGGATCTGGACGGTATCGCCTCAACATAGAAACATGAAAAACATCATGAATACGACTGAGCTGGGAAGGAAACTCAAGCTGATAAGCAACAGGTCCAACTTTCTTCAGAATACGATACGGCCCAATAAATCGCGGACTTAGTTTACCTTTACGTCCAAATCTCAATACCTTCTTCCATGGAGATACCTTGAGAAAAACCTGATCTTCAACCTCAAACTCGATATCCTTACGTCGCTTATCTGCGTATGACTTCTGCCTATCAAATGCCTCTCTTAAGCGATCACGGATCAGTCTGACACTATCTTCAGTCTCTCGAACCAAATCTGGACCCAAAGTTTTTCTATCATGTAACTCTGTCCAACATATAGGAGTACGACATCTACGTCCATACAGAGCCTCGTACGGTGCCATGCGAATACTCGCCTGATAACTATTATTGTAAGCAAACTCAGCTAATGGCAAGAAATCTTCCCAACTACCACGAAAATCAATCACACAGCCCCGTAACATATCCTCCAACACCTGAATCACTCGCTCAGAGTGTCAATCAGTTTGAGGATGAAAAGTTGTACTGAAATTCAAACGAGTACCCAGAGCCTCATGCAAAGCTTTCCAGAACCTGGAAGTGAATCTCGGATCTCGATCAGATATGATAGACAACGGAACACCATGAAGTCTAACGATCTCAGAAATGTACAACTTAGCCAGTTTATCCAGAGAATAATTAACTCGAATAGGGATAAAGTGCGCTGACTTGGTGAGTCGATCAACAATCACCCAGATAGAATCCTTTTTGGAAGGAGTTAGAGGAAGACCAGTAACGAAGTCCATCGTAATACGCTCCCATTTCCACTCAGGAATCTTAATTGACTGTAATAATCCAGATGGATGTTGGTGCTCTGCCTTAACCTGCTGACAAGTCAAACATCTCGCCACAAAATCTGAAATATTTTTCTTCATACCAGTCCAAAAGTAGCGCTCTTTGAGATTATTGTACATTTTGTGCCCACCAGGATGCATAGCATAAGGACTACTATGAGCCTCCTGAAGAATAACCCGTTTCAACTCATCATCTTTAGGAACGCAGTAACGACCGTGAAAACACAAAATACCATCCTGATCCACAGTATACTCCGAACTCCATCATTGCTTAACTTGTTCAATAATGGGAAGCAACGAGTTATCAAGGAGTTATTTAGCCTTAATCTCCTCGGCCAAAGTAGGTTTAACCTGTAACTCTGCTAACAAACTATTATCATCAAATAAGCTCAAGTTGGCAAATAAGGCTCTGAGATCTGATATCGCCTTACGGCTCAAGGCGTCTGCCACTACATTAGCCTTCCCTGGATGATATTCTATCTCAAAATCATAGTCCTTTAAAAGCTCCAACCAGCGACAGTGTCTCAAATTTAATTCTTTCTGAGTAAGAAGATACTTCAGACTCTTATGATCAGTATAGATATAACATTTTTCTCCGTAGAGGTAGTGTCTCCAGGCCTTTAAAGAAAAAACCACAGCAGCTAATTCCAGATCGTGAGTAGGATAGTTGCGCTCATGCGGTCTTAACTGACGTGACGCATAAGCGACAACCTTCCTATCTTGCATCAAAACACATCCTAATCCAGAATGAGAAGCATCACTGTAGACAGAAAAATCCTTCCCAGATTCAGGCTGAATCAACACTGGGGCTTGAGTTAGAACAGTCTTCAATTTCTCAAAGCTAGCTTGTTGGTCCTCATACCAGACAAATGGAACATCTTTCCTCAATAGTTTCGTCAGAGGAGCTGCAATAAGGGAGAACCCCTCAACGAAACGACGATAGTAACCAGCTAAGCCCAAGAAACTACGGATCTTAGAGACGTTTCTGGGTTGCTTCCAGTTCAGAATAGCCTCCACTTTGCTTGGATCCACCTGAATGCCATCAGCAGAGACGATATGTCCAAGAAAAGTCACTTCGCTGAGCCAGAACTCACACTTGCTCAACTTAGCGTATAGCTTATTCTCCTTTAGAGTCTGAAGAACAATCCTTAAATGCTCCTCATGTTCTACTTCACTTCTAGAATACACCAATATATCATCAATGCATACAACTACAAACTGGTCCAAATAAGGTCGAAACACCCTATGCATCAGATCCATAAAAGCAGCAGGGGCATTAGTTAACCCGAATAACATCACTAAAAACTCATAGTACCCATATCGAGTACGAAAAGCAGTCTTCGGAATATCCAAATCTTTCACTTTGAGTTGATAATAACCAGATCTCAAGTCTATCTTTGAAAAGATAGAAGCCCCTCGAAATTGGTCAAATAGATCATCGATCCTGGGCAGAGGATATTTATTTTTAACAGTGAGCTTGTTTAGTTTTCTATAATCAATACAGAGTCTCAATGTCCCATCTTTCTTCTTGACAAAGAGAACTGGAGCTCCCCACGGTGATACACTAGGTCGAATAAATCCCCTGTCCAACAACTCCTGAAGTTGAACTTTTAGTTCCTTAAGCTCCTTTGGGGCCATACGATAAGGAGCCATTAAAACCGGGGTGGAACCAGAATAGACTTCAATCACAAACTCGACTTCTCTATCTGGAGGTAATCCAGGAAACTCCTGGGGAAAAACATCAGGAAATTCCTTGACAATTCGGATGCCTTCAATATCGGATTGAGATCTCCTAGTTTCCAAAATATAAGCAAGAAACGCCTCGGAACCCTTCCTGATCATCTTCTCCGGTACCAAGGCAGACACAACATTCGTCAGAAATCCACGTCGTTCCCCGATTATTACAATCTTTCGATTATCTGGGGTCTTCAGAACAGCTCTCTTAGTCTCAAAATCAATATTTACTCGATGTTTGTCCAACCAATCTACGCCAAGAATCAAATCGAACTCTTCAAAGGGTAACTCCATCAGGTCAGCCAGAAAAATCTCCCAATTGATCTCTATAGGGCACTCTCTAAAAATACGATCCAACACGATGGATTTGCCTAAGGGACTTTGAACTATCACCGAATGCTCAGTATTCTCAACGGGAATATTTAGACCCTCAGAAATGGAATGTGATACATAGGAATTTGTAGAGCCACTATCAAATAATGCAAAGTATGGAACTGAATGAATAGTAATAGTACCTGCAATCACATTAGGCCCATCACGATCTTGTCGAAGTCTAGCAGTGTAAACCAATGCAGGTTGTCTAGCCTCAGATCTAACTAGACCCCTACTCTGAGATGCTCAGCCTCTACTAGATAATCCAGGTGCTCTCTCCTGAGTACGTCCCCGTGCTGGAGTCTGAACTGTACTATGAGAACTAGCGGGAGTACGAGCTGGTGTCTGAACAGAATGAGGTATCTCCGGACAATCCTTCAAATAATGGTCACCAGACCCACATTTATAACAAGTGCCCAATTTCTTCCTGCATTCTCCAAAGTGATTTTTCCCACAATAATCACATGTTGGAAAGGGTTGCGACCCAAAAGAACCACCATGTCTAGAAGACTGAACTGTTAAAGCACCAGATGCAACAGGTCTGACACTTGCACCGCCTCTCTGAAAAAGAATCACCCCTGCCTCTCTTGCTAGGATGTGCAGAAGAATTAACAGAACCAGAAGGCCTCCTGAATCGATTCTGGGCTCGATCACTATCTCTCTTGTGCTCTATACCTAATCGCTCTATTTCCTCAGCAGTCTTGGCTATCTCAACCAGGGCGTCAAAATTTCTCTCTCGGTGGGTAGCGACTCGACTCCTGATCTCATACCTGAGTCCATTCTCGAACCTCAAGCATCGATCTGTCTCAGTGTCCACAAGTCCAGGAGCATATCGGCTCAATCGGATGAATTCAACCTCATAATCCATAACAGACATATTACCCTGCTCCAGATTCTGAAACTCCTGGCGTCGCTCCTGCAGATATCTCTCTCCGATGTAGCGACTTCAGAAGCGCGTCTTGAAAAGATCCCATGTTAATTTGGTTCCTCGGAATACTACCAGAAATAGATTGCCACCATCTGAAGCTTTCTTTCTTCAACATAGTTAGGGCCCCCTTTAACTTTTGCTCAGGTCTGAGGTCCATCTCATCCATAATCCTCTCTGTGTCCTCCAGCCAATACTCAGCGTCTGTCGGAGGTCCACCAGTAATACCCTCGAATGGTACTACACCAGCAGCAACCAGAGAATTTGAAATCTCCACTGCAGTCATGTTACTAGGGGCTATAGCAGCTCTCTGAAACATGCGGAAGATAGCTCTATTAATGGCGTCTTCATTCATCTCAGAATCCTCATCTTCAGTGACGGGAGAGTCTCTCATAGGAGTAAACTGATCATCATGAGAAAGAGTCGGATCTACTTGCGGAACAGGAGGATCACGTGGTGACATCAGATCGTCTATCGTAACAGAAGGTCGAGTGAGTCGCCCTCTACCACGTCCACGTCCTGTCCTACGACCTCTAGTAGTATTCATCGTTGGATCTATAAGGCTCTACAGAAGAATTTGAAACATATGTCAGATTAGCATCAGGGATCTCGAGAAAACTTTAAATCATAACATAAGGTGACATTTTTTTTATTTCTTAAAAATTCAAAGTTTAAGACCCATATACAGTCCAAGTGTTTAAAACCGAAAGCTCTGATACCACCAAATGTAACCCCCTAGACCCGGTATGTGAGTTAGACCCAAACCTAAGTGGTCACATATCCCATTCAGAGTTTTTTTTTATATAACTTATAGAACGTTAAATATAATATAGAACATAATATTAATAATACAAATATGTCCAAAACGATAATAAAATACATGTCACCAAACATAAGCGAAAAACATATAGAAATATATGTTCGTACAAAATAAAGTAGTTGATTTCTCCTGATGCCAAATCTGCTAGCTTACGGTCTGCTGTTATCTGAAAAAGGTTAAAATTTGCAGAATGAGCTAAAAAGACAAGTGTGTTCCATACAGCGTACAAAAACATATTAATAAGATATTATCAATAAAAATCAATTTATGCAACATGTTTTTTTTTAAATATGAACACTACCCCCATCCGTCACGAACAAATTGTGTAGGTTCCCATAACCATACACCCCGTCACGACCAGTAAGGCCCTGAGCACAAAGCCGAGGAGCCTGCAATATTTTCTTCCTCCAACAATTCTTTCCCCCCCCCAATGACAGTAATAAACAAATATGTATTCGAGTAAAAATGGTGATTAATCCATTAAAACATGAAAATGGATCATGCTTGAAAATCATATACAGAAATACGGTAATCAGATGTCGGTAACCATTATTCATAAATCAGATATCATGTATCATGTCATAACAATATTTTGAATAATCACCATTCTGAAATAATTCAAATAATATTTTAAAACAGTAAAACAACACTGTCAGGAAACACACCTGTCACACTCTGAGAAATCGGATAGGGAATCCTACTATTGGGTTTGTCGATCACGTTCTGCTGCAGCGCTAGATCCTACGAATTAGAAAATCCATATTGGAATCCTAATATAAATAATCTAAATATTATTTAAATAATATACGGAAACCTACGGGTAATTCTCGTAGTACGTGGTTCAGGCTGATCTAACGAACGGATAACACCGGACCTAATTAATCCTTGCTCAGGTGAAACACGAGTACCTTCATAAAATATTTTTATTGAATAAATCCTTGACCAAATCTCATTTAAATAATCAAAATATTAAAATATTAAGCCTTTTGGGTTTACAAGCTCGATACAGGAATTTCGGGTCAGAATTTGGCAAAATGGACTTCGGAATCAAATTCAGGACGTCGAAAAACATAAAGTATGATCTTTCGAAATTTCGAATTCTTGGTCAAAATTAAAGTCAACGGATTTGACTGACGATTTGGAGATTTTCGGGTTTGAATTTAGCGAAACGGACCCCAAAACCAGATTCGAGATGTCAAAAACTATCAGGATGGGTATTCTTGGTCGAAAACAAAGGTCGTTTAATAGCTGGTCAAAACCGGTCAAAGTTCTGGTCAAAGAAGGTCAACAAACTGTCAAACATTTTACAAAAATAGCACACTTTTTAAAAAAAATTACCAAAATAGCACCCATTTCGAATTAATTCCCAGAATAGCACCGGTCAACGGTCAACGGGTCGGGTCGGGTCAACGGGTCGGTAAACGGGTAAACGGGTCGTGACCGGTCAAACCGGTCAAAACCGGTTCAAAACCAGTTAAACCGGTCAAAACCGGTTTCCAGCGTTCACTCGCCTGCGGCGGCGCGTGTGGCGCCTGCGACGTCCTCCGGGGCTCTAAAAATTACGAAAAATTTTCTAAAAATTATTTTGAGCGATTTCGAGATACTTACAAAGATCGGTTCAAATTTTTGAACGGCGGAGAGCTCGATTTCGACTTGGCCAAATCTTTGACTGATCCACCTCCCCACGCGCCACTGTCAACGGAGATCGAGGATGACACCGACGGACTCGGAACGGCACAAGGAACACGATGGTGCGGGAGGTGTCGTAAACGGAGCAACGATCGGCGATGAATTTAGGATTTTCTAGGCGATTGAGCTTAAAAAAAATATTGATGCTTTGACTTGAAATTCACGACGTTTGACAGCGTTTCGCTTCAATTAAATTGAGGGGATTGTTCCTGACTCGATAACGAACACGATGGTACTTTCAAAACGACGATCGGAATTCGGACGGTGTCGGAATCGTCGTCGGAAGTTGAGGTAAGGAAATGGAAATTTGGGAGGAATTAGGTTCTGATTTTCAGAACCCAATTCACGCATATATCATATATATAAACCAAATACCTAATTTTTTTGGGGTAAATTCAGGGCTTGGTCCCTGAATTTTCTTTAACTCTAAAACAAGCTACAAGTTTTAAAAACTTCCAATTTAGTCCCCAAAAATCCACCAATTTTCACAATTAAAACCTCAATTCCCAATTAAATATTATTTTGAAATTTTCGGGTTGTTACATTTTGTCTCCTAAGACGTAACACTTTTATCCCCAATAAGGATTATTTATAATAAAAAAACACATTTTTGGATCAATGCCTTGAACATTTCATGCATCATGCATTTAGACAGATTTTGTATTTTGTTATTTTTCATTTTTTTACATTCACATTAACTAATAAGAGATGTCTCATAAAAAAAGATGAAAGCAAGGACAGACCCGAAGCAGAAATTTGTGCGTCTGAGGGTACATCAAAAGGAGCCATAACAATTAAAACAATTGAGAAATGGGGCGTAAGTGCAGATGAAGGACCTAATCCAACTAATGAGGCATCCTAATGAGGCCTTATTCCCTTTTGTAGCATCCTGTTTGAATTTGTTTTTTGAACTTTCTCATATTTTCGGTGTAACTTGTTTTTGAACTTTTCTTTTTATATGAACATTTCAATAAATTTATGTTACTTTAAAGATGACGAGCAATGAATCACATTTGCAAACTTGCAATTCTTTGAATATCAAATGCATCAATAAACTCTGTAAATGATCAGAGTTACAGATCTTTGACATTTTGACATGATTAAAAAACAAGGACTTTAACCTCACCCAAAGAAGATACGCTCAAACACCATACCCTTCTCTTACAGGAACCAAGCTAGCCCTCTCCTCGTATGTATAGCTAATCAAAGGTTTTTAGGTATGTGTTAGGAGCGAACAACATGATGCATCATTTGCATATGATCATTACTATACTTTTTATTTAAGACGTTCAGTGATGATAGTAATCTTCACAGATGGAATAGTCGAGTAGGTGAATCAAGTTTAGGTCAGTTGCTTGGAAGTTGAACTCTAAAGATGAGATTCCTTGACTTTTAACAACACCTAGACTATAAAAGGTTATTCTTGACAAACTTAAGAAATTGGATCCGTATACCCAGATTATAATATTATATGTATACAATAAAGCTTGAGTTGTCCCTCCAGAGCAATTGGTTAAACGTCCCGGCTTTATGGATAATATTCAGCTAGCTTGATAAAGGTGATTATACTATACAATAAAGCTTGAGCTTTCCCTTTAAGGCAATTGGTTAATCGCTCCGGCTTTATGGATAAGATTCAGCTAACCTGATAAAGGTGTTTACATATTAAGCTGTCCCTCTAGAGCAATTTGTTAACGCCCGGCTTTATGGATCCAGCTAGCCGTACAATGTCAAAATTAAATAAGGAGTTTCGGTAAAAATGGACTAAGGGAGTTAAGGAATACATGTTATATTCAAATTCACACGAGCACTCAAGAATTTCATTTTTAGACCGATATTTTTGTACTACCTTTGTTAGAGGAGCTTACAAAACTTGAACAAATGGAAGATTTCAGAGAACCAAAATAGAAGGTCTAGTAATGGATAATGCTAGTTGTGTCATTTTGTCCGCATCCAATTAAAATGCCAAGTCAAAGAAAAAGCATGTTGTAATAATCGAAAAAATGACATTTTGAGGGCTGAAACCTTAGGTCAGCCTAAAGCCAACTCACCCACTTGAATATTTTTCAAAGAGTTGTAACTCTGAAAGCACTGAAAGAGCTATTGATCCATTTGATATCATTTGAACTCTTGTTTTATGATTTGCTTCAATTGTGAAACCTAGAAGGAGGCAATATTTTTCAAAATTTTGAAAATTTAAAGGAAGAAAAACATTTTCAAACAAGATAAGTTCTCTGGAAGTATATATTGGAATTCAACAAATATCTCTTCGAAGCTCAAGATCAAAGCTGAGGCAAAGGAAGACATTTTAGGGCAAAATTTGATAGGGGAAGGAAAACAAATTGTCTTAGGTTGAGGTTTTTAAGAGTACACCCTGGTGGAAATGAAGATAAACTGAGTTAGGGATAGAATGCAGACTACTCTCGCAATTATTCCCTTCACAGATCAACATTTTTCACATCAAATTTATGCATGTTGAAGAATCCAAGATCAAGAATCAGAAATTCAAGATTCCAGAATCGAGAGTCGTCAAGACTGACAACCAGATATTGAGATTTCTCTCCAAACCCTAACATATTTCGCATATATATTTTAGGCATACATAAGGGCATTGCATCCATAGCTTCACATATGTGCATAATTTTGCAGATTCATGCTAGAGTCAATTTTAACTTCACAACGAAAGATATGTAATTTACAAGTGTAGATTTTAACTTCACAACGAAGGACGTCCAATTAAAAGCTCAATTTTACAACGAATGGGCCATCCACAATTTCAACTTCATGAAGAATGATATCGTGCCCGATGAAGTGATTTAGTGTCACAGTAAACATGTCATCCACAGATTTGACTTCCTTAAGTCAACTATTAGAGCTTCTAAAAGGATTTCTTTAACATGCAGTAACAAGAAGATTATTGATCGCCTTTGAGATTGTTTTTCTCAAAATAAGGGGTCGTCTTGAAACAAAGTTTTGTCTCTCTTGAGACAGCGTCTCTTAAAACAAATTTTGTCTCTATTGAGACAGTTTCCCTTGAAACCAATTTTGTCTCTCTTGAGATAGTTTCTACCTTGAAACAAAATCTTTGAATATGTTTTACATTAAACAAATTTTGTCTCCCTTGAGACAGTTTCTTTTGGAACTAAGTTTTGTCTCTCTTGAGACAGTTTCTCTTGAAACAAATTTTGTCTTTGTCTCTCTTGAGACAGTTTCTCTTGAAACAAATTTTGTTTCTCTTGATATAGTTTCCCTTGAAACAAAATCTTTGAATATGTTTTCCTTGAAATAAATTTTGTCTCCCTTGAGACAGTTTCTTTTGAAACTAAGCTTTGTTTGAGACAGTTTCTCTTAAAACGAATTTTGTCTCTCTTGAGACAATTTCCCTTAAAACTAAGTTTTATCTCTCTTGAGACAGTTTCTCTTGAAACACCAATATTTGAATATGTTTCTCTTAAAACAAAATTTTGCCTCCCTGTAGACAATTTCTCTTGAAACACAAAAAACCTTTGAAATCGTTTCTCGTGAAACACAAAAAAAGAAAAGAAAACCTTTGAAAATGTTTCTCTTGAAACACAAAGACCTTCGAGTTCGACTACACTCAGCTTCAAGGGCACATCATTTATAGCATAACTCAAGGCTAGAAGGGTTATCTGCCAAAGACCCTCGAGTTCAATTACACTCAGATTCAAGGGCACATCATTTGCAGCATAACTTAAGGCTAGAAGGGTTATCTGCCAAAGACCTTAGAGTTTGATTCCACTCAGCTCAAAGACACTATCATTTGTAGGATAGCTCAAGGCTAAAAGGGTTATATGCCAAATACCTTCGAGTTCGATTCCATTCAGCTCAAGGCACATCATTCACAGCATAGCTAAAGGCAAGAAGGGCTTTCTGTCAAAAAAATTGTTGAGTTCAGCTCGATGACACCTCAATCATACTACTGTCCGGCTATAATCGAGGTTTTCAAGTCAAGAAAAAGACCTGGGTTAACCATGCCTTAGTAACAGGAAACTGTTTTCTGACAGCATAACTTAAGTCAAGAAAAGCTATCTGTCAACGAAGACTTTTCGAGTTCGATTTCATTCAGCTCAAGGGCCTGTCAACCACATGGTGGAGTCAAAGAACTATTTCTCAGTCGAATTTTTGAACCAAGGACTTTAAATCGAGAAGAATATCGAAGTGGACTACAATTTGGTAACGAGAAGCCACATTCCAATTCAAGTTCTGAACTACGACTTCAATTTCACATCATTTCAAGATGGACTCAACTTCGCGATGGAGGAGCCATCCGCAACTCAATAACAGGGAGTCATTTTATACTTCAATTTAGATTGACAAATCAGTCTTAATATCGAATTTCAAACTTTTCTACAACAGAGGATATTCGATATGGCCAAAATTTGTGTCTTGTAATCTTTGCTCTATTTTCGTTACACGATAATGAGCAAAGAGGGACAGTTGTAGACACGTCATTTTGCCCATAACTTGTTATTATATTATATAATGTATTTACATTGTAAATTATATTATATAATATAATATATGTATTTATATTTATTAATTGTTTCATTACATTTCATAGGTCCAATATTGCATGTGGCCCAAAGCCATTACAAGCAAATAAATCCAGCTGGCCCAAGGAACTACAAACCCAGCAGAATACTTGGAGTAACCCGGGTTCAACAGTGGACCTGCGACCCGATCCAGCCTCCAAGCCAAACCCAGATCAGCTAGGGTTTTCAAACCCTAGCTCATCCATCCTTGTTCCAGCAGTCACCAGCGCCGCATGAGGTCAACTCGCGTCTGTGTTTCACGATCGCACGTCTCTCGCCTCCAAGAGCTTCGAAACGTCCTGGCCAAGAACCATCACCAACAAACAAGAGCAATAGAGTTTGATTAGGACTCAAAGATAGCTTTTTTTTGTGTATAAATAAACTTGTGATCAAACATAATAGGGGTATGAGTTTTACACAGGGATTACACATACAATACATACGATTACAAAGAGGATTAGGCACTCAAAATCACTTTAATAAGCATAAATATACAAGCAATCTCAATCATTTGTAAGGCGTTCGAAAGCCATTATAAAAATAAAGGTAGCATTGTTATCACATTTTTCGGCTCAACCTTGGCTTGCATGTTCTTTTCATTGCTTTCGGTTTTAAAAAAGGCACCCATCGTCGATGACCGGGAAGAGGGATGTTCGGATCTTCTTTTTGAGATCTATTCTTCATGAGGCGTTCTTTCAAAAAATTGTTTTGAGATTTGAAGAGAACATACGAAACAATTTCAAAAAAGCAAAAAAAAATATTTTTACTGCCGATGACCGACGGCCGGCACCGATCAATGGCACAACGAGGCTACGTAGGGTGGCCGGGTACTGGAAATCTCACCGTGTTCCTCATATTTGAAGAACACGCGAGAGAGCATTTACAAAGGGGGAGAGTTTAAATCGAGAAGAATATCGAAGTGGACTACAATTTGGCAACGAGAAGCCACATTCCAATTCAAGTTCTGAATTACGACTTCAATTTCACATCATTTCAAGATGGACTCAACTTCACGATGGAAGAGCCATCCGCAACTCAATAACAGGGAGCCATTTTATACTTCAATTTAGATTGACAAATCAGTCTTAATATCGAATTTCAAACTTTTCTACAACAGAGGATATTCGATATGGCCGAAATTTGTGTCTTGTAATCTTTGCTCTATTTTCGTTACACGATAATGAGCAAAGAGGGACAGCTGTAGACGCGTCATTTTGCCCATAACTTGTTATTATATTATATAATGTATTTACATTGTAAATTATATTATATAATATATGTATTTATATTTATTAATTGTTTCATTACATTTCATAGGTCCAATATTGCATGTGGCCCAAAGCCATTACAAGCAAATAAATCCAGCTGGCCCAAGGAACTACAAACCCAGCAGAATACTTGGAGTAACACGGGTTCAACAGTGGACCTGCGACCCGATCCAGCCTCCAAGCCAAACCCGGATCAGCTAGGGTTTTCAAACCCTGCTCGTCCATCCTTGTTCCAGCAATCACCAGCGCCGTATGAGGTCAACCCGCGTCTGTGTTTCACGATCGTACGTCTCTCGCCTTCAAGAGCTTCGAAACGTCCTGGGCAAGAACCATCACCAACAAACAAGAGCAATAGAGTTTGATTAGGACTTAAAGATAGCTTTTTTTGTGTATAAATAAACTTGTAATCAAACATAATAGGGGTATGAATTTTACACAGGGATTACACAGACAATACATACGATTACAAAGAGGATTAGGCACTCAAAATCACTTTAATAAGCATACATATACAAGCAATCTCAATCATTTGTAAGGCGTTCGAAAGAGAAATAAAAATAAAGGTAGCATTTTTATCACATTTTTCGGCTCAACCTTGGCTTACATGTTCTTTTCATTGCTTTCGGTTTTAAAAAAGGCACCCATCACCGATGACCGGGAAGAGGGATGTTCGGATCTTCTTTTTGAGATCTACTCTTCATGAGGCGTTCTTTCAAAAAATTGTTTTGAGATTTGAAGAGAACATACGAAAAAATTTCAAAAAAGCAAAAAAAAAATATTTTTACTGCCGATGACCGACGGCCGGCACCGATCAATGGCACAACGAGGCTACGTAGGGTGGCTGGGTACTGGAAATCTCACCGTGTTCCTCATATTTGAAGAACACGCGAGAGAGCATTTACAAAGGGGGAGAGTTTTGTGTTTTGAGAATGAGAGAAATGAAAAAATGAAAGGAGAAAGTTGCTTAAATACTCGACCCATGGATCAACCCGTAATCGGGCCCAAATGAATTCAGATCCGCGTGTTTTTGAGGCAAATAGGGTAAACTATGATTTTGGTCCCTCGTCGTTTTAAGGGTCTATTTTAACCCCACAAATCAAATTTCCCTCGTGATTTTTCTTCTAAATTTAAACACCCAACCCATCTATCTTTTAATTTAGTCCCTTCCCCATGTTAATTTCTTTTTTATTTAAATATTATATTATATTTAATTATGTATATATATATATATTTATATTATTTTTTATCTATTACTATTAATGAATATATTATTTTTTTCTTATTATATCTTTTATTTTATTTGTTTTGTTTATTTATTTTTTCTTTACCTAACTTTTTTTGTTTATATTTTTTTTCTTATCATCATTTTTTTCCTTTTTTTATTTTTAATACGTTATGTATTTTTTAGTTTTTTTCTATTCTTTTTTCACTATTTATTTATTTATTTTCTATTTATATTTGTATTTTATTTTATTTTATTTCTTTTTTTACTTTTACTTATTAATTATATATATATATATATATTTGTCTTACCTAACCTTCATTATTATTATATGTTTGGCTCCACTTTAATTTCTTTCTTTCCTCTTTCTACCCGGATTTCTCTCATTTGTTTTGGTGAAATGATGGTGGATTGGTTAGGGTAGGTGAGGAGAGTTGAATTAGATGCTTTTTTAATTTTTTTTTATTATCATTATTATTATTTTATTTAACGTTTTATATATGTATATTTTTTTTTTATTTTTTTGTTCTGTTTGTGTTTTTATTATTATTTTTTTTATTTGATTTGATTTGTTTCTTTAGTAACCTTATTTGGTTTTTTTACTTTTTTATTTTATATTTATTTTTTTATTTCGGAACATTTTGTACAGTTATTATCTTTTTCGATTCTGCAATTTATTTTAGCTAACATTTTTTTTGATTTTTTTTAAAGGTATATTTTTCAACCAATCAAAGGTAAGTAATTTGAATCGAGTTTTTTAAATTTAAATTTAAATTTTCTCTATTAATATAACCGACAAATTAATTGGTACTGAAAGGACAATACAAGGGTGTTAATCCTTCCTTAACTGTAACCGACTCCCGAACCCGACGCGTTTCTAGTAAAACGCAGATTAGATAAGATGGTGTCCGATCTACCTAAATGTTTTTAAAATGATCGGTGGCGACTCTAAACCCAACTATTCAAGTCAAAGCGCAATTTCGGGTCCAACTGAAAGACGGCCTCGACAGCTTGGCGACTCTGCTGGGGACAAAGGGTAAGTGAGTCAGACCAGAATTAATTTTTGGTTGTCTTTTTAAGCGTAGTAATAAATTTTAATTTATTTATTCGATTCTAATTATTTATCTTTGATTATTTTTCAAATAAATAATTGTACTGACGTTTTTTCAATGATTTCAGATTTTCAAAATTTTCATCTTAGGCTCTATAACCGAGCTCCAAACCCTTTTAAGTGGGGTGAAAGAGACGGATAAACAATAACACCAAACAATCCCTTAAACTCCAAAACTTGACCAACAAAAAATCTACCAATTTCAGGCCATGGTAAAGTTGAAAACTTTTCATTAACCATGTCAAAAGAAAGGAAAAGGTAATCAAAATTCTCTCTTGCCTGCCAATAATAAAACCCATTTATATAAATATTGAACTAAGGAGGACCATCATAAGGATAAACATCGGGAGCTAAAATTTCCTTCCATGAATCACTTTTAAGGGAATACAATTCAACCTGATGATTCCAATCAGGAATTCTACTTACGTCTTCCTTGTGTTCAAAATAATTAGTAACAAATAACACAACTTTATAGTCATTAATTTGAGAATCAAACCCAAAACCAAGGGAATCAAAACTAGTGAAATCTGCTAAAGGAGGCCGAGAGACTAAGGATTGAGGAAGAATTTTGAACTCTCTAGTTGATGGATTCTAAAAGGAAACCTTATCATCCCTTCGTAAACACACCAATCCATTACAAGGTCCAGAAACTGCAGGACCAGACATACAATGCTCGAAAAAGGGTAAGTGAATGTTGTGTTTTACTGTAAAGTTTTGGCCTTTCTCGATGGAAAGTTGAGAGAAATAATGGGTGACTTGGGTTTGGAACTGACAACGTTTGAGGAGGAGATTAAGGTTGTTTTTGTGATGTTTGAAAATGAAATGATGGGTTCGAAAAGATGAAGACCAACACTTGCAAACGCACCTGAAAGCGTCAAGGATTTAACAGGAATATTTGAGAAAATGTCCAAAACCACCATTTCTGGTACCTCGATTCTAGTTCTGCAATGCCCTTGCATTCTCTCAATCTGTGTTTATCGATGATTGTATTTGGGGAACTAATAAATCCAATGAAAGAGAATAACGAGAATTTTTCTTATTTTCTTTTTTGCATGACGAGAAGAAAAGGGGCAACGGCAATGTGCAAAGATTAACAATTAAATATTCTTGGACTGCACTGACGGGCCTGGCCGAGCCCTCTACTTCTTCTCGAAACCCATAGTTTATCCTAAATGAAATTGAATAAAAATACATAAATGATTTTTTACTATATAATATTATTTTATTAAGTCGAATGATTATTTAAAGTTATAAAATGATTTTTTATTATGATATATTATTTTATTGAGTCATTCGACTATTAAAAGTTATAAAATGATCATCTGACTATTCATATATTCAAAACTCATCTTTTTTTTAAAAAAAATAAAGGTTGTATAAGCTAGACGTTTACTCACTGACTATGATATGATAAAAATAATTCCAAAATCTAAAGCGAATATCATATCTTAGTTAACAAATTAATATCTAATTCAGATTATCATCAATTTTTTTTAACAAAAAATGATGAGTTTGGAACATATGAATAGACATGAGATCATTTTGTAACTTCTAATAGTCGATGGACTCAACAAAACAACACCCTATAGTTGAGGGACCATTTTTGTAACTTGCAATAGTCAGAGATAAAATAAAATAACACCATATAGTTAAAGAACCATTTATGTATTTTACCCAATAAAGTTTTACATTTTATTTAATTTAAGATAAAATTCAGGGTACAAACCAACTTACCTGAGTGATTAAAAGAATTATTGTTATTCCTAGAAGTCACGGGTTTGAGCACTAACGACTGCAAGGATAATTGAGTGTTTATTTCATTGTCAAAAGGTTAAGAGTACTAAAAATAGATATTACTTTGTAATAACTAAAATAAAATTCAGAAACTAATTGTGTAGATTTTATTTTTTAAATATATCCATTTTAATCAAAATAATAATAATTTTAAGTATTTATTTTATAAAAGAAAATACTTTATATATTTAGATAAAAATATACTTTATAATATAAACCTATTTATAGAGAGAGAAAGTGACTGTAACATACAAAAATTGAAAGTGTGTGGGTCCCACCCAACTGAATCCTCGTAGACTTTTTGGCGCACGGTCGAATTGACACCCAAATCTCTCCACTTTTCTCATGATGTGTTTTGAACTCCACGCTCTTATGTACGCCTATAACGTGTGGATAATCTGTCCACATAGCATAAGAAGAGTTGAGAGTAAAGCGAGTTGGAGGGAAATAGAGAAGCATGGGAGGAAGGTGGTTTCAGACAAAGGACGGGCCCTACTTTCCAGAAAAACCGCCAACCTGGGATTTGAAACTGCTCTCACAAAGATATCCATACGCTTCCATTACAAAAACAACGTCTATAATGCATCTAAAAACAATGGTAACAATATTCAAATAACTAAATATATAATTATATACTATATCATTAAAAAATAGGATAAAATACACAAATGATAAAAATATTTATTGAATTACGATGAATTCAAGAAATTGATGTAAATAACAAATTTACATAGGGTTGCATATATAAGATTAAATTGAACAAAATATAAAATTAAGAGATAAAATTAAAAATGAGAAAAATTAATTTTCAAAAGAAAATTAAAGTTAAACATTTATTTTATAATGATTGAGGATTACATAATTCAAATTTGATAAAAAAAAACTTAAACTAACGATGAATTAAAGAAATAGAAAATATTTATACTAAATCACCAACAATTAAATTATTTAATTGAATATTAAAATAATTTTTTTTTTAATTTTCTTTATCTACGTATATTAGTAATAATGTTTTTAATCTTCAATTATTGAGAATAAGTTGTTAAATTAAACAGTAATTGATGAAAAGCGAAGCCAGCTAAGGTTTGAGAGAAACTTTGAAGAAAAATGGAAAAGCAGAAGCAGGGAGATTTCACTAGTCACTTTCAACCATGATTAGAAACAAAAATTAAAATCAAATTAAATATTGACAATAAATCTAAGGTTAAATCGACTACTCTTATCTATGTCACTTTGAATGGTTGGATATGAGCTGTCAAATTAACAATTTTTTTCATATATGTTTTAATTTTTCATAAATTTCCTTCCATAATCTCCTCAAAAAACCCTATAAATAGTAAACAACTCTTTAACAAACCAACCCAATTCTCCCACTTCTCTTTTCCATACACACTTTCTCAGCTTCTTTGAACCTTTACCAGTGTTGGGGTTTAAATTTTTTGCATATTTTGGGTTATTCTTAAAGTTTTTAACTTGTTTTTTTTTGTAGTAAAGTTTGCTGTTTTCAATGTTTTCTTGAAGAAGATTAGAATGAAATTGACTTCTGGAATTTGGGGTCTTTCCTTCAATAAAATCTATCAACTACAATTTTCCTTTTATTGAATTTGGGTCCTCAAAAATTTCAACTTGCAGTATAAAGACCGAATGTAACCCCCTCAGACCGATACGGGTAACCCGATTCGATTTGGAGTGTCACATTAGGTCCATCGGAGCGACCCACTGTAAAAATAGCGAAAATTTTAAAACTTTTATTAAACATGTAAACCAATAAAATGATTTATCAATATTAAAAAATAAATCAGATTTTCATGCTCATATATATAACAAAATACAATTACATGCCCCCTAATCACATGTACCATACTCTGCAAACAACGCCGGAAGAACTCCCTTACTGGTGTTGATAGTTGTACTGGTATAATTCTTTTAACCTGCAGTAGTGAGAAATAGAGTGAGCTTCGAAAAGCTCAGTAATACAGAACTATCAATTGATGCTACATAACATGCAGATAATTGGAAAGCCATATAATTTCCTTATTGAATCAGACGCATTCCGATTTGCAGGATATAATTGAGATGTGTTTTAAGCTGTCATAACACCACCAAAACCTATTTCCGATTATGCCGCCAGTCACCGGAGCTTCCATTTCTGAGCTTTCTACCTCCCAATCGTCGACTCCATCACGCCTCATAACTCAGCTCTCATCTTTCACCATTTCATCAGCTCCTCTTCCATTAGACATTTTCATTTTCCTCTCTTTCTCTGTATCTATCTTGCATTTCAGCAAATGACGCAAGAGGTGACCACCAGATCGATTCACGGCTCATTCTTGAACCAAGGCTCTAGATCCGTTCACGAGCGAGCGACCAAGCTTCAGCCTGCAAGCTTCGCTTCGAAAGTGTTGCCATTTGACGAAAAGAGGAGACAGAGGAGGGAGGATAGACACCACTGTGAAACAGAAAAAATGAAAAAGAAAAGTTATTCTGGTCGTAGGATTGCTTGTGATCACCGACTCTGAATACTTTTCTTTTCTTATATCCATCGCTCCTCTATTTTTCTCATCTCCTCGTTTGTTCGTCTCTTTAATTGAGCAATACTACAATGAGAGGGTCCTGCATTCAATCATTCATGATACTTTGAAAGCCGTTGTTACTCAATACAATGCTAGCCAGCTCATCACTCAGAGAATGTTAGTAAGGATATTCAGAAGATTTTGACCGAGAGGGTAGCTAACTTCAATATTCAACTTGATGATGTGTACATTACAAGTCTGACTTTTGGGAAGGAATGTACTGCTGCAATTGAGGCTAAACAAATGGCTTTTGTTTTTAACTTGTTTGTTCAAAACAAAATAAGACCACGTGAAGTAAGCCATGGGTAATTAATTCAAATTGGGTTTTTAATTTTTAATTTAAATTTCTAATTGCTCGTAATTAAGACAACCGACAAGTTAATTGGTGCCGAAAGGGTGGTTCAAGGGTGCAAATCCTTCCTTAACCGTAACCGACTCCCAAACTTGATATATTTATGGTGAAACGCAAATCCGGTAAGATGGTGCCCGACCCACCTAAATTCGTTTTAAGATGGTTGATAGTGACTCCAATTCATTTAATCCAAGTCAAAGCCCAATTCCAGGCCCAACCGAATGACGGTCGTAACAACTTTGTGACTCCGCTGGGGACATGTAAGTGAGTCAGGCCGAAATTAATTTTCGGTTGTCTTTTTATACGAAAATGGTAAATTGAAATTTAAATTTATTTATTCAATTCCAATTATTTATCTTTGATTATTTCTCAAGTAGTTGTAGTGACGTTTTTTTCAAAGATTTTATATATTCAAAATTTTCATCTCAGGATCTATACCTGAGCTCTGAACCCTATTTAAGTGGGGGTAAAAGAGACGCATTCGTGTGAATTTATTCACCGTGCAGGCCTAGCAAGTAGCTTTCGGGATTCATATACCTTATGTCTTCGTGTGAATTTATTCATCATGCGGGCATAAGGGAATGTTTCCTCTCGAGTTTAACTTAGTCCACACGAGCCTGTAATGGGTTTAGGACTAAGGGTCTGGCAAGCCCAAGGGGGCACCAGCAAGGAGAACTCGGGTACCCATTTAGAACCTAAATTGGGAGAGTGTAGATATTAGAGTCCACCCCAAAACCTCATTGCAAACCCTTGGCTGCTTTATTTCCTGCTTTATTTTCTGTTCAAAGCATACAAACTAGACAAATATGCCGTTAGGATTTGTTTGAAATTAGCATGTGGGATAGAGATCATGTCCGGGTAGGAATTAAAGCATGTGGGGTAGGATTTTTCATTTTTATTATAGTTTTGATTTACCTCACTAACTCTTTTTATTTTTTGTTATCTTTTATTTTGTTCTCATCATTCGCATCATTAAAAAGAGGTGTTGATCCACCAAAAATGTGTTTGTTAAACATGAATAATTTGTATTAATGGACAAAGGGGTTGTAATACAAGAGATGAAAATGTAGAGGACAGTCTTCAAGGGGACTATGTGTCACATTCAATCAAGAAGACGTGGTGCCCACAATTGAAGAGTATATCACTCTGCTGCATTATAAAAGACTCAAAATGAACCGGGTCTACATCAAGCACAATGAAAGTCTATCTTTGAAGAACTGAATGGAAGAGGTTGCAGGGGCAAGATGAAGGTTACTGATCTTGGGAGTCCCTTTAAAGACGACAATGGGGAAACGATAGCTGAAATTAGAGACCATTGCTGACGAATTCAAGAAACAAACAAATGAACTTCACATAGTTCCTATCAAGTGAGGGCTCCAACGACAAATTCGTTAGGAACAGGTTCAACAAAAAATAAATTCCAGAGATGCAGTCATTGGAGACTTCTTGGGCCAGTACAAAAAGCAACTCAACATTTGTACAGTTCGTCCAGAGAAGCCAGAGCGGTTCGACAGGTTATTCAACTGATGATAGATGAAGACAGAAGACTAGTCAACATGTCAGAAGCTCTCAGGATATTTTTGTCTCTTAAAAGATAAAACACTTTTGTCTCCAATAAGGACTATTTCTAATAACAGACACATTTTTTGGATCAATGCCTCGAACATTGCATGCATCATGCATTCCTGCATATTAAGCATTACTTTTCTCTTTTTATTACATTCACATGTCTCATAAAAAATGAGAACATTTCGATCCTATGACATATAAGGAGCTTTACCAACAGTTGTTTGAATCACATGTGGTGTCACCATATCCAAAGAAATCCATGAAGCCCCGTACCCCAGATAGTATGATGAGAACGCTCATTGTGAATATCATAGCGGTGTCTAGGGCACACAATTGAGTACTACGCATTCAAAAGAGTCGTACAGAAGATGCGTAACTAGAACTGGATCGACTTCAACAACTTGGGGGCATCCAAGTGAGGAAGATCATTTCATCATTTGAGGCATTCTGTTTGAATTTTTTTCTCAAGTTTTTTATGTTATTTTAAAGATGTTAAGCAATGAATCACATTTGCAAACTTGCAATTATTTGAATATCATCTGAATTAAGAAACTCTGTAAATGGTTAAAAGTTACAGATCTTTGACGAAGTAACATGATTTAAAACAAGGAATTTGACTTTACCCAGAATATACAGTCAAACACCGTACCCTACTATTGCAATTAACCAATATAACCTTTTTCCTTTCATAAGGTGTGAAAAACATGGGGCATCCTTTTGCATATGACATTATTATACTTTTTATTTAAGACGTTCATTGATGATAATGATCTTCACAGATGGAATAGTCGAGTAAGTGAATCAAGTTTAGGTCAGTTGCTTGAAAATTGAACTTTAAAGATGAAATTTTTGACTTTTAACAAACACCTATACTATAAAAGGTTCTTCTTTACAATCTTAAAAAATTAAATCTGTAAAGTTGAGCTATTCCACAAAGGCAATTGGTTACAGAGGAAACTCGAAAGCCCTAGCTTTATGAATAGATTGCATTCAAACCATAATATTGCCCGGACACTTGGCAATTCAATGTTTGTTCCACTGTTTTTGTCAGGCTGAAGACTTTGTGATGAGATGAACCCTTCAGTTAAACCTGATAAAAGTGATTATAATGTTAAGCTGTCCCTTTAAAGCAATTTTTTAAATGCCCCGACTTTATGGATTCAGCTAGCCAGACAATGGTAAATTAAATCAAATTTATCTAAGCAAGAAATTTTCGGTAATGACGGACTAAGGGAGTTAAGGAACACCTGTTATAGTCAAATTCACGCGAGCACTCAAGAATTTCATTTTTAGACCAATAATTTTGCACTACCTTAGTTAGAGGAACTTACAATACTTGAACAAATGGAAGATTTCAGAGGACCGAAATAAAAGGTCTAGTAATTGATCATGCTAGTTGCGTCATTTTGTCCGCACCCAATTAAAATGCCAAACCAAAAAAAACATGTTGCGATATTTCAAAAAATGACATTTTAGATGACCGAACCCTTAGAAAGGAGGCCAACCTAAACCCAACTCATCCATTTGAACATTTGTCAAACAACTATAACTCTGAAAGCATTAAAAGAGCTATTGATTCCTTTGATATACTTTGAACTCATGTTTATAATTTGATTCAATTACGAACAATATTTTACAACATTTTTAACATTTTCCCTCCTAAAACAAGAAAAATGAGAAAAACATTTTCAAACAGAACAGTCTCATACATGAAAGGTCTATAAAGCCAAAGCTTTAAAAGAGAATGAGGCACAATCGATCCCATAGACCAGATTGGCAGACAACACACGGGACTCCAATCCAAGAGATAAAACATAAATCATTCATGTTGAATGCATCTTAGACATACTTAAGAGCATCACATTTATCATTTTTTTAGCACACATAATTTTTTTTACAGTTTTTATAGTCAAATTTCAACTTCAAAATGAAATATACTCAATTCTAAAGCGCATTCAGAAAATTGTTGGTGGTTGCTCAACTTCACAGCTAAGGGGCGACTGTCAACAAACAAATTTTTAGTTTTATTCAGAGTCAATTTCAACTTCACACGAAGGATATTGGACTCAAGACAACACAAGCTCAACTTCACGACGAAGGGACAATCTACGATTTCAAATCCACAACGGAGGATATCGTACCCACACATCCATGATTTCAAATCCCCGATGGAAAATATCGTTCCATTTGAGGCTTAACTTCACGACGAAGGGGCTTCCCAGTTTCAGAGCTAATTTTAACTTCACAACGGAGGATATTGGACTCGAAACAATACAACTTACTTGGATTTCAACTTCATGAAAAGGATATCCAATTCAAGGCTCAAATCCACAACGGAGGGGTCATCCATGGTTTCAACTTCACGACGAAGGGAATCGTGCACACAAGTAGCATCCATCTCCAGATTTGGATTTCAACTTCACGATGAAGGATATCCAACTCAAAGAATGAGTGTCTGTCAATAAACTTTCCAGTTTCAGATCCAATTTCAACTTCACGACGAAGGATACTGGACTCAAAACAACACAACTTTCATTGGATTTCAACTTCACGACGAAGGATATCCAATTCAACGCTCAACTCCACGACGGAGGGGACATCCATGGTTTTAACTTCACGACGAAGGGAATCGTGCACACAAGCAGCATTCATCTTTATATTGGATTTCAACTTCACGATGAAGGATATCGAATTCAAGGCTCAACTTCACAACGAAAGGGCCATTCATGGTTTTAACTTCATGACAAAGGGAATCGTACCCACCAGCAATATTCATGTTCAGCAACAAGAAGATTATCGATCGCCTTTGAGATCGTTTCTCTCGAAACTAATGTACTCAAAACAAAGTTTTGTCTCTCTTGAGATAGTTTCCCTTGAAACAAATCCTGTCTCTCTTGAGACAGTTTCCCTTGAAACAAAATCTTTGAACAAATTCCATCTCCCTTGAGACAATTTCTTTTAGACTAAGTTTTATTTCTCTTGAGATAGTTTCTCTTGAAACAAAGTTTTGTCTCTCTTGAGACAATTTCTCTTGAAACAAATTTTGTCTCTCTTGAGACAGTTTCTCTTGAAACACAAATCTTTGGATATGTTTCTCTTGAAACAAAATTCTGCCTCCTTGGAGACAGTTTCTCTTGAAACACAAAAAACCTTTGAAATCGCTTATCTTTAAACACAAAAAAACCTTTGAAATCGTTTCTCTTGAAATAAAAAAAACCTTTGAAATCGTTTCTCTTGAAACACAAAAAACCATTGAAGATGTTTCTCTTAAAACACAAAGACCTTTGAGTTCGATTACACTCAGCTCCAAGGCACATCATTTGCAACATAGCTCAAGGCAAGAAGGGCTATTTACCAACCAAAGACCTTCGAGTTCGACTACGCTCAGCTCCGAGGCACATCATTTGAAGCATAACTTAAGTCGAGAAGGGATATCTGCCAACCAAAGACATGACGAGTTCAATTTCATTCAACTCAATGACAGCGATGAACTACTTTCTGAGTAAATTTTCAAGCCGAAATCTTTAAATCGAGAAGAAGAAAAAAGCCCAATTCCAGGAAGCTCAATCACATTTGAGAAGACCGGAAAAAAACTGGTTGTCTTTTTCATCTTTGCCCTATTCTTGTTAACATAAGAATGTGTAAAGAGGGGCAGCTGTAGACACCTGTTTTTGACCGGGCTTAAAAAAAATATATATATATTATAATTATAATAATTATTATTATTTTTATATTATTATTTTTATTCATTATATTAATTATTTTGCAGGCCAATTTTCACGTGAGCATACAAAAAAAGTGGTTGCACGTTGACCCCATTTCCATCATAAACACTACCCACTACTCCACTAAACCTACATGCCACCATAAATAAAGTGGGAAAAAGATAAAAAAGGGAGTGGGGATCAGCTAGTAACTTAATAAGGACTATTCAAGAGCTTTTTATTTAAAGATGAGGACTTGCAAGCCATGAGGGGAGGAATAACAAGGCAAAAAAGGAATTGAAGGGAAAAAAGGATTTACAATTTTCATTTCCTAAAGGAAAGTTTGGAAGATGGAGGGAATCCAATTGAGCTGTGTTTTAAGCTGTCATTACACCACCAAAACCTATTTCCGATTACACCGCCAGTCATCGGAGTTTTCATTTCTGAGTTTTCCACCTCCCAATCGTCGACTCCATGCATGCCTCATAACTCGGCTCTCATCTTTTACCATTTCATCAGCTCCTCTTCCATTAGACATTTTCATTTTCCACTATTTCTCTGTATCTATCTTGCATTTCAACAAATGGCGCAAGAGCTGGCCACCAGATCGATTCACGACTCATTCTTGAACCAAGGCTCTGGATCCGTTCACGAGAGAGCGGCCAAGCTTAAGCCTGCAAGCTTCGCTTCGAAAGTGTTGCCATGTGACGAAAAGTGGAGATAGAGGAGGGAGGATAGACGCTACTGTGAAACAGAGAAAATGAAAAAGAAAAGTTATTCTGGCTGTAGGATTGCTTATGATCACCAGCTCTGATTACTTTTCTTTTCTTAGATCCATCGCTCCTCCATTTTTCTCATCTCCTCGTTTGTCCGTCTCTTTAATTCAGCAATACTACAATGAGAGGGTACTTCCTTCAATCATTCATGATACTTTGAAAGTCGTTGTTGCTCAATACAATGTTAGCCAGCTCATCACTCAGAGAGAGAATGTTAGTAAGGAAATTCGGAAGATTTTGATCGAGAGGGCAGCTAACTTCAATATTCAACTTGATGATGTGTACAATACAAGTTTGACTTTTGGGAAGGAATGTACTACTGCAATTGAGGCTAAACAAATGGCTTTTGTTTTTAACTTGTTTCTTCAAAACAAAATAAGACCACGTGAAGTAAGCCATGGATTTATTCTTATTTTATTACTTTTAAAATCTTAAAATCTTAAAATTTTATTTTTATTATTTTATTTTATTATATTTTTCCCTTTTATTTATTTATTATTTCTTATCTAACATTTTTTACTTTTTAAGAGAATTTTTTCGGTCAAAGGTAATTAATTCAAATCAAGTTTTTAATTTTAATTTAAATTTCTAGTTGCTCGTAATAAAGACAACCGACAAGTTAATTGGTAGCGAAAGGGCGATTCAAGGGTGAAAATCCTTCCTTGACCGTAACCGACTCCCAAACTAGATATATTTATGGTGAAACACAGATCAGGTAAGATGGTGCCCGACCCACCTAAATTTGTTTTAAGATGGTCGGTGGCGACTCCAATTCATTTAATCCAAGTTGAAGCCCAATTCCGGGCCCAACTGAAAGATGGTCGCGACAGCTTGGCGACTCCACTAGGGACATGTAAGTGAGTCAGGCCGAAATTAATTTTCGGTTGTCTTTTTATGCGAAACTGGTAAATTTTAATTTTAATTTATTTATTCGATTCTAATTATTTATCTTTGATTATTTCTCAAGTAAATAGTTTTACTGACGTTTTTTTCAAAGATTTCAGATATTCAAAATTTTCAACTCATGCTCTATACCTGAGCTCTGAACCCTATTTAAGTGGGGGTGAAAGTGACTCCTTCGTGTGAATTTATTCACCATGCAGGCCTAGCAAGTAGCCTTCGGGATTCATATACCTTATGTCTTCGTGTGAATTTATTCACCGTACGAGCATAAGGGAATGTTTCCTCTTGAGTTTAACTTAGTCCACACGAGCCTGTAATGGGTTTAGGACTAAGGGTCTGGCAAGCCCAAGGGGGCACCAGTAAGGAGAACTCGGGTACCCTTTTAGAACCTAAACTGGGAGACTATAGGGAATTAGAGCCCACCCCAAAACCTCATTGCAAACCCTAGGCTACATTATTTCCTGCTTTATTTTCTGTTCAAAGCATGCGAACTAGATAAATATGCAGTTAGGATTTGTTTGAAATTAGCATGCGGGATAGAGATCATGTCCGGGTAGGAATTAAAGCATGTGGGGTAGATATCATGTGGGGTAGGATTTTTCATTTTTATTATTGTTTTGATTTACCTCATTAACTCTTTTTATTTTTTGTTATCTTTTATTTTGTTATCATCATTCGTATCATTTAAAAGAGGTGTTGATCCACCAAAAATGTGTTTGTTAAACATGAATAATCTGTATTAATGGAAAAAGGGGTTGTAATACAAGAGATGAAAATGTAGAGGACAGTCTACAAGGCGACTATGTGTCACATTCAATCCAGAAGACGTGGTGCCCACAATTGAAGAGTATATCACTATGCTGCATTATAAAAGACTCAAAATGAACCGGGTCTATATCAAGCACAATGAAAGTCTATCTTTGAAGAACTGACTGGCAGAGGTTACAGAGGCAAGATGAAGGTTACTGATCTTGGGATTCCTTTCAAAGACGACAATGGAAAAACGATAGCTGAAATTAGAGACCATTGCTAATGAATTCAAGAAACAGACAAATGAACTTCACATAGTTCCTATCAACTGAGGGCTCCAATGACGTATTCGTTAGGAAAATGTTCAACAAAAGATAAATGCCAAAGATGCAGTCATTCGAGACTTCTTGGGCTAGTATAAAAAGTAACTCAACATTTATACAATTCGTCCAGAGAAGCCAGAGCGGTTCAATAGGTTATTCAACTGATGACAGATAAAGACAGAAGACTAGTAAACATGTCGGAAGCTATCAGGATATTTTTGTATCTTAAAAGATAAAACACTTTTGTCTCCAATAAAGATTATTTCTAATAACAGACACATTTTTTGGATCAATGCCTCGAAAATTGCATGCATCATGCATTCCTGCATATTTTGCATTACTTTTCTCTTTTTATTACATTCACATGTCTCATAAAAAATGAGAACATTTCGATCCTATGATATATAAGGAGCTTTACCAACAGTTTTTGGATGCACATGTGGTGTCACCATATCCAGAGAAATCGATAAAGCCCCGTACCCCAGGTAGTATGATGAGAACGCTCATTGAGAATATCATAGCGGTGTCCATGACGCACTATCGAGAACTTCTAGGCATTCAAAGGAGTTATGCAGAAGATGCGTAACCAGAACTGGATCGACTTCAACAACATGGGGGCATCCAAGTGAGGAAGATCATTTCATCATTTGAGGCATTTTGTTTGAATTTTTTTCTCAAGTTTTTTATATTATTTTAAAGATGTTAAGCAATTAATCACATTTGCAAACTTGCAATTCTTTGAATATCATCTGAATTAAGAAACTCTGTAAATGATTCAAAGTTACAAATCTTTGTCGAATTAACATGATTTAAAACAAGGAATTTAACTTTACCCAGAATATACAGTCAAATACCGTACCCTGCTCTTGCAATTAACCAATATAACCTTTTCCTTTCATAAGGTGCGGACAACATGGGGCATCCTTTTACATATGACATTATTATACTTTTTATTTAAGACGTTCATTGATGATAATGATCTTCACAGATGAATAGTCGAGTAAGTGAATCTAGTTTAGGTCAGTTGCTTAAAATTGAACTCTAAAGATGAATTTTTTTACTTTCAACAAAGACCTAGACTATAAAAGGTTCTTCTTGATAATCGTAAAAAATTAAATCCATAAAGTTGAGCTATTCCACTAAGGTAATTGGTTATAGAGAAAACTCAAAAGCCCTGGCTTTATGAATAGATTGCATTCAAACCATGACATTGCCCGGACACTTGGCAATTCGGTGTTTACTCCACTTCTTTTGTCATGCAAAGACTTTGTGATGAGATGAACCCTTTAATTAAACCTAATAAAAGTGATTATAATGTTAAGTTGTCCCTCTAAAGCAATTTGTTAAGCGCCCCAGCTTTATGGATTCAGCTAGCCAGACAATGGTAAATTAAATCAAATTTATCTAAGCAAGAAATATTTGGTAATGATGGACTAAGGGAGTTGAGTCATTTTGTCATCACCGAATTAAAATGCCAAACCAAAAAAACTTGTTGCGATATTTCAAAAAATGACATTTTAGATGACCGAACCCTTAGAAAGGAGGCCAACCTAAAGCCAACTCATCAATTTGAACATTTTTCAAAGAGCTGTAACTCTGAAAGCATTAAAAGAGCTATTGATTCCTTTGATATACTTTGAACTCATGTTTATAATTTGATTCAATTACGAACAATATTTTACAGCATTTTTAACATTTTCCCTCCTAAAACAAGAAAAAGGAGAAAACATTTTCAAACATAACAGTCTTAGATATGAAAGGTCTGTAAAGCCAAAGCTTTAAAAGAGAATGGGGCACAATCGATCCCATAGACCAGATTGGCAGACAAAACACGGGACTTCAATCCAAGAGATAAAACATAAATCATTCATGTTGAATGCATCTTAGACATACTTAAGAGCATCACATTTATCATTTTTAGCACACATATTTTTTTACAGTTTTTAGAGTTAAATTTCAACTTCAAGATGAAATATACTCAATTTAAAAGCGCATTCGGAAAATTGTTAGTGGTTGCTCAACTTCACAGGGAAGGGGTGACTGTCAACAAATAATTTTTCAGTTTCATTCAGAGTCAATTTCAACTTCACACGAAGGATATTGGAATCGAGACAACACAAGCTCAACTTCACAACGAAGGGGTAGCTGGCTGTCATCAAACAACTTCCCAGTTTCATTCAGAGCCAATTTCAGCTTCACATCGAAGGATATTGGACTTGAAACAATACATACTTGGATTTCAACTTCACGAAGAAGGATATTCAAGTCAAGGCTCAACTTCATGATGAAGGGGCCATCTACGATTTAAACTCTACGAAGGAGGATATAGTTCCCACACATCCACAATTTCAACTCCCTGATGGAAGATATCGTGCCATTTGAGGCTCAACTTCACGACGAAGCGGCTTCCTAGTTTCAGAGCTAATTTCAACTTCACGGGGGAGGATATTGGACTCGAAACAATACAACTTACTTGGATTTCAATTTCATGAAAAGGATATCCAATTAAAGGCTCAACTCCACGACGGAGGGGCCATCCACGGTTTCAACTTTACGACTAAGGGAATCGTGCACACAAGCAGCATCCATCTCCAGATTTGGATTTCAACTTCACGACGAAGGATATCCAACAAAAAGAATGAGTGTATGTCAATACACTTTCCAGTTTCAGATCTAATTTCAACTTCACACCGAAGGATACTGGACTCGAAACAGCACAACTTTCATTGTATTTTAACTTCACATTGAAGGATATCCAATTCAAGGCTCAACCCCACGATGGAGGGACCATCCATGATTTTAACTTCAAGAAGAAGGGAATCGTGCACTCAAGCAGCATTCATCTTTAGATTGGATTTCAACTTCACGACAAAGGATATCCAATTCAAGGCTTAACTTCACAACGAAGGGGTCATCCATGGTTTTAACTTCACGACGAAGGGAATCATACCCACCAGCAATATTCATCTTCAGCAACAAGCAGATTATCGATCACCTTTGAGATCATTTCTTTCGAAACAAGGGGTCGTCTCGCTTGAGACTAATTTACTCAAAATAAAGTTTTGTCTCTCTTGAGACAGTTTCTCTTGAAACAAATTCTGTCTCTCTTGAGACAGTTTCCCTTGAAACAAAATCTTTGAACAAATTTCATCTCCCTTGAGACAACTTCTTTTAGAACTATGTTTTGTCTCTCTTTAGATAGTTTCTCTTGAAACAAAGTTTTGTCTCTCTTGAGACAATTTCTCTTGAAACAAATTTTCTCTCTCTTGAGACAGTTTCTCTTGAAACACCAATCTTTGAATATGTTTCTCTTGAAACAAAATTCTGCCTCCTTGGAGACAGTTTCTCTTGAAACACAAAAAACCTTTGAAATCGTTTATCTTGAAACACAAAAAAACCTTTGAAATCGTTTCTCTTGAAACAAAAAAAACTTTGAAATTGTTTCTCTTGAAACACAAAAAACCTTTGAAGATGTTTCTCTTAAAACACAAAGACCTTCGAGTTCGATTATACTCAGCTCCAAGGCACATCATTTGCAACATAGCTCAAGGCAAGAAGGGTTATTTGCCAACCAAAGACCTTCTAGTTCAACTACGTTCAGCTCCGAGGCACATCATTTACAGTATAGCTTAAGTCGACAAGGGCTATCTGCCAACCAAAGACCTGACGAGTTCGATTTCATTCAACTCAATGACATCGATGAACTACTTTTTGGAAGAATTTTCAAGCCGAAATCTTTAAACCGAGAAGAAGATAAAGGCCCAATTCCATGAAGCTCAATCACATTTGAGAAGACCAGACAAAAACTGGTTATCTTTTTCATCTTTGCCCTATTCTTGTTAACACAAGAATGTGCAAAGAGGGGTAGCTGTAGACACCCGTTTTTGACCGGGCTTAAATATATATATATATATATATATATATATATATATATAATTATAATAATTATTATTTTTATATTATTATTTTTATTAATTTAATTAATTATTTTGTAGTCCTATTTTTACGTGAGCATATAATAAAAGTGGTTGCACGTTGACCCCATTTCTATCACAAACACTACCCACTACTCCACTAAACCTACATGCCACCATAAATAAAGGGGGGAAAGAGATAAAAAAAAAAAAGGGAGTGGTGATCAGCTAGTAACTTAGTGGGGACCCTCCAAGAGCTTGTTATTTAAAGATGGAGACGTGCAAGCCATGAGGGAAGGAATAACAAGACAGAAAATGAATTGAAGGGAAAAAAGGAGTTGCAATTTTCATTTCCTAAAGGAATGTTTGGAAGATGGAGGGAATCCAATTGAGCTGTGTTTTAAGCTGTCATTACACCACCAAAACCTATTTCTGATTACGCCGCTAGTCACCAGAGCTTCCATTTCCGAGGTTTCCACCTCTCAATCGTCGACTTCATGCACGCCTCATAACTAGATTCTCATCTTTCACCATTTCATCAGGTCCTCTTCCATTAGACATTTTCATTTTCCTCTCTTTCTCTGTATCTATCTTGTATTTCAGCAAATGGCGCAAGAGGTGGTCACTAGATCGATTCACGGCTCATTCTTGAACCAAGGCTCTGGATCCGTTGACGAGCGAGCGACCAAGCTTAAGCATGCAAGCTTCGTTTCGAAAGTGCTGCCATATGACGAAAGGAGGAGACAGAGGAGGGAGGATAGATGCCACTATGAAACAGAAAAAATAAAAAATAAAAGTTATTCTGGCCGTAGGATTGCTTGTGATCACCGGCTCTGATTGCTTTTCTTTTCTTAAATCCATCGCTCCTCCATTTTTATCATCTCCTCGTTTGTCCGTCTCTTTAATTGAGTAATACTACAATGAGAGGGTCCTGCCTTCAATCATTCATGATACTTTGAAAGTCGTTGTTGCTCAGTACAATGCTAGCCAGCTCATCACTCAGAGAGAGAATGTTAGTAAGGAATTTCGGAAGATTTTGACCGAGAGGGCAGCTAGCTTCAATATTCAACTTGATGATGTGTACATTACAAGTCAGACTTTTGGGAATGAATGTACTGCTGCAATTGAGGCTAAACAATTGGCTTTTGTTTTTAAATTGTTTATTCAAAACAAAATAAGTCCGCGTGAAGTAAGCCATGTGTTTATTCTTTTTTTTATTACTTTTAAAATCTTATTATTATTATTATTATTTTATTTTATTTTATTTTCCCCTTTTAGTTTTTTATTATTTCTTATCTAACATTTTTTTACTTTTTTGGAGATTTTTTTTCGGTCAAAGGTAATCAATTCAAATAGGGTTTTTAATTTGTAATTTAAATTTCTAATTGCTCGTAATTAAGACAGCCAACAAGTTAATTGGTATCGAAAGGGTGGTTCAAGGGTGCTAGTCCTTCCTTGACCGTAACCGACTCCCAAACTCGATATATTTCTGGTGAAACGTAGATCAGGTAAGATGGTGTCCGACCCACCTAAATTCATTTTAAGATGGTCGGTGGTGACTCTAGTTCATTTAATCCAAGTCGAAGCCCAATTCTGGGCCCAACCGAAAGATGGTCATGAAACATGTATAAATAAATAAATAAATACATAGATGAACAGTCTTCGTGCGAAGTCTTCATATGTACGTCTGTAATGGTAAGTAATCCCTGCAAATAAATCCCTGCGTAAAATCTCTGCATGTAGACAGAAACGTAAGATCCGACTAAATTTAAAAAGTGGAAACATGAAGAGAATGATACACAGAAGTCAACGATAGCAAGCTACGAGAAGGAATAAAGTCAAATGGATTAAAACCTAAACTAAGGCAACACTACTTCGTTACCCTAATTCTAAGCCTTTATAAATTCCAATGGCAGAAACGTATAAAAAGTAGAAGTCATGGAAATTACTACAAAGGCATTAAAAAGAAGACATAGATATTACACCCTATGGTTGTGACCCGCACTACTCGGCTACCCTGGTCTTAAGTCTCCATACTTTCCTATCAGAGGTCATGTCCTCGGTAAGGGCTAAATCCTTCAAATCAGATCTCAAGCAGTCTTCCCACTTCTGCCTTGGTCGTCCTCTTTTTCTGGCACCGTCGGCTGTAATCGACTCTACCCTCCTGACCACATCTGATGGTTATCGCTTAAAGACATGCCCAAACCACCGTAGTCTTTCCTCCCTCAATTTTTCGGATACAGGCAATACCCCCAAGGACATCCTAATAGAAGATTTTGGTGTCATGTCCCACAGAGTCCTACCACATGCCCATCTAAGCATTCTCATTTCTGCGGCCTCCATCCTCCTTACGTGATCCTTCTTGATTGCCCAACATTATGATTCATACAGCAGCGCTGATCTTATATTCATTCTATAAAATTTTCTCTTAAGTTTTAGAGGCACCTTTCTTATCACACAAAACTCCAGTAACAGCCCTCCACTTTAGCCATCCCACCTTTATACGGTGTGTAACGTCATCATCTACACCTCCATATTTAAGTATCATAGACCCTAGGTACTTGAAACAATCCTTTTAGGGGAGAACTTTGTCCTTCTAATCATACTTCTACATCTTCATCGTTTTGTTTCTTACTGAAGTTTGAACATAAATACTCTGTCTTTTCAATATTGATCCTTAGACCTTTTTCTTCCAAAGCAGTATTCCAGGTAGCCAGTCTACTATTCAGCTCAGTTTTTGTTTCAGCAACTAGGACAATGTCGTCAGCGAAAAGCATACACCATGGAACACCATCTGGTGTCGCACAATAGATATCCATAATCAAGGCGAAGATGTAAGGGCTAAGAGCCAACCCCTGGTGGAGTCTGATTTCCACCGGGAATGCCTCGGTGTCGCCAACTGTAGTCCTAAAGTATGTAGTAGATCTAGAACACATATCATGAATCACCCGAATATACGCAGTTGGGATCTATCTCGTTTCCAAGGTCTTCCAGATCATATCGCGGGGAATGCTATCATACGCCTTCTCAAGGTCAATGAACGCCATGTGAAGATCTCTATTTTTTCCCCTATATTTCTCCATAAGCCATCAAAGTAGATGAATCGCCTCCGTAGTATACCTACCTGGCATAAAGCCAAATTAGTTTTTCGAAACCCTAGTAACCTATCTTGACGTAGCCTCTATCACCCTTTCCCATAGCTTCATGGTATGGCTGAGTAGTTTAATACCTCTGTAGTTGCCACAACGTTGGGGATCTCTTTTATTCTTATATATTGGTATCACCGTAGACTCTCTCCACTCCTCTAGCATCTTGGCAGTCTCTAAAATAATATTAAAGATGTTAGACAATCACTTAACTCCCTCGTCTCCTAGGGCCAACCACACAGTGATAGGAATTTGATCTGGACCGACAACTTTGTCCCTCCCCATCTTTCTAAGAGCCATTTTGACTTCCTCAAACCCAATCCTACTTGTAGGGCAGTCATTGGCCATAGTATGATGGTCAACTGACCCATCAACGGTACTATCTCTACAGGGAGAGGCACCGTCATTAAATAAGCACTATTATTGTCCTTAATAAACCTAACGCTACCTAGATCTTTTTTCCTATTCTCCCTGGATTTTGCAAGCTTGAAGATGTCATTTTGTCCTTCCTTGGTGTCTAATATCTTGTACATTTCCTTGTATGCCTTATCCTTTGCCTTAGCCAGTGTTTTCTTGGCTTCTCGCTTTGCCTCCTTGTATCTTTGTTTAGCTCTCGATCTTTCTTCGTCGTCATTGCATTATAGAAACTCCTTGAAGCAAATTTGCTTTGTCTTCACCTTAGTTTAGACTTCGTCGTTCCACCACCACGATTATTTATGTTCCTTGACATTCCCTGTCAACAACCCAAGAGTGTTTTTTCCAACCTCTCTGATGGAATTTGCCATATTTTTGCATAACATATCTTCATTATTTGAGTTTGTAGTTCCAAAACATGTATTAGACAAAACCTTACTCCTAAAGTCATCAACTATCGCTCCATGTAAGTTCTTCCAAAGGATCCTAGGTTTACCAAGTTTAGCCCTCCTATGAGTGCTCCGCCCGTGGTGTACGTAGAACACCAAAACCAATAATCTGTGTTGTGATGCACATGCCTCTTCAGGGAACACTTTACAGCCAATGCAAGCCCATCGATCCCGATTTCGAACCAGGATGTAGTCGATTTGGGTACAATCTCCCCCACTATGGAACATAATCAAGTTCACATCTCTCTTGTTAAAGAAGGAGTTAGTGACCACTATATCGTGTGCAGTAGAAAATTCAAGTAACGTACGCCCCTTCTCGTTCCTACTACCAAAACCGAAACCCCCATGAACACCGTCATACCCATCGGTTGCACTACCTATATGGCCATTGAAGTATCCCCCTATGAAAACTCTTTGGTCCTCTAGAATGCTCCTAAGTACATCATCTAACTGATCCCAAAAGCAACGTTTCTCCCATCCCCTAGGCCAATGTGTGGGGCGTACACTGAAAAGACATTCACCACTTCCGCTTCTATAATAACCTTAATCATCATGATCCTATCCTGGTATCTACAAACTTCAACTGCATTTTCCTTGAGCCTAGAGGATACCAAGATACCCACCCCATTTCTAGCGTTATCTACGCCTGAATACCACAACTTGTACCCATTACACTCTCTTGCATGGGTCCCTTTCCACCTAGTCTCCTGAATACATGCAAAATTTATTTTCATATTACTAAGTACGTCGGTCAGCTCCAGCAGCCTAGCATTTAATGTGCCTACATTCAACATACAAACTCTAAGTCTAGTCTCATTGACACAACTCTGTCGAGCCCTTTCCCCTATACGCCCTATGGGATCTAAAAGAAGGACATGACCTCAAGTAATCATCTATAGTCGAAGCTATAAGGAACTATGAAAAAAGAATCCAAAGAAGACAGAAGATGCACCAATAAAAAAAGCCTCAACATTGTATGATAATGATAAATACAATTAGCTTCTAGATTGCAAAGGAAAAAATCTTAAAAATTGAACATTTAAAAGAACTTTTAAATGAAAATCATGGCATGAACAAGCAAAAGGCACGATTCTGAACTCAGCTACCACATTTTTGCACTCAGTTGGATCTGAAGTACAAGTTCTTAATTAAGATCCCAAGTTCCCACTAAACAAACAAAAAGCACAAAGAACGAAAGGAAAAAGTATTCAGGTAATCGAACAATCCAGCTAAAGAAACAAAACCCAGAATCTATTGTTCCAAAAAATATATCAGTAAAAGAGCAAACCTTTGTGGCTTATAAGAACAGTAGAACAGAATAATGGAACACTTAACTACTTGAAAAATAAACTTCAGAACCTAGAAAAATTACCCAGAACAAAGAACTAAAAAAACAGAGAGTAGGATGATACCTTGGAAGAAACTGAAAAGGCACAAAAAATTACGCCACAACTTAAAATACCAAAACCTTCTTAGAATTTCAGATGGAAAGGAACCCTAATGTAAGGAACAAATACAAATCCTAAAAGGTAAATAAATCGATAAAAATCGAATAAAATTAGACCAAACCAGAGTGAAAAATCAACACTAATAGCCAATAAAGAGAAAACCCGTGAGAAATCGAAGGACAAAATGGGGCTGAATTGAAGTGATTGAAGAACCCTAACCCTAGAAACACGTAAAATCAACGCACGGGGTAGGGAAAAAAAAGATCGAGTGTAAGGGAAGAACAATAATTGAACGGATATTGGTATGGTACAGATTGCTGGGCAGAACCGGAAGAACAATAATTGAACGGATATAATGGGTAAAGTTCACTCAAATTCTATACTAATTAAATTGGAACTGTGAGCATCATATTTAGAACATGAAAGCCAAAGCCAAAGGTCAATGCTTTAACAGATTAAACTATACTCATTTCAAAAAGTTATAATCACCAAAAAGTAAGAATAAATTTACTGATTAATATATAAAAAATAACAACAAACCTAAAATGAAGAAGTATGAATCTGACGTAAGCGAAAAGAAAGATGAAGCAGAAGTTAATTAAACAAAAATGAAAAACTAAATAACTGACTAGTGAAATATGCTGCTTCACACTCCGACAACCTCTAAAATCCACACTTCACAAAAGAAATGAGAAAACCCCAATTCTCAAAAGCCTCCAAAAAGCAAAACCCAGATCACCAAACTCAATTTTAGAGATCACAACAATGAGTTCCCACTTCCAAGCTGTCAACACACATTTTCGTCCTACTAGGATTCAAACTCCTAAAAATATGATAGAATTTTGCTAGGATTCAAACTCCTAAAAATAGGATAGTGTTATACTATTATTTAAACTCCTAAAGATAGGATCCACAAGCATTATAAATAGTCATTGTATCTCACTATTGTAACACATTCAGAGGAGGATATACGAAATACCAAGCAAAAAATTACAAGCAACTCGTAGCCATTTTTCGAAGCATTTATATTTTGAAAGGAAAAGTTCATACCTTCGCATGTTATTTTTCCTTACCCTTGCTGTGTTTTGATTTCGAAAGAAAACTGAGAGAAGTGTTTTTGGCCGATGAACGGGGGTGTTTTCGAGATCTATTTTTGTAGATCTAGTCCCCGAGGCTTGTATTTTTGAAAAACTATTCGGATTTTTATAAACGGGTCGTGTGGACCCGCGTGTTTTGTCGTATTTTTCTTCGATTAGCTTTTAATTTTGACCCTAAATTCATTTTTTATTTTAATTTAACCCTTATATTTATATGTATATATGTATATATTTAATTATATTTTATTTATTTATTTATTATAATTTTTTTTCATTTTTCTTTGCTTTATATTATATTATTTTCCTATTATTATTATATATATATATATATATTATTATTATTTTTATCTATGCTTACTTATTTACTATGTTTTTTTACTATATTTTCCTAACGTTATATATATATATTCTTACTTTATTTTATTTTATATTTCTATGATTACTATTTTTTAGTTAATATTATATGTATATTTATTTTTCATTTATTTATTATTATTATTATTTAGTATTTTATTATATTATACATACATTTTTATATTTATATATATATATTTTATTATTTTATTTATACTATTTATTTATTTTCATTATATTTTTAGTTTCTTTACTCTTATTATTATTTTTCTTTTTTAAAAAAACACTTTACCTTTTTTATTCTTTTTGTATATATATTTTATCTTCATTTATTTTATTTTATTCAATTTCATTTTTTTCATCCAATTATTTTATGTTTATTATTATTGGTTTCATTTATTTCCTTGGTTTACTCTTTAGTTTTGTTACTTTCTTTTATTATTATTAATTTCTTTTAAAATCTTATTTTTAAGGGTATTTCCGTAAACTCATTAAGGGTAAGTAATTCGGATCAAATTTTACCTTTTAATTTAACTTGCAATTTTCTTAATCAAAGACAACTAGAAATTACGTAGTATCGAAAGGACGGTTCAGGGTGCTAATCCTTCCTTGACTGTAACCACTCCCGAACCCGACACATCTTTGGAAAGACGCAGATCAGGTAAGAAATAGGGTATCCGATCAGCCCATTTGTTTTAAATAAATGATCGGTGGCGACTCCAATCCACATTTTCAAGTCGAAGCCCAATTCTAGGGCCCAACCAAAAGACGGTTGCGACAGCTTGGCGAATCCGCTGGGGAGACAGGTAAGTGAGTCAGGCTAAGGTAATTTCCAATTGTCTTTTTAATGAAAAGGGTAAGTTTAAATTTTAAGGTAACATTTCGATCCTTATTACTTACTTTTGATTATATTTTCGAGTAAATAGTTGTATTGACCGTTTTTTAATGATTTCAGCCCTTAAAGATTTTTCATCTAAGGCTCTAAACTCGAGCTCCAAACCCTGCTTTAAGTGGGGGTGAAAGCGACGCATTCGTGTGAATTTATTCACCGTGCAGGTATAAGTGAATGTGTCCCCTCGAGTTTAACTTAGTCCACACAAGCCTTTGATGGGTTTAGGACTAAGGGTCTGGCAAGCCCAAGGGGCCACTGGCAAGGAGAACTCGGGTACCATTTTTAGAACCTAAACTGGGAGACCATGGAGAATTAGAGCCTACCCCGAAACCACATTTCTAAAACCTAGGATATTTTTACCTTAACCATGTCTTTTTTTTCCTTTCGTCATTTATTTATTTATTTTACTAACATTTCTGCCTTTGTGTTTGTTTTTTTAGCATTTGCATCATAACAAGAGGCTATTGATCCTTAAAAAGCATTTGTTACACACAAAATAATCTGAATTAATGGACAAAGGTGTTGTAATTCAAGAGATTAAGAACGCCGAGGCACGACTATGGTCCGAGATGACTCAGAAAGAGAAGGGAGACAATCTTCAGGGGAATTACGTGTTAGAGCTGGTTAGCTATGTCTCTGTCAGCCTGAAACAGAATGATGTCCAAGAGTTGCGAAACATTTGGGACAGTTAGAATAATGACAAAAGCAGAAGTTCAACCAACGATATGGTGATATTGCCCTCTTACTTCATGTCAAGACTGATGAGCCCCTGCTCCGAGTACTGATTCAATTCTGGAACCCGGGATATAGTTGCTTCACCTTTAACTGGGAGGACATGGTGCCCACTATCGAAGAGTATATCACACTACTGTACTGCGAAAGCATCAGACTAGAGAAGGCATATATCAAACATATCAAGGGTCAGCCTTTAAAGAACTGACTGGCCAAGATTGCAGGGGTTGATGAAAAGTGGGTGAGTGATCGACTCCGGCACAAAGGTAGAGAGGAAGGAATCGAGTGGATCCATATAAAGCAACTAATGAAGAACCACCCTGATGAATGGAAGACTATATATCTTTCTGCACTGGGTCTGTACGGTTTGATTATCTTTCCGAAGACCTTGGGGTGTATCGACGCAGCCATAGTAGAACTATTTGAACAACTTCCAAGGCGAGTCAACCCAGCGCCGACCATATTAGCTGAGACCTTTCGGTCTCTTAATCATTGCAGAAGAACTGGTGGAGGAAGGTTCATTGGATGTGTTCAGCTCCTTCAAGTCTGGATTCATAGCCACTTCTAGAAGACTAACGGGGTTGCCTACCACCGATTCAGCACTACCTATTCACCATTGGGAGAGTTCATCACTATGAAATGGCATGAAGGCGCTTCGAAGGAAGAATGGATGAAGGTCTTCACTCATCTTCAGGACCGGGATATTACTTGGAGAGCCCCCTGGTTGTTCCTCATTGATGTTCTTTTCCGATTTGGGGATTCTAACACTATGACTTTACTTGGACTTTGGGGTGCAGTTGGGTATGCTCCGTTGTTGGCACTTAGACAGTATGGGGCACGTCAGTTTATCCCAGCAACATACGGATTATCTACATCAGAGTTTGTGTATCACGGTGACAGTTATAAGAAGATGATCAAAGAGGCAGCCGAGTCATGGAAGAAAGTATCCCGGATGGATGTCGTGGCTGCCAGAGATATCCTTACTCCGGATTATATGGAGTGGTGAAGATTGATAAAGAATGATAGCATCCTAATTCCAGACTGTGAAGACACCTGGACCATGGAGGAACATCTCAGGCCTGTCCCTTTTGAACTTGAGATAGTTAAGGCAGAGTTTGAAGCTGTTAATAATGAGCTGAAATAGAGAGTTAAGGAACTTGAAGCTGAACGTTATCAATGAAAACTAGATGCCGATTCTCAGAAAGATAGAGCAGACAAACTGGAAAGGGAGCAGAAAAGAGTCTATTTTGAGCTTGAAGACTTGAGAAAGGGGTACCAAGATAAAGTCAATGATAACTCCTAAGAATCCATATAGTTAATCTGGAGAAACAACATGAGAAAGATGGTAAAGCAATAGCTTCAAAAAGCAAGCGAGTGACCTTCAGATAGTGACATTCAACGGGGGTTTACAGTGGCGTTTCCATTGGGAGCAAGCACAACAAAGGGTGAAGGCCAGAGACGCAGTCATCCGAGATTTCCTGGATCGAGTACAGAAGGCAGCTCGCCATCTACACGGCCTAGCAAGGGAAGCTGGAGTGGTCCAACAAGGCATACAACCAGTGAAAGATGAAAAAAGAAGACTTGTCAACCTGTTGGAAGCTGTTCAGGGTCTAGAGGATTTAGTCCGAATGTACATTTGATTGTTTTTATGTCTCTTACAAGATAAAACATTTTTGTCGAAATAAGGATTATTTATAATAATGGGCACTTTTCTGGATTAATGCCTCAAACATTTCATGCATTTTTTTCAGTTTGCGTTGTGCATCTATATTTCATTTTTAAGTATTTTCATAAACATGAAATTTCTTCATGGAGGATTCGATGAAGTGGTTTTAACCACATGACACCACATGGAAGCAAGATTGTAACATCATAAGAAAAAAACTGAAAACAATACAGTGGGAGCCTGATCAGCTGATTGTAGGACAAAGCCTGCCAGGATGATCTAAGAAAAGAATCCCCATATCCTAAGGGCTACGATGTTGAAGCTGTTAGCTGTTACCACATAAGAAGCCCCAAACATTCCTCTGAAAACTGTAAGGCGCTTGCCGAAGAAGGGGGCATGGCATATACCATTTGCACTTAGAAGATTGTTTTGTTTGAACACGTCTTTGATCTTTCATGTTTGTTTAATCTTTTAAATGATTGAATTTATGCTGCTTTCTAAGGTGGAGCAATTGAACAAATTTTAATCTTTAGTTCTTCGAATATTAAATGAATTAATGATTATTTTAATTCTTCAAGAATTATAGATTTTTGACATATGGAAAGATTAGACATTTCTTACCTGTCTCAAACCCCAAAATAAAATACCTTGATTCTTTTCCCAAAATAACTCGTGGTCATTACCAAAAGACGAAATTTTGACATTACCTCCTTTTGAAATTCTTGAATATTGCCTTTATCTTTTTGATACACTCATATCTTTCTTTGAGTCAATAAGATCACACCACTGTCTTTTTTAGACTAAAAAATAACCTTTCTTACCATTAAAACCCAAGGCATTGAGTTGTTCATTTTAACATGAGCATTCTTCTGCAATGATTAAGAGACCGAAAGGTCTCGACTAAGATGGTCGGCGCTGGGTTGACTCGCCTTGGAAGTTGTTCAAATAGTTCTACTACGACTGCGTCGCTGCACCCCAAGGTCTTCGGAAAGATAATCAAACCGTACAGACCCAGTGCAAAAAGATCTATAGTCTTCCATTCATCAGGGTAGTTCTTCATTAGTTACTTTATATGGATCCACTCGATTCCTTACCCGCTACCTTTGTGTCGGAGTCGATCAGTCACCCACTTTTCATCAACCCCTGTAATCTTGGCCAGTCCGTTCTTTAAAGGCTGACCCTTGATATGTTTGATATATGCCTTCTCTAGTCTGATGCTTTCGCAGTGCAGTAGTGTGGTATACTCTTCGATAGTGGGCACCATGTCCTCCCGGTTAAAGGTGAAGCAACTATATCTCGGGTTCCAGAATTGAATCAGTGCTTGGAGCAGGGGCTCATCAGTCTTGACATGAAGTAAGAGGGCAATATCACCATATCGTTGGCTGAACTTCTGCTTTCTGTCATTTTTCCAACTGCCCCAAATGTTTCGCAACTCTTGGACATCATTCTGTTTCAGGCTGACAGAGGCATAGCTAACCAGCTCTGACACGTAGTTCCCCTGAAGACTGTCTCCCTTCTCTTTCTGAGTCATCTCGGACCATAGTCGTGCCTCGGCATTCTTAATCTCTTGTATTAAAAACACCTTTGTCCATTAATTCAGATTATTTTGTGTGTGACAAATGCTTTTTAAGGATCAATAGCCTCTTGTTATGATGTAAATGCTAAAAAAATAAACACAAAGGCAGAAATGTTAGTAAAATAAATAAATAAATGATGAAAGGAAAAAAAAAGACATGGTTAAGGTAAAAATATTCTAGGTTTTGGAAATGTGGTTTCGGGGTAGGCTCTAATTCTCCATGGTCTCCCAGTTTAGGTTCTAAAAACGGTACCCGAGTTCTCGTTGCTGGTGCCCCATTGGGCTTGCCAGACCCTTAGTCCTAAACCCATCACAGGCTTATGTGGACTAAGTTAAACTCGAGGGGACACATTCCCTTATGCCCGCACGGTGAATAAATTTACACGAAGACATAAGGTATATGAATCCCGAAGGCTACTTGCTAGGCCCGCACGGTGAATAAATTCACACGAAGGCATCGCTTTCACCCCCACTTAAAGCAGGGTTTGGAGCTCGGGTTTAAAGCCTTAGATGAAAAATCTTTAAGGACTAAAATCATTAAAAAACGATCAGTACAACTATTTACTCGAAAATATAATCAAAAGTAAGTAATAAGGATCGAAATGTTACCTTAAAATTTAAACTTACCCTTTTCATTAAAAAGACAACTGGAAATTACCTTAGCCTGACTCACTTACCTGTCTCCCCAGCGGAGTCGCCAAGCTGTCGCAACCGTCTTTCGGTTGGGCCCCGAAATTGGGCTTCGACTTGAGAAATGTGGATTAGAGTCGCCACCGATCATTTATTTAAAACAAATGGGTTGATCGGATACCTTATTTCTTACCTGATCTGCGTCTTACCAGTGATATGTCAGATCCGGGAGTCGGTTACGGTCAAGGAAGGATTAGCACCCTTGAACCGCCCTTTCGGTACTATGTAATTTCCAGTTGTCTTTAATTAAGAAAGTTGAAAGTTTAAATTGAAAGGTAAAATAACGATCCAAAACTTACATTTGATTGATTGAAAATGTACCCTTAAGAAAGTAAAAAAGCCATGTTAGATAAAATGGTAAGAAATTAATTAATTAAATTAAAATGAAAAGAAAACAAATTAAGTAAAATGATAAAATGAAGAAAGCAAAGATAAAATAGTAAGTAAAAAAAACAAATAATAAAATATATATAAAAACGAAAAAGAAAAAAATAAACAAATAAACAAAATAATAATAACAAAGTACGAATAATATATATATATAAAATAAATAAAAAAGTAAATATATAAATTAATAAATTAAATGACGAAAGAACATATACACATATAATGGTAAAAAAAAAATAAAGATAATTACAATATATATATATATATATAGTAACAATACTAATAATGATAATAAGTAGTTAAAAAAAGACAATCACACCGAAAAGGGAAGAAAAGAAAGTAAGGTTTGGTGAAGTATAATTGACAGGAAGAAAAAATGATGAGGGATGGGGACAAAGTAGGTAGATATAATTAACATGTGTAGATATATATATATATATATATATATATATATATTAATAGTAAAATGTATATATAACATCAATAATAACAATAAAAAAGAAAATAAATATAATATAATGATAATAAAAATATAGAAAATTAATAGAAAATATATGTATAATATTATAAAATATAGCACTTAAAATAAAAAAACCAAAATATATTAATAATAGGTATAAAAACTAAAATATTTAAAAAGAACATATGCATATATATATATATAACAAAATAAATAATATAAAAATAATACAAGTAATAATACAAGAATAATAAAAAGAAAGAGAAAGTAAAAAATATAATAATAATAAAATATAAAGAATATACATATATAATATAAATAAGTAGAATAAAAGGAAAATATAATAGTAAAAATAATAATAAATATAATAGTAATAATAAAAATGCAAAGAAAATAGATATATATATATATGGGTAATAACGTATATAAATAGAGAAAAATTAAAAAAGTGATAAATTAAAAATAAAATTAGCAAGTATGTATATATATATAAAAAAACTAATTAGGGATTAAAATGAAAGGAATGTAAATTAAGTTGGTAAATGTCAAAGAACATTGAAGATTAAAACCGGCAAAAATAAAAAAGTTTTCATTTTTTGATAGATTTTCATACTCTAATTCCAAAAATATAATTTGTTTTTGCGAAATAGCCTCTAGGGAGCGTAGATCTGAAATCAAAGTTTCGAAAAAACTCCCTCTGGGTCATCGGCTAAAACATTTGTCTTTGGGGTTCTCCAAAGAAAGCACGATTAACAACGCATGCAAGTAAAGAGTAAAGAGAAACAAACGAAAGATAAAAAAAGCTTTCACCTTTATTACTTCGAATCGTTTACAATAGCTTTGCCTTTGTATTTTTCGTGTTTTCCTCTGTATTTTGTCTGTAAATCGTGTCTTACAATAGTGAGTTACAATGGCTATTTATAGTGCTTGTGGATCCTATCTTTAGGAGTTTAAATCATAGTAGAACTCTATCTTATTTTTAGGAGTTTAAATCCTAGCAAAATTCTATCCTATTTTTAGGAGTTTGAATCCTAGTAGGACGAAAAGGTGTGTTGACAGCTGCCCCTCTTTGCCCATAGTCGTGTAACGGGGATAGGGCAAAGATTAAAAGAAATACTTTTCGTTCGGTGGAGTTAAAAATTGACTCTGATGTTTCAATAACTCCCTGTCGAATTGAGTTACGGATGACTCATCCGTCGTGAAGCCGAGTTCATCTTAAAATGATATGAATTGAAGCCATAGTTCAGAATTTGAATCAGCACGTGGCTTCTCGTTGCCCTTCGGTCTTCTTCTCGGTTTAAAGACCTTGGATCGGAATCGAACTCAGAAATCTTCATTGACAGATAGCTTTTGCTTGAAAATGGTTGCTTGTCACTAAAGCACGGTTAACCCAGGTCCTCTTCTCGACTTGAAAACCTCGACTGCAACCGGAAAGTAGTGCGATTGATGTGTCGTCGAGCTGAATGGAATCAAACTCGACAATTTTGATGGCAGATAACTTTTCTAGCCTTGGGTTATGCTGTAAATGATGTGCCTTGGAGCTGAGCGTAGTCGAACTCGAAGGTCTTTGTTGACAGATACTCCTTCTTTGAGTTGGATATCCTTCGTCGTGAAGTTGAAATCCAATATAAAGATGGATGATGCTTGTGTGCACGATTCCCTTCGTCGTGAAGTTGAAACCGCGGGTGGCCCATTCGTCGTGAAGTTGAGCCTGAAATTGGATATCCTTTGTCGTGAAGTTGAAATCCAAGTAAGTAGCACTGTTCTGAGTCCAATATCCTCCGTCGTGAAGTTGAAATTGGCTCTAGAACCGGGAAATTGTTTGTTGACAACCAGTCGTCCCTTCGTTGTGAAGTTGAACTTGTGTTGTCTCAAGTCCAATATCCTTCGCTGTGAAGTTAAAATTGACTCTGAATGAAATTTTGTTGACAATCAGTCGCCTCTTCATCGTGAAGTTAAGCTTGTGTTGCCTTGGGTTCAAGATCCTTCGCTGCGAAGTTAAAATTGGCTCTGAAATTGGGAAGTTATTTATTGACAACCAACGGTCCCTTCGTCATGAAGTTGAACTTGCGTTGTCTTGAGTCCAATATCCTACGCTGTGAAGTTGAAATTGGCTCTGAAATTGGGAAATTGTTTATTGACAACCAGCGGTCCCTTCGTCGTGAAGTTGAACTTGCGTTGTCTTGAGTCTAATACCTTCGTTGTGAAGTTGAAATTGGCTCTGAAATTGGGAAATTTTTTGTTGACAACCAACGGTTTCTTCTTTGTGAAGTTGAACTTGCGTTGTCTTGAGTCCAATATCCTTCGTTGTGAAGTTAAAATTGGCTCTGAAATTGAGAAGTTGTTTGTTGACAACCAGCGGTCCCTTCGTCGTGAAGTTGAACTTGCGTTGTTTGGAGTCCAATATCCTTCATTGTGAAGTTGAAATTGGCTCTGAAATTGAGAAGTTGTTTGTTGACAACCAGCGGTCCCTTCGTTGTGAAGTTGAACTTGCGTTGTCTAGAGTCCAATATCCTTCGCTCTGAAATTGAAATTGGCTTTGAAATTGGGAAGTTGTTTATTGAAAACCAGCGGTCCCTTCGTCGTGAAGTTGAACTTGTGTTGTCTTGAGTCTAATATCCTTCGCTGTGAAGTTGAAATTGGCTCTGAAATTGGGAAATTGTTTGTTGACAACCAGCGGACCCTTCGTCGTGAAGTTGAACTTGCGTTGTCTGGAGTCCAATATCCTTCGTTGTGAAGTTGAAATTGGCTCTGAAATTGAGAAGTTGTTTGTTGACAACCAGCGGTCCCTTCGTCGTGAAGTTGAACTTGCGTTGTTTGGAGTCCAATATCCTTCATTGTGAAGTTGAAATTGGCTCTGAAATTGAGAAGTTGTTTGTTGACAACCAGCGGTCCCTTCGTTGTGAAGTTGAACTTGCGTTGTCTAGAGTCCAATATCCTTCGCTGTGAAATTGAAATTGGCTCTGAAATTGGGAAGTTGTTTATTGACAACCAGCGGTCCCTTCGTCGTGAAGTTGAAGTTGCGTTGTCTGGAGTCCAATATCCTTCGTTGTGAAGTTGAAATTGACTCTGAAATTTAGAAGTTGTTTGTTGACAACCAGCGGTCCCTTCGTCGTGAAGTTGAACTTGCATTGTCTGGAGTCCAATATCCTTCGCTGTGAAGTTGAAATTGGCTCTGAAATTGGAAAGTTGTTTATTGACAACCAACAGTCCCTTCGTCGTAAAGTTGAACTTGTGTTGTCTGGAGTCCAATATCCTTCGTTGTGAAGTTGAAATTGGATCTGAAATTGGGAAATTGTTTATTGACAACCAGTGGTCCCTTCGTCGTGAAGTTGAACTTGCGTTGTCTGGAGTCCAATATTCTTTGCTGTGAATTTAAAATTAGCTCCGAAATTGGAAAATTGTTGTTAACAACCAGTCGTCCCTTCGTTGTGAAGTTGAACTTGTGTTGTCTTGAGTGGCACGATATCCTCCGTCGTGGATTTGAAATCGTGGATGTTTGGCTTCGAGCTATATATCCTTCGTTGTGAAGTTGAAATCTACTCTCGAACAAATTGTGAGTTCGAGAGAAACTTTCAATCTGTCGAGTTGGTCGAAGTGTAGCTTCTTACTGCTGAGTTAAGAAACCAACATGAATCTTTAAAGGTGCTTTTGAATTGAGTATCCTCCGTCTTGAAGTCGAAACTTGACTCTAAAAGCTGCAAAAAATTATGTAAGTGGAAAATGATAAATATTATGCTCTAAAATGTATGCATAAGATGCATGTAACATGAATTGGTTATATTTTATCTCTTGAAAAAGGTCTGATAATTTGCATTAGGATGTTGAATCCCCAAATGATTCCCCAATATCCAAAAATACCCCAATATTTGATGTTGAATCTCCAAAGATGCCTCAAATGTTCCTCATTTCTTGCTTCAGCATTGATTCTGAGCATGAGTTTTGTGTCTAAGAGTCACATGTCATTTACCAAGATCCACTCTAGAGAGACTGTCTTGTTTGAAAAAAAATGTTTTTCTTTCTCTTTTATTTTCAAAGTTCTGAAAATATCAATAAAGAGTTTCGAAAAATGTTTAATCAAAAGTTTTGAAAATATTGTCTCTTTCACGGTTTTACAATTGAGACGAATCATAAAACTAGAGTTCATTGGATATCAAATGTTTAATTACAATGTTAATCCTTCAATAAATTATAGCTATTTGACACGTGCCAAGATCAAAGCTATCTTTGGGAAATGGTTAAGTAAGGAAAGGATAAAAAGGTCTCAGGTTATTGTGTTTGGTCAAAGGTTTGGCATTTGATGCTCAAAGGTTTGATGGGGTAGCTTGCATGCTCCTCTACTGGAAGTGTTCTCCGACTCCCAGCTTTCATAGTCACATTTGGATTGTGCGATGCCTTATCAAGGAATTTGTGTGATCGCCTCAGTTGCACAATTTTTATATTCGAGCCGCCTTTTCAGGTTTTTAACTCAAATCCTCCTTTGGTTTCAAGATGTTATTTAGGATTTACGTCTTGAACCCCCCTTTGTTATTTTTCTCTACCATGCATTAATTACATTATTTTTTGCAAACAAAGATTAATCCTGATGGGCGGGATGAAATCTGAAGATATTCTCTTCTGTTTAGAAATCCATGTATGATTAGAAGGGACTTTTAAGGCACGTAATATAGGCCAGGGTTCATGGTTATGAAAGAAAAGGATAAATAGGCCCAAACAAGTGTTTCAGGGTGTTGAACCAAGGATCAATTCATTCTGATGCCTTCAATCTTGCTCAAAATGTTTCTCTCTCTTGATGCTCTATGATCTTCGAGTGAAGTGATTCAGTGATTCGGGAATGATTGTGATTGATCAATCTCATAGTTTGAAGCTTGATGTACCATTTGTCTTTGGGAATCTTTGCATGTGCTTTTTTGTCCCTTTTTCTTTTTGATTTTTGTTCTTTCTTTTTTTGTTTTCTTCTTTTTTGCTTCTTTTATTTTTTGTTTTTGCCCTTTTTGTTCTGATTGAATCTTTGCACTTGGCATTTGGTTCACCTTTTGGTATCTCATCTGAATCAATGTCTTCGCTCATATGAGCATATTTCTTCCACCTTGCCCCCCAGTGTGGAGGGTGATCCTTGGTTAGGGTTGAATCAGAAGAAAAATACTACAGGCTCAAAAGGGGACACAAGGGATATATTTTTTCTCCTGTTGTGAAGGGATAAAGAAAGAAAGTCGTTCATCATTTCATACATGTAAATCTTCATACAAGAGGTATCCCCAGGGGGATAGATTTTCAAGATTAATTCTATTCACATGAAAACAATGTAATTAATGTATGATAGAATTATTTCGAATGAATTCTTCTTCTTTTTTCCCAGATGTCTCAATGTTCAGGGTCCCCGTGAGATGCCCCAAGTTGGTTCTTTAGAAGAATGCTCATGTTAAAATGAACAACTCAATGCCTTGGGTTTTAATGGTAAGAAAGGTTATTTTTGAGTCTAAAAAGGACAGTGGGGTGATCTAAAAGATAAACGCAATGTTCAAGAATTTCAAAAGGAGGTAATGTCAAAATTTTGTCTTTTGGTAATGACCACGAGTTGTTTTGGGCAAAGAATCAAGGTATTTTATTCTGGGGTTTGAGACAGGGTAAGAAAGGTCTAGTCTTTCCATATGTCAAAAATCTATAATTCTTGAAGAATTAAAAGAATCATTAATTCATTTAATATTCGAAGAACTAAAGATTAAAATTTGTTCAATTGCTCCACCTTAGAAAGAAGCATAAATTCAATCATTTAAAAGATTAAGCAAACATGAAAGATCAAAGACGTGTTCAAACAAAACAATCCTCTAAGTGCAAATGGTATATGTCATACCCCCTTCTTCGGCAAGCGCCTTACAGTTTTCAGAGGAATGTTTGGGGCTTCTTATGTGGTAACAGCTAACAGCTTCAACATCGTAGCCCTTAGGATATGGGGATTCTTTTCTTAGATCATCCTGGCAGGCTTTGTCCTATAATCAGCTGATCAGGCTCCCACTGTATTATTTTCAGTTTTTTTCTTTTGATGTTACAATCTTGCTTCCATGTGGTGTCATGTGGTTAAAACCACTTCATCGAATCCTCCATGAAGAAATTTCATGTTTATGAAAATGCTTAAAAATGAAATGTAGGTGAAAAATGCAAAAAAAAAATGCATGAGATGTTCGAGGCATTGATTCAAAAACATGTTTGTTATTATGAATAATCCTTATTGGGGACAAAAGTGTTTTATCTTTTAAGAGACAAAAATATCCTGACAGCTTCTGACATGTTGACTAGTCTTCTGCCTTCGTCTGTCATCGGTTGAATATCCTGTCGAACCGTTCAGGCTCCTTTGGCCAAAATTTGCAAGTGACAAGCTGTTTGCCCCAAAAAAAGGTATCGAATGACTGCATCTCCGACTTTCACTCTCTGTCGAGCTTGTTTCTAACGAACGTTTCATTGAAGCCCTCAATCCGAAGCTTATCGACTTGTTTCTGGAATTCATCTTGTTCTCGTAGTTTTCGAAAGGAATCTCTGGGTCAGTAACTTTTTCCTCGTCTTGCCCCTGCAACCTTTGCCTCTTAAAAATTTGACTTTAGTGTGCTCGGTGTAAATTCCGGTCCATTCGGAGTCCTTTACAATATAGCAAGGTGACATATTCTTCGATTGCGGGTACCACGTCTTCTGGATTGAATGTGACACATAGTCGCCCTGTAGACTGTCCTCTATATTTTCATCTCTTGTATTACAACCCCTTTGTCCATTAATGCAGATTATTCATGTTTAATAAGCATGTTTTTGGTGGATCAACACCTCTTTTAAATGATGCATATGATGTAAATAAAATAAAAGAGAAGAAATGAAAAGAGTTAGTAAGGTAAATCAAAATAATAAAATGAAAAATCGTACCCCACATGATATCTACCCCACATGCTTTAATTCCTACCCGGACATGATCTCTATCCCACATGCTAATTCCACACAAATCCTAGCCGCATATTTGTCTAGTTCGCATGCTTTGAACATAAAGTAAAGCATGAAACAAAACAACCTAGGTTTTGGAATGAGGTTTTGGGGTGGGCTCTAATTCTCCATAGCCTCACGGTTTAGGTTCTAAAAAACGGTACCCGAGTTCTCCTTGTCGGTGCCTCCTCGGGCTTACCAGACCCTTAGTCCTAAACCCATCACAGGCTTGTGTGGACTAAGTTAAACTCGAGAGGACACATTCTCTTATGCCCGCACGGTGAATAAATTCACACGAAGACATAAGGTATATGAATCCCGAAGGCTACTTGCTAGGCCCGCACGGTGAATAAATTCACATGAAGGCGTCGCTTTCACCCCCCACTTAAATAGGGTTCAGAGCTCGGGTATAGAGCCTTAGACGGAAAAAAGTTGAAAATCTGAAATCATTAAAAAACATAAGTACAACTATTTATTTGAAAAATAATCAAAGATAAATAATTAGAATCGAATAAATAAATTAAAATTTAAACTTGTAATTTTCGCTAAAAAAGACAACCAGAAATTAATTTCGGCCTGACTCACTTACCTGTCCCCAGCAGAGTCGCCAAGCTATCGGAACCGTCTTTCGGGTGGGCCCCAGAATTGGGCTTCGACTTGAAAAATGGATTGGGAGTCGCCACCGATCATTTACTTTACGAAAAGTGGGTTGATCGGATACCTTATTTCTTACCTGATCTGCGTCTTACCAGTGATATGTCAGATCCGGGAGTCGATTACGGTCAAGGAAGGATTAGCACCCTTGAACCGCCCTTTCGGTACTAAGGGCTACGATGTTGAAGCTGTTAGCTGTTACCACATAAGAAGCCCCAAACAAAGAAAAAGAAAGAAAGCCTTTTTCTTTTGAGAGAATTGGTAGAGAGAGAGAGAAGAGTGAGCCCTAAGAACTTAGTCAGCTGTTACTAAAATTTGGAATATTTGTTCAACAAGCTCTTTCTGATGTCTTGTTTCAAATTCAAAATTCAAGAATAGAAATGCCTTTTTTATGATAGTTGGATTCCAGGCTTCAAAATATGGTAGCGTTTTATACAATTTGCCTTATGTATCTGCATAATCACTGATTTCTTGTATCTTACTTGGTCATATGAAATTAATGATGGTATACATTTAATGGCTGCTGCATTGTCTTATAGTTCTAACTTCCTGTGGGGGAATTCTCTAATTTCATTTCTTTTTTCTCTTCTCATTTACCTCCTTTGATCAAAATCATTTGTGCTATTCCCGCCTTGTTTAATTACCAAATTAGCTAATAATATAGCTGTGTTTATCTTTCAGTTCACGTGCAGATTTGATTTTGGAAGATTCGAGTTTTTGAAATTTAATATAAGCTGGTTTTTAATCAGCATGAAGGTGAACCATGGAGCCATCGTCTTTGGTGCATTGCTTTTTGGTACTATGACTGTTGTATGGCTTCTGAACGGATACTGATGGATGTTAATCCAGGTAATAAACTACATTGTGCTGTAAAAGCTGCAGCTGACAAGGAGAAGACGTTTCCCTTGGATAGCTTTGTTCAAGGTGGATGAATAAGTGCAAAGAGAGCATTGATAACATGGAGGTTGTGAGGCATAAACAAAATAAGGCTCCCGAGGATGTCGAGGTTGATATAATAGGATGCACAAATAATAATGACACTACAACAGTTAAAATTGAGGATCCGGATGCAACTGAATGTTCCAGCTTATTTGCTGACACCACATCTGATACCGATAAATGTTCTGGATTGAGTGATGCTGAAGTCGAATATCAGTTCGTTGGTGATGCTGCTTTTGCATCTGCTTACGAACCATTTAGTACTGTGTTTCATATAACGTTTGCTTTCTTTCCATATTTACGACCTTTTAATCCTTATATACATGTTTGAGCATTTCAATAATTTGGATATGCATGTGTGTGCATGTATTTATGTATGCATATACAGTCAATATTTGGCTACAACTAAAGGTTTCCTGTGGTAAATTCTTCAGTTTTTGATTTTTTCCATCCAAATCTTTATTCATTGAAACATTACGTGATTCAAATCAATTTTCACTTTGCATAGCAAGCAGACATGTTGTAATCTTATTACGTACTTGCCCTTCAGGAAGAAGAGGCTGACAAGCCATTGGAGGAACTTCATTCGGCCTCTCATGTTGCACTGCAAATGGACAGAACAGAGAATCAAACAAATCGAGTCTCAAGCAGGAAAATACACCAGAGAACTTTCAGCATACAATCAGAGAAAGTTTCCTGGAATTGATCAATCTGCACTGGAAGGTTTTGGTTCAAAATCATTGCCATTTTCTAGTCAGTATAACCTTAAAATGGCCATCAAGCGGAGGAGAAGAAAGAGAATTGAAGAAGCAACCGATATAGCCTCATACATGTCATGTCATAACTTATTTTCGTATTTTGGTACGAGCTTTTCCTTTATTCTTTATCGTTGTTTAAGTGTTTTTCTTGATTGGCCTTAACCCTGATGCTCATGTGTGGTTTGCTTGTAACATGTTTCGGAAAACAGGAAAACCATTGCAGATGGTGCTTATATTGCCGACGATTTTCCCAACACAGGTAATATCATTTTCCCTTTCCCTGAATCGATCTCCTATATTTTAATTTCATTCATAACTATTCATTTTGCAAAAACCTAGTCCTATGGATCCTAGGATGACACTGAAAATCATTATCATATGTTAACTGTCAAGGCTACGTTTTTGTAGATTTTGGTTTCTCTTAGTTTTGATTCTGAAGTGATCTTTGCCATTGCTTGGTGCAGCTGATACGGACCAACATACAGATTGCAATGATAAATCCGGCATTAATAACGATCAATTGCTTTTCGAGTTCAGAGATGAAAATAATTCCTTGGAGCAAGTACTTAGGAAGATTGAAATTGTGCATGCTAAGGTTCAGAAACCCAGGAATCAACTCGATCAAGTTATGTCAAAAATTTTCTTGAAGTTTTCTTCCTCTGAGAATTTAAGCTTCCTTGCTGTTTGTGATGCTCAAACCAGCTCCACCCCTAGCCCTACTTTGTCAGCTGGCAACTGAGACACAATATCTGCCGGACCTACATTTAACACAACTCAACAAATTTGCGAATATGCTGGAGATATGGTTATGCCTGCAAGTGCCATTTCAAGTTCTGGAGAGGCTTTCCATGTTCCTGATAAAATCGAAAGCACTGTTGGATTGTTGTCGTCTGCTGAAGTTACCTGCCACCAGCCACAACTTGTAGACTCCTGCGAAGATGTAAGCCCTTTTAACATACAGAACTCTATGTGTATTCTTGGCTGATGTTTTACCAGATAAGATAACGCCATCGATTTTTATTTTTAACCGAAAGTAAGCTCAACTGATCTGCATTTTCTTTCCCCTAGATATATGATAATTCATTGCAAAGATTTCCGGAGGCATAGTTTAAAACACTGAAAAACGAAAATAATCTAGCAAGTCTAGGTCTCGTATCCCAGTGTCATAACCGTTTTTAGGTGGAATAATTATTTATTGTTTTAAAAAAAGTTACGACTTTTAATTTTGGAAAAGGAGTGATTTTTAATTAAATTGGATAAAATTGAAATGAGTCACCATCGATCTTTGGGTTAGGTAGATCGAATACCTAAAAAACATCTTTTAAAAACAATTTTAAGAAAAATCGATTTTTAAGACAAAAGCTAGTATGCGTTTACCAAAGATTTGATTAAAACGGGTTCGGGAGTCGGTTATACGTGGGGAAGGATTAGCACCCCCACAGCGCTCAAAATTGGTATTGTTTCGCTTACACGTTGTCGTAATGGTGGAAGTTATGAATCGAATATAAAGTTAAAATATGATCTGTTTATTGAATATTGATTAATTTGTCGGTATATAAATTCAAACTAAAATACTTACCTACAAATGTGATGAGTTGAGATAAAAACTATTCATGCTTAATAAAAAGGTTAAAATAATCACTAACATTGAACATATAAAACATATTCAATACACAAATATTATTTAATAATTACACTAGAATGATAATAAGTCCAGAACATTAAGAAGGATTAAAATATAAACAATTAAAATATCATACTCTAAATAGGAACTTAAAAAACATACAATAACAAAATAAAATTGATTTAAATGAAACCATAACAATTTATGTTGCTTAAACGTAGAAAAACTAAAATACAGTGGTTCAAGCATAAATAAGACAAAAACATTAAATATGAAAAATGGACGAGATTATAACGTAAAATAAAATAGGTGTTCAAAATAAAAGGAATTTAAAGTTTCACCAATGACCAAAATACCAGTGTTACAAAAATTTAGGGATTAGTTTGTGCGAAATAAAAAGTTAGTAAGTTAGTGACTAAAATAAAAATAACCGGAAATAAAATGCACAAATCAGAAAAAATAGAAAATATTGTATTAGTGATTAACATATAAATAACAAAACTTAAGTGGCAAAAGTGAAATAAACAAAACATATGGATTCTATAACTAAAATGTAAAATACGGTGATGTTATAGGGGGGTTTAACGCAATTTTACGCAAGCAATTAGTGACCATTTCACAACAAACACACTAAATGTTAGAGGGTTTAAGCGTGATTTTACGCGAAAGTTAAGTGACCGAAATGTAAATACGCAACAAAGGTATAATGGCTCAAACACAATTTACCTAATTTTTAGCTTATATATGCTATCTTTATAACAGTTTAGACAAAAACCCTAGCCACTTTCATCTCTTCTTCTCAACTCTTTCTCCTTCAACCCACTCTGACCTCCTTCTTCGAAACCACAAAAATGACCTGCCACCGTACCTTGCTGGCCGGATTTACTCAGACAGAACCCTCAGAACTCTTTTTTTATCTACCTAGCCTAGTTCGAACCCAAAGAGACCAAAAGATGAAACAAAGCCTTTGCTATTTCTTGACCGAAACCTCTCCCAAATCTGAGCACCGTCGTGGATCGTGATCACTCGTCTTTCGACCACCACCACCAGTAGTTGAGCAACCCCCAAACTAAACCTTAAAGCTTAAAAGCTTCCTCAACCCGAAGCTAAAAGATCTAGTCCTTTTTTTTACTTTGTTATTTTGAAAAAATGAGAAAAATGTTGTATGTGAAAGGTAGAAGATACATTTTGAAGAAAATACCTTGTTGTTTCCATTTTTTCTGTGCTTTGTATTGATGTTTCGAAGGATTACATGTTTTTTTAGTGATTATAAGATATCATTCCTCCTCTTTGTATTTTTTCTGTTCGAAAACCCTTGAATAATCTCTGTTTTTGCTCTTGTTCGAATACCCCTTCCCCGAAAAATGTTCCTCCTCCTTCGAATGCTTTCCCCCCTCCTTATTTTATCGTTGCATGTAGTGGGGTGTGGGATTTGTTTATTAATGGATTTAATGGATTTTTGGTGGAGTAGGTTTGATTTGGTGCCAATTTAGTTACTGTTAACGTATGTGATGATGATATTTGGCAGCTTGGTGGCTCGGTGGCCGGCTGGAACATTCAACTGGATCATTCAGAGACTGCTCGGTGGCGTCTTACTAGTTGATGGTGGCAGTAGTTTGTGTTTTAGGGTTTCAAAAGCCTCAGTGTTGAGTGATCTGGACCATTGGATGGGTCCAGATCCAATGGCTAAGGATGAGGTGGTGTTAGATTAGGTTTAATAACCCTGATCTATCAGGTCGGGTTGCTGGTCTGGATCGGGTCCTCTTCCGGGTCGAATCTGGTGCTGGGTTGTTGATCTGGGTCTTGTAAATTTGGGTTCCAGGATTTTTATTTTTGGCTTTGTAATTGGGTAACTGGTATTGGGCTTTGGTATTTGACTGATAGACCTGCAAGCAAAATTTGTAATAATATTAAATTAATAATAATAATATTTTTTTTAACCCGGATAAAAACAGGTGTCTACAGCTGCTCCTTTTGCACATTCTTGTGTTAACAAGAATATGGCAAAGATGAAAAAGACAACCAGTTTTTGTTTGGTTCCATTTTTTTATTTTGGAGACTTGATATGTTTGTGTTGTAGGGACGACATGACTCATACGCGATGAAGAGTTCTGGTCATCTAAGAGTTGACACGACTCCTACGTGATGAGGGAGATATGGCCAAGGGATGACACTGCTCATATGTGATGAAGAGTTCTTGACTATCTTTAGGAAGGGTGATAACTTGGTTCCTACGCGATGAGGACGACTGGCTATCAAAGGGGTGACACGACTCCTACGTGATGAGGAGATCAGGTCGGATGATGACATGGTTCTTATATGATGAGGACGACAGGCCATCTAAGGGTGATAACACGGTTCTTACGTGATGAGGATGGCTGATTATATGGGGTGACACGGTTCCTACGTGATGAGAAAATCAGGTCGGGTGATGACACGGTTCCTATGTGATGAAGACAATAGGCCATCTAAGGGTGATAACATGATTCCTACCTGATAAAGATAACTAGTTATATGGGGTTGACACGGCTTCTATGTGATGAGGAGAACTGGTCAGGTGATGAAACGGTTCCTATCCGATGAGGATGGCATGCCATCTAAGGGTGATAACATGGTTCCTACGTGATGAGGATGGCTGGTTATCTGGAGTGACACGGTTCCTACGTGATGAGGAAATTAGGTCGGGTGATGACATGGTTCCTACGCGATGAGGACAGCAGGCCATCTAAGGATGATAACATGGTTCCAACGTGATGAGGATGGCTGGTTATCTGGGATTGACATAGCTCCTACATAATGATGAAATCTGGTCAGGTGATGACACAGTTCCTACGCGATGAGAACGACAGACCATCTTAGAGTGATAACACGGTTCCTACGTGATGAGGACGACTGGTTATCTGAGTTGACACAACTCCTACATAATGAGGAGATCTGGTCAATTGATGACACGACTCATACGTGATGAAGAGTTCTAGCCATCTAAAAGTGGTCTGGTTTCAAAAGAAACTGACTCAGAGATGATGATTCAAAAGAAGCTGTCTCAAAAGAGACAAAATTTTGTTTCATAAGAAACAAGCTCAAAGATTCTTTATGTCTCAAATGAGACAAAATTTGTTTTGAAAGAAAATTATCTTAAGCGAGACAACATTTTGTTTCGAGAGAAACAACATCATAGGATACTGATAGTATGTTTATTCCTGCTGGTGGAGGAAACACCTTCAGAAGATCTGATCGTTCGCATCAAGATGTTGCATCCCCAAAGATGCCCCAATATTCGATGTTGAATCTTCAAAGATGCCCCCATTGTTCATTGTTTCTTGCTTCAGCACTGATTCTAAGCATGAGCTTTGTGTCTGAGAGCCATATGTCAAATACCAAGATCCACTCTAAAGAGATTGTCTTGTTTGAAAAGTGTTTTTCTTCTTCTGAAAAATATCAATTAGAAGAATTTTGAAAAATGTTTAATCAAAGATTTTGAAAATATTGCTAATTTCTAGGTTTTACAATTGACAAATCATAAAACTAGAGTTCATTGGTTATCAAAGAATTAATTACACTGTTAATCCTTCAATAAATTATAGCTATTTAACAAGTGTCAAGATCAAAAGCTATCTTTGGGAAATGGTTAAGTAAAGAAAAGATAAAATGTCTCAGGTTGCTGTTTTTGATCAATGGTTTGGCATTATTGATGTTCACTGATTTGATGCGGTAGCTTGTATACTCCTCTACTTGAAGTGTTCTTTGACTCCCATATCTCATGGTTACACTCGGATTGTGCGATGCCTTATCAAGTAATTTATATATTCGAGCCGCCTTTTATGCAATAGTTACACTGTCTTCTGAGTGTACCCTTGCAAACCTTGACATGGGATAATTTATTTCCTTGCCCTGTCAAATTTTGTCCCATAAATTGGCTTCCTTTTCTCCAGCATTAATCTTGAGCTTCGGAGAGATATTCGCTGAATTCCAAGATACTTCCGGAGAACTTATCTTGTTTGAAAATGCTTTTATTCCTTTGAATTTTCAAAATTTCGAAAAATATCAAAAGGAAATTGAATTTTTAAAATGTTGCCTCCTTCTAAGTTTCATAATTGGAGAAAATCATAAAACAGGAGTTCATTGGATATGAAGATAATCGAACCACGAAAACACCAAAACCATCGAACAGACTGAAACACAGAGAGTCCATCAACATAGTGAACCATAAATTAAAAATAAGAGAAAAAACCACAAACACAAATCAAGCAAAACCATTCGAAACCCAACCAAAACCCACATGCAAATATAACACAAAAAGTAAAAACAAGTGCGCGCCGGAACCGAGAGGAGCACATCGGGAAAACGAAGGATTCACCGTCAGAAAGGTAAAAAAATCAAACCTTGTTACCTAGATCTACGATTGGTGGGTGGTTTTTAAGGTATTTGGGTTTAGGATTTGGGTTCCCAAGGTGGAGGAGTTCATTTTGGTGAGAGTTTGGCAGCGGCCTCTGAAACGAATAGGAACAAATAGAATCACACTTCATTGTCGTCTAGAACCTCATTTCAATCACCTAGGTAACATGATTATGAAGAGATGTCAAATTCAAACTCAAAATTCTCCCACAATAAATCATGACTCAACAAATAGATTTATGGTCTCGTTTCGGTCAGTCTTTTACACGAAGAAACCATTGTCCACCAGAGATCAGTCGGTTTGCTTTCACTCACAAGTCTTGAGTTAAGACACTCGATGAAATTCTCTCAATCAGGGAAAATGTTATATATCCTCTGAATCTCTTTCATAAGTCGCAGTTTCGTTAGCATTCCTCTTTATACCAAGTCTCAATTGGAATCTATCCATATATATATTCTCTTTTCTCATCAAAATTTTAATTTTTTGACAAAACAAAATAAAAAAAAAATCTTCTTACATAGATCCATTCCCAACCATTGTTTGTAGGTACATGAATAATGGCTTTGGGATAGAAATATGAACATCACATAATTAATTAAGATGTCATTGTTTAGACCTATTTAAAGACATAGTTATTCTCCTAAGCTCCTCTCCAAATTGAGAGGGTTTGGATAAATAAATAAAAAAGTAAACTTTCTTAAAATATAAATCAATTCAGGTTTCACATTTAAGGTTAGACTCTACCCGATCTGGTTTTTTTTGGAATAATTTTCACTTAAGAGAGAGGACATATGAATATTTGTTTCTAATCAATATTGAATCCACGGCTTAGGAGAGAAGGGAGGTGTCAACTAAAAGTTATTTTCTAAGTTTATTTTTAATATATTATATAATCTATATCATATAAAAATTAAATATATATAATATTATAATATAAATGTTAAAAGTGTAAGTTGCATGAAATAAACGACCTCAATGATTAAAGAGATGATTGTTATCCATAATGTAACCCCCCAGACTGATACGGTTAACCCGATCCGGTCTGGAGTGTCACATTAGGACCACCGGAGCAACCCACTGTAAAATCTCAAAAACATTTAAAACTTTTTATCAGAACATGTAAACTCATAAAATCATTTATCAGTATTCAGAAATAAAATTGATTTTCAGACTCGTATTTACATGCCCCCTAAGCACATGTACTATACTCTGCAAACAACGTCAAAAGAACTCTTTTACTGAAGTTGATAAATGCACTGGTACAATTTTTTAACCAGAAATGTTGAGTAATAGAGTGAGCTTCGGAAAGCTCAGTAATACAGAACTACCAGATGATGCTGAAGAATGTGCATGTACAGATAAACATATATTTCCTTATTGGTTTAGATTTTTACAGATTTTTTGGCTGAGTTGAGATCCCATTGATATCTCAGGTAGTAACAGATAGTATTCAGTCCAGATGGATATATTTTGGATGTCTAGGTTTAGGAGATCAGAATAAGTTATCTAGTATGTTCCCGTAAAACCAGTGAAAAGATACAGATAAAATATTTCAGTAAAATCGGTTTATGTAACATATTTTAAAAACATGAACACTACCCCCATCCGTCAAGTCCAAAATGTGTAGGTTCCCCAAAACCATACACTCACCGTCAAGTCTAGTAAGGACCTGAGCACATAGCCGAGAAGCCGGTAAGTAAGGCCCTGAGCACACAGCCAAGGAGCCTCCAGGTATACTTCCTCCAACATTACCCCCTAAATAAAACATGTTTCGTTTGTAACAGATATATATATCTCAAAAATCAAAACATAATTCAGGTCAAGTAGCATATCAGAATCCAGGTCAAGTAACATATAAAAATCCAGGTCAAGTATCATATCAAAATCCAGGTCAAGTATCATATCAAAATCCAAATCGAAAATCAAATAAACTATTCATGTGAATAGGGAACACACTAGAGTTTTCAGTTGTTATTCAGAGATACTAGATAATCTTATCAAGCAGAGAAACACAGATTTTCAGTATGCCGATAGAATACCAGAAGGTAGAATCACTATTGGAAGAGATCAATAACTGATGGAATCATCAGTTATTCAGAATGAAACTTGAGCTGATAAGGAAGAATTTCAGGACCTTTACAATCTATGTCGATTAATTAGTTTATAGAACAACTCCAGATGAATAGCTTCCAGAAATAATACTTATCAACTTGTCAATTCATTAACCTTCCAGGGTATTTACTCTTTAATACCAAATATTATTATCTATAGATCATCTTCTGAGTCATCACTGAACAGATCTTAAGGAGACTAACAGATATTCCAATGCTCTTAATTTCATGTTCACGCTTTCACTATATCTTGAACTATTGACGTGCTTGATTTGTAGTTCATGATCCATAAGAACATTACATCATGTATGTTCATTAACGTTTTCAGACTCATCCAAATCACTTAATCCTTAATCCTTGAGGTTACTTAATTCATTTAGTAGTCAAGTCCATTACAGTTACTTCGGGATTTTTCAGGGTAATCCAGACATTTCTGAATTTCATATACATATTGTACTTCCGTTCAATTTAATTTGGTCTTCGTGGTTGATTTGTCTAACAAATATCCATTGTTTATTACTGAATGCAATCTAGAGTTGAGCTAAGCTAAGTACTTTCAAAATTATCATCGAACCACACTTGAGAAGATGAACACGCATTCAAGTAACATCTATGCCATTCAGATACTGAAATATCATTAAGATTGATCAACTCACTTAAGTTGTGTTCCATAACTTCTAATGGTAGTCCAACACCTATGCTTATTTGGATTCCTTAATTAATCCAAGACCTCTACTTAGTTTAGGTCATAAGGGTATTTTGGTCATTCTGGTACCCAGTTTCATTTTATTCTTTTCAAAGCTCGAGGATATCCAATCATTCCTGAGCTTGGTGATATTCTTGAGTCATTTCCATTATAGGGGTATTTTGGTCATTTTACAGATCTACGGTATTTTAATATTTTCCTTCCTTCTGATCTTATTATTTAATTTAATCTTATCATTTACTTCAGTCCTTTCAAACAATTCTGACAAAATAGCACCATTGATAAATCACTCTTCAGTTATTTACTTATAACTTAGATATTTTCGGGTCAAGTGCCTTCTCCGATTTTACAAACAGAATATCATGAATTTTTCTACACTAATTCAGGATCTTAACAATCAAATCTATACTTAATCAAGTTAAGTATGAATCCTCAAAGTACTTTCTTATTCAGGGCCAACTCAGACTATTTTACATCTCAAGGGCATTTCTATAATTTCTTAACCAGATAATTTCAGTATTAACTCTTAAGAAAAATAATATAATTTAGAGATCCTATGATTAATTGCTTTCCTGAACATTCTCTGATCTTGAAATGATTCCCTTAACAGACTCCTAGATTCTTGCTCAAATCCTCTTGGGTTAAAAACCGATTATCTATATTTTCTAAGCAAACTAGCATTTCTTATACACATCTGTAGTTTTATCAGATCAATAAGTCTTTTCAGAGTTATTAATCAACTTCCAGGGACAATTCTTATCATTTTACAACATAGGGGTATGTTCGTAATTTTACCTAATCGAAATATTCTCATAATTTATCATCCAAGTACCTTTAATGAGATAAATTATAATCTACATATCCATGGTTGATTCCTTTATCACTTAATTCCAGAACTTGTAATTTAATTCCAATTTCTTATAATAATCATCTGAGCCATATTTTGTTACTTACTTTCTACCACATTCGTATCGAGTGTAGAACTTCATTAATTAACTCCACAAAAGTGACCAACGTTATCTTATTCATGAATTTACCAATATCAACATGTTCCATAAAGCATAAAGAGGTAGTAAAGTATTACATTGATTTTCGTGCCATACTGATCGATCATATAATTTCCATTCTCTAATTCAACTTCCAATAATCCCTTAAATACATATCAACATAAATTATATAAAACACGGAGCTTAATTCCAAAAAATGGATCGAATCGGGTGATAAATCAGTGAAAACCAACTTATCGGGTTCGAATTTGGCGAAACGGACCCCAAAAATAGATTCAGGACGTCAAAAAATGTCATAATAGGTATACCCGGTCAAATTCAAAGTTCATTCAACGCCGGGTCAACGACGGTTAAAGTTCTGGTCAACAGTGGTCAACGTATGTCAACAATCAACGCATGTCAACGGTCAACAGTCAACAGTCGATCGTTTTACACAAATATCACTCTAATAGAAATTAATTACAAAATTAACACCCTCTACATGCAGTGGCGGCGCGTTTGGCACGTGAATAGTGATACAGTGTCGAAAAATTCCTGGAAAAATTCTTAAAAATTATTTTAAGGCATTTTGAGACACTTACCGACCTCGGTTCACAATTTTAAACGGCGGAGAGCTCGATTCCGAAACATAAAAAACTTTAACTTTCTCACCCCTCCATGCGCCGGCGACGAAGGAGAAACGGAGGACACTGGCAGACTCAGAACGATGTAAGAAACACGATGGTGAGGGAGGTGTCGAAAACGGATGGTCGGATCGTTGTGAATCGACGAAAAACCAACTGAAATCGAGTTAATACCAACGATACTCCTAACTGAAATTAACGACGAACGATGACGATTCACGATGAAAGGTTTAAGGGGTTTTGTTCATCGGTCGACAACGAACACGATGGTGGTTTCGGTTCGTCGATCGGAGGTCGGACGGTGAGTAGATCGAAGTTCAAAGAGGGGTTGACGGGGGAGGAAAACTGGAAAAAAAATGTGATCTGCAACACGGGGAGAGAGTTTATATTTCTCTCCTAAAGAAAAATGGTTAAACTATGAGTTTAGCCACTGAACTTCCTGCACTTCTTCAAATGGTCTGAAAACTTTACGATTTTCAATTTAATCCTCAATTTTCATCCAAAATACCAATTAAATCTAATACTTTATAATTTCTAAAATTTATCCCCTAAATTGGGGTGTTACACATAAAGATTCTGGATTTGAGTATCAGTGACCTCAATGATTAAAGGAATGATTGTTATCGATAAAGATTCCGGATTTGAGTATCAACGACTACAGGGTAACATATAACAAAATAAAAATACTTTTATTAAAATAAAAAATATTATATTAAAAATAAAATAATATGAGCAGGCCTGAAAATGGGTTTAAATTAGTCATTTACAAATACAAACATATTTGAAAAAAATATGAGACTCTTATTTCAAATCGAACTCTTATTTCAAATCGAGTGAGACTTGAACAAACATAACGTGTATTAATCTCATGCTCAAATTTGATCCGACCTATGGATACTTCTATATTGAATCAATAAATTCATTATTATTTTTAAATAAGACTCTTATTATTGTTTTTTATATAAATTCTAAATCTAATCATAATCTTATTTAGAGAGGAGGAGAAATGGAGACTCTAGGGGAAGGAAGAGGATTGCTCGTAGTGAATTTGGAATCTATAATCTAAGGCAATATGAGAGAACAAAAATGAGTAGCTTGGCCAACCGATCAAATATAGTTGCTCGTAAAAAGGGTGTTCTTTTTTATAGAAGTTGCTAATTTTATTAAAAATAGAAAATATCTAAATTATAATGAAGGTTTACAACTGCGATCATAAACTAAACATATAATAAATATATTTTCTGAAACACAAAAAAACTAGTCACTTAAGATCACAAAAGGACTATAAAAGGAAAAGGTTAAAATACCTAACCAAATAAAATCGAACATAAGGTAGAAACAAACAGATCTGGCGGCATCAATGAAAAAAATAAAAGGGGATGAAGCTATTGAAAGACCACTGACAAACCATAAATAGAATCGAGTGACATGAAAATACTATCCACGAATGCAAATCGTATATCTAAATCTAATTTAAGGGTTCAAAATAGGGAAGATTACCATGATAACAAATAAGCGCTATCTTTGATCAGTCTTGACAATGTCAAATCCAACCCTGAAAAAAAGACAAACAGAAACAACGACCAAACGACCAAAAACGTGCCATAAAGGCATACAAAAGCATGCCATAAAGGTAGAAGAAGACGTGTCATAAAGACAAAATTATTAAAAAACGAAAAAAAACAAAGATACATTATATTAAAGAAAAGGAAAAACAAATGAAAATACATAAAATATATCTAAATATATTTGCATTGTTAATAAATTTTAAATAATAAAGAAAATCATATTTGAAGTATTGTCAGTATATGAGTCTCAAATAGTGTGAGTGAATCCAATATTTCAATTTGATCGATTAATTGGATTAAAACTGAAGTGTGAACACATAGCCACAATGACATAAATTATGAACCCAATGCTTATCAACCTCCTTGAAATATCTTTTTTACAAAATAATTTTTTATTATTTAATCTCTCATCTTTGTGTTCCATTCAATTTGATCCCTTCATTGAAATCCTTAATAATTTCTTCTACCAATTAAAAACTTGTCCACATTTAAATCAAATTTCTCCTTGTTTCAAGAATTCACTTTTCTGAATATATTCGGTGTGAAATTTGCATTAAAAATTCTAATACAATATCTATTCAAATTATAAGTCTAATTTTAAATCATTATTATATTTTATCGTTAAGAGTCTGTGTGACGAAACAATATCAACATAAATAAATATTTATCATAATAATTTCTTTCAACTATTTCAGCTATCAATTTAAATTTTACATGATAATTTAAAGATTTAATATATAACTTAATCATTTTAGCTTATACTTTTAACCTCAAGTGTGGATAACTTATATAAATGACAATAATTGAATTACTTAAAATTGCAACACATTCATTTTACCTTTTATTTTAGTCAAAATTCAATTCAAAATATGCATATAAAAATAAAATATATAATTCTTTTTTCTCATCAATTTTTTTAATTTTTTGATAAAAAATAAACAAAAATAATTCGTCATACATATAATTCATTTTCAAACATTATTTGTAGATGACAAAGGCCTTGGGATAGAAATATGACAATTTCATATGATACTAATTAAAATCTAAACGTTAAATCCTTCAAATCTATTTTCTTCTACTTATTTTTTAACTACACCCGTAGCATATTTTTTGTGGCGTCTCTTTTTTTATTTCTCTTCTCTCTATAAGTCGTTTGCTACGTCATAATGATAAATTTTCAAACTCTTCATTATTTCTTTTACAAAAATCTTTTGTCTTTTCTGGTTTCTCACGATCTTCTACAACTTCCTTTAATAACTGAAGATTTTCATCAAGTTCCTTCGATTTTTGAAGCTCTTCCTTCAATTTCTTTTCCTCCCGAAGCTTCGAAATAATTGATCAGTAGACCAATTCATCATCTGAAGATGAGTTTGAATCATCGGAATCGTCAGAGTAGTAGAATCCATATAAACCATTACTAAAATCATTCGCAAAATTTCCCCTGAATGCATTTTTTTAAATCTCAAGACTATATCTATCTATTTGTTGTCTTCTCATATAAGCATCTAAACAACAATTCCTATTTATACAAACACAAAAATGAAAAAAAAACCAATATGCCTATTGAAATTTGTCAGGCTTATTGTTGTAACAAACTTTTTTTCCTTCCTATGAATTTATTTTAGGGTAAACTATATTAATGGTACTATTGTTTCAGTAAGTTGTTGATTCTCGCACTGAAATTTCTAAAGTACTGATCATTAGTGTTATCGATTTGTAACAAAATAATCACTAACTTTATTATTTTGTAATGAAAATGATCACTCCACCGTCATCTCGATAAATTCATGACGTGTCAACGTTAATAAAAAGATTAATATTTAGTTTTACCCCTAAACTACTGCTAAAACATCAAATAGGTCCTTAAAATGATTTTATATCTAATTTGTCTCCAAAAGCTTTTTAATTTTTTTCTTAATATCTCACCACCTCCACTATATTCAAACCACCTCAACGTTAACAAATAAATTCGGCTATCGATCGAACACTTGTTTTAAATTAATTTTATTCAGCCGAACCTTTGTCCTCGACTCAAGGATGAGTTGGTGAAGGATACTGTGACGGAGCTCTCTTGTAAATACTCTCACAAATGTTGCATGCAAGTACCATGGTGTATATAATTATATATATATATATATATATCTAATAAACATATTTTTTTCATTGGCTTATTGTTGTAGCAACTTTTTTTGTCATTTTCTTATCGTTTTAGCTATTTTTTATGCAAATAGAAGCGATTGGTTTTATTTAAAAAATATATTGTCAAAATTATAATAAAAATTTACAACCATGAACGTAAACTAGACATATAATTATGGCACATTCTTATAATCTTTGACATAAAAAATTAGACACTAAAATCATACAACAACCATACAAAGAAAAGATTAAAAACTCATTCAAACACTCGAACAAAAAATAGATATGAATATAACTTATTGCATTAGTAAAAGAACCATAATAGGAGATCAAACTATTGAAAGACCATCGAAAATTGCAAATCAGAGTTGAACGTCATGAGAAAACTATCTCTGAATGCAAACTGTATATTCAAATCCAATCTAAGGATCCAAGCAGGGAAAATCAGTAGAATAACAAATAAACGACATATTGATCAGTCGAGACTACATCAAATCCAACTCCAAGAAAATTAAACGAAAAGAACAATCAAACAATCGATAAACAAGACCGAAAATGTGACAAAAGGCAAAGGAAAGTATGTCATAAAGGCATAATTACTGAAAAATAAAGAAACAGAAGAAGAATAAAGAAGCGATATAAAAAAAATAAAGAATACCAATGATTACTTGACCAAAATTTATATAAAACAATAGGAGAAAAAATTATCAATATTGGAATCCAAGATTTGTTTCTTTGCATTTTATTAAGCTTAAAATGAAAAAATAATTAAAATTATATTTTTTATTTAAGTATTTAAACTTTTTTGAATCAATTTAAATGTCTAGGGTTATTAGTTAGGTGTTTCATTCCTCCCAGTCGTTTTTGTTTATTTGTTTAACAAGAAAAAGGACAATGGGAGCTTGTTAAAGATGTGAAAGGACAAATCACAAAAAGGACAATGGGAGCTTGTTAAAGATGTGGAAGGACAAATCACAATGTTCTTGCAAAAAGAAAAAATAATTTAATCTTAGATTTACATTATTAAAAATGAATAATTATTGGGTTAATAACTATCAATTATATATAGAAATGTATTGACTTGATTGAAAACATGTTGAATGAAATTATATTATTAAATTAAATGTTAAATTTGTTAAAAAATAATATGAAAGCATATATCGTATTAGTATAATGTATTTTTTTAAAGAAAAATTTAAGGACATTTTGGGATTTTATAATTTTATTGAAGGTTTATAAATTTAATATGTATTATGTGCATCTTATCATGCTCTAAGAGTGTCGTCATGTTTTTTGTTTTGTTTCTGTTTTTTTGGTAACATAAAAATAGATTGGAGTAATCTGTACCAATATTGAAATTATTAGTGTTAAATAAAAATAAGTACCAAAGTGATAATAAAATACAACTTTAAGGATTAAAATATCATTTACCTTTTCTTTAAAAAAAATATGCATTTTTCTGATAGATATAATGTATAAATTGTAACACCCCCAACCCATATCCGAGTCCGAGGTGTCATATTGACTTTTCAAAACTTATATTTGTATATCAACATGAAAAATTTCCACTTTTATTCAATAAAAATTCATAATTCATATTAGTAAAATAAAATATCTTCAAAACTGATCAGAGCGTATATAATTCAAAACATTAATTGCATGCCAACTATTTCCAATTAACAAAATACAAATAATTCCAAACTCTTTTCTTATCTGATCATAGGAAAGGAGAGGCTGACCTGTCTTGCCTTAACTATCGTTGCTTCGCTTCTCTATTTGTTTCCAGAAACCTACGTGTGAAACACTCACACGCTAAGTCGATGACTTAGTGAGGCATATAAAACGTATAAAGTAACTATAACTCTTAACAATTAATGCATGCTTCATACTATCAAATCATAAAACCTCATATACACATTCATGGAACAAATATATACATACAACTATATCATCATATCATATAGTATTGTATATTGTTTCATGTTCATATAATCATTTATTTTACCTTGCTCAGCTTATATCATATTCTCTTGTTATTCTTTGATTCGTTCGTTTTTCATAATCCTTAATCATATAATATCTATACTATAGTCATCTATCTTATCTCTGATTTCCATATACTTCTATTTATCATATAACCCATAGACTCTTGTTACATATTCTATATCATATTCTTGTGAACTAATTCTTTATATTCTATTAGTTCATTTTTCACATAATTTGCCACATATACATATTATCATAACTTATCATAACTCAATTCCTATGACATTCTCATATGACTTCATTTCCTAGATCTTTATACAGTGTTTTATATCACCTAAGAATTTAACAAGTTTTAGATCATCATTTCATTGAAACTTGTAGAATTTCCTACACAACTTATTTCTGTACATATTTCCTATTTGATGTACCATTTATTTATCTCAATTATTTTAATTAAATTCTCATTTTCTAATATAATTCCATTATACTAGTTCACCTACAAAGTATATTCTATTCACATAATCCTATAGTTCAGCACTTTATTACATATACATATACTTATGGAGTTTACATCAATTCTCATGTAATTACTTGTAACATATCATATAAGTTCATTTTATTTTCTTATATTTAAATATATCATACAAACATATTTCACATATAAACTATAACATATACAACACATGCAACCAATGAGCACTAATTTGTCCAAAATCTCAACATGTATCCTGTAAGTGCTATTTGATTCTGTAGGTATCCCGTATCACGTGTTCATACATTTCAGGATATAGGTACGAGAATATGATCCTCTAAGAACCCTCCAACAACATGAAAAAACTATCAAAATACTCATATTTGGCACTCACATCCAAGCACGAACAACCTAAAACAAGACCTTCGGAAGACTGCAATCCGTTTACCTCTAAAACAAATAACTAAGGTCAGGAATTAAAATCATCACACACAAAAAGGTCTGGAATTCCAACTCTTAAATTGGAAAAACAAACATGCAAACCCAAGCAAACTCTTTATAAACACACACAGAAGCTCATGTGAATTATCATTTATATGCAGAAAAAAGACAATAATTTCCAGAAATATTCCACAAAGGAAAGGTTTCAAGAAAGTAGTGTTAACACATTTACCCTTGCAAATACCATTAACAATGGCTTCACACAAAACAAGACCAAACCATTGACATTTTTTCATTGGATCTAAAGTACGGATAATAATAACAATACTTCGTATGTTCAACTTCAAATTACATTCAACTATTGGGGACGTTGAGCTCTCAGAAGGAAATTCAAGTACGAAGAGCACTCCGTGTGTGGCATATATATGTACCTGCAATCATGATATGCAAGTCAATAGAACTGCATATCAGAGTTAAAACATAAGAAAATCTGTAGGACGTAATTTCGTGCATCCACTAAAACAACCAAAAGCAAACAGAAACCTAAACAAGTCAATATCTAGGGCATGTATATACAATTCAAACAATAAAAAAAATACTTGAGAACATCACTAAACAATATAGTTGACTTAAAGTGCATAGGAAGAGATCAAATCCCATTAAATCTTACCTCTTTTATTGTAGCTCCCCATCCGTCTTAGTGTTCAACATCAATTTGTTTCACCTCCGGCTGGCCGTCGTATTATACATTCCTCATGCTCTGATCTTCCATTCAATGGAAACAAGCTCTCAACATAAGCAGTAATGTGCATTGTTTCCTGATAAGCGTGAATACCAAGATTTCTAAGCACTTGTATGGAGGGATCAAATAAAACTAGTTCTTGATCTGAGCTCTTGAGAAACAACTTGCCATTTTTTCAAAACCCCAAAGGCCTCTCAACTCCAACAATAGATTCAACACTGAATTGTTTAGTCCATGACCCATTGATAACCCATAAATCAAAAGACTTGTCAGTTCCTTCAATTGGGTAAAAAATAACACCAAGCAATCCATTGAAGTCCAAAAGTTCCAAATAATATTGTTCTAAACTCCCACCAAATTCAGGTAGTGGTGAAGTTGAAAACTTTTCATTAACCATATCAAACGAAAGAATACGGTTATCAATTGCAAAACCCTGGCAATAAATAAACCCATTGACATAATTATGAAACAAAGTAGAAGTAAAACCATCAACCCTAGGAAATGAAATTTCCTTCCATGAATCGCTTTTAAGAAAATATAACTCAACTTGGTTGTTTCAATCTGCAATCAACCCTTCATCTAGGTTCTCTTCAAAGTAATTAGTAACAAATCTTTCAACTTTGAGGTCATCGATTTGAGAATCATACCCAAAACCAAGGCAATCAAAAACTAGAGAATTCCAATAGTCCAAGAGGGCGTTGGACTGTAGATCGAGGAGGATTTGAAACTCTCCGGTAGATGGGTTCCAAAGGGAAACATTATGTCCAATACTACCTCGTTCTGCTAAACACAATATTCCATTACAAGGGCCATGAACGAAAGGTCCATGCGCAAAATTCTCAAAAAATGGTAAGTGAATATTATTTTTTACTCTAAAGTTTTTATCTTTCTCTATCGAAAGTTGAGAGAAATAATGGATGTCATCAGGGGTGCCACCATGACAACATGTGAGGAGGATATTAAGGTTATTGTTTTTGAGGTTGTTCTAATGATGTTTGGTAATGAAATGAGGGGTTTCAAAAGATGAAGACCAGGGCTTACAAACGCACCTGAAACGGGTCAAAGATTTAACAGGAAGCTTTGAGAGAATCTCCAACACCAACATCTCTGGTAATTCGGTTCTAGTTTTGATCAACCCTTGCATCTTCCCTCTTTATCTTCTCTATTTCCTTTGTGTTTTTCAATAGATGATTTTGTTTGGGGAAAGACGATGAGAACTAATATGAAAGAAAACGAAGACAGACAAAACTTATAACAAGTAACATCAAACGTTTTTCTGTAACAAGAAAACTACAATACAAACTGATCATTGGTTACACTACTAATCTAACTCTTAAACTTTGACCTTAAACTTTACATAAAATACTAATCTAACTCTTAAACTCTATATAAAATATGAACTGACCCCTAAATTCAATCAAAGTTAACGTCTCTACTCGCTACTTATCGTCGTTATCGCCCATCATCAGTTTTCATCACCATTCATCGTCATCGGTTGTCATATCAACATGTGTCTCCCATCTTCATCTTCATCTTCATCTTCATCGTTCTCGGTTCATCTTCACCCCTAAATTCATACTTTTTTGTATCAATTTAAATGTCTAGTGTTATTATTTAGGTGTCTCATTCCTCCTAGTCGTTAATAATTTCATTACTAATATTTGTTGCATTTTTAATATTTTTAAATTTGTATTTAAAATAAAATAAAAACTTAAAATTATATTTTTTAATTAAAAAAACTCAAAAATTCTAATACTTTGAAAACTCTAATTCAAGTAGTCGGTGAGAATTTTGAGAAGGTTTGTCAGTGAAGTAGGGTGTGAAAGTCAAAGTTCAACAATGGTGTTAATGCAGAGTTTGGACTTTTTTTTAATTCTAATAGGTCAAAGTTTTCTCACTCCGTTGTACTACCACACATGGTGCATTTTCCCAATGGCATTTTGTTAATTCGGCCACAATTTTCTTTAACAAATTCTAAATGTAATTCTAATAGTATCAAAAAGAGAGGGAAAAAACTTTAGTGAATAGTAGAATGGTTCTAGTGAGTTTAAAACTCATGATCAGTCAAATATGTTTGCTCTAATTTTGCCATAATTAACTTAAGGGTCCTCTGTTAGTGATGAATTTAAAGATATTTTTGAGAGTACCAAAAGGAATTGATTCAAGCTATAAGCAACTTGATTTCGTTTAAGCAAGATCTCGAGTTTACGTTCTTGTGGATGCAGAAAATCCCTACTGGGAGACTCACACACCAAAGTCAAGTGTGCAACGCGAGTCAGTTTGGATTAGTCAAGACAATGCTTTAAAATCAGGAGGACAATCAAAAAATATATTTTTTAGAGTAAATACTCATATATTAAAAAATTGTTCAAGATAGATATAAATTAAATTTTAAGATATTTATAAAATAAATAATTAATTAGAAATATTGAATTTCAAAATGTGCAATTACCCAGAATATGACATTCACGGATGAAACATAGTTTCATCCCAAGGCCACTATCACTTCTATTTTTTTTATTAAAATTATATTAGTATATATTAAATTAAAGCTCTTTATATAATCTTATCGTTCTCATTTTCTATAATTAATTATATATTATCTCATATTTAATGAGTATTTATACTTTGTCTCCTTAAATTAAAATCATGATTCTATCCTCATAATCTTGGTTCTACCGTTGTTACTTCTTGTATATATTCAAAGAATTTTAATAACATTTACATATATATTCAATGAGTTTTGAAATAATGGACATAAATCTCGTGAATCTTACATAAACTCATTCATATATAAAAATTTTGTTCAATGTTACAAATATATTAGGGACACATGTCAATATTCTTATACACATCTTTTACTAGTAGCAGATATATTAATAATACATATATTCAAAGACGGAGTCAGAATATTAACTCGAGAGACATAAAATAGCTTAAAATTAGAACACATTCATTTGACCTTTTATTTTAGTCAAAATTCAATTCAAAATAAAAATATAAAAATAAAATATATAATTTTTTTATCAAAATTTTTAATTTTTTGATAAAATAAAATAAACAAAAATAATTCATCATACATATAATTCATTTTCAAACATTATTTGTAGATGACATAGGCCTTGGGATAGAAATATGACAATTTCATATGATACTAATTAAAATCTAAACGTTAAATTCTTCAAATTTATTTTCTTCTACTTTATTTTTTCACTACACCCGTAACATATTTTTTATGGCGTCTCTTTTTTATTTCTCTTCTCTCTATAAGTCGTTTGCTATGTCGTAATGATAAATTTCCAAACTTCTCACTATATCTTTTACAGAAATCTTTCGTCTTCTCTGGTTTCTCATGATCTTCTACAACTTCCTTTAATAACTGAAGATTCTCATCAAGTTCCTTTGATTTTTGAAGCTCTTCTTCAACTTCCTTCAATTTCTTTTTCTCTCTAAGCTTCGAAATAATTTAGCAGTAGACCAATTCATCATATGAAGATGAGTTTGAATCATCGGAATCGTCAGAGTAGTAGAATCCATATAAATCATTCCTAAATTCATTCGCAAAATTTCCCCTGAATGCATTTTTTTCAATCTCATTACTATATCTATCTATTTTTTTCTCTTCTCATATAAGCATCTAAACAACAATCCCTATTTATACACACACAAAAATTAAAAAAAGCCAATACACCTATTGAAATTTTTCACGCTTATTGTTGTAACAAACATTTTTTATCTTCCTATGAATTTATTTTAGAATAAACTATACCAATGGTACTATTGTTTCAGTAAGTTTTTGATTCCCGCACTGAAATTTCTAAAGTATTGATCATTAGTGTTATCGATTTGTAACAAAATAGTCACTAACTTTATTATTTTGTAGCAAAAATGATCACTCCACTATATCTAATTAGGTCCTTAAAAATGATTTTATATCTAATTTATCTCTAAAAGCTTTCTAATTTTTTTTCTTAACATCTCACCACCTCCACTATATTCGAACCACCTCAACGTTAACAAATAAATTCGGATGTCGATCGAACACTTTTTTTTAAAATTAATTAATTTTATTCGGTTGAACCTTTGTCCTTGACTCAAGGATGAGTTGGTAAAGATACTGTGACAGAGCTCTCTTCTAAATACTCTCACAAATATCAATAATACATTAGATATAATACAGAACAAAATATCAATAATATAGATATATCCAAAAATGATTGCGAAATACATGTCACCAAACACAATGGAAAACATATAGAGATATACGTTCGTACAAAATAATATAGTTGATCTCCCCTGATGCCAAATATGATAGTTTATGGATTGCTGTTATCTGAAAAAGGTTAGAATTTACAGAATGAGCTAAAAAGCCCAGTTTACTCCAAACAGTATATAAAAACATACGAATAAAATATTCCAGTAAAATCAGTTATCAAACATGTTTTAAAAATATGAACACTACCCCAATTCGTCAAGTCCAAAATGTGTAGGTTCCCCCGAACCATGCACCCACCGTCAAGTCCAGTAAGGCCCTGAGCACACAGCCGAGGAGCCAGTAAGGTCCTGAACATGTATACTTCCTCCAATATTATTCCCCCAATGACAGTAATAAACATGTATGTATTCAGGTGACAATGATGATTAATCCATTAAAACATGAAAATGTTTCATGCTTGAAAATCATATGCAGAAATTACAGAAACCATAAATCAGATCAGTAATATCCGATAAATCAGATGTCGGGTAACCAGTATTCAGAAATCAGGTATCATGTCGTAACAATATTCAAAATTATCACCAATTTGAAACAATTCAGATGATAGTTTAAAACAATAAGATAACACCGTCAGGGAACACACCTGTAACAGTTTGATAAATCAGATAGGGAAGCCTACTACTGGGTCTGTCAATCACGCTCTGCTGTAGCGCTAGATCTAACGAATTGGAAAAATCCATATTGGAATCCTAATATAAATAATCTTAATCTTTATTAAAAAAAATTACGGAAACCTATGGAATCAGATTTCGGGGATTTCGGGTTAGAATTTGGCAAAACAGACATTGGAATCAGATTCAGAACGTTGAAAAACATGAAATATGATCTTCCGAAAATTTGAATTCTTGGTCAAAGTCAAAGTTAATGGGTTTGATTGAATATTTGGAGACTTTCAAGTTCAAATTTGGCAAAACGGATTCGGGACGTCAAAGAATGTCAGGATAGGTATACTAGGAAAAAGTCAACGACCGTTTAATGGCCGGTCAAAGCCGATCAGAGTTCTGGTCAAAAGTGGTCAAGAGACGATCAACCATTTTACACAATTATCACCCTAATAGAAATTAATTACAAAACTAACACCCTTTTAACAATATTTACAAAACTAATACCCTTTTAAAAATATTTACAAAACTAACACTCGGTCAACGGGTCGGGTCAGTGGGTCGGGTAAGACCGGTCAAATCAGTTCGGACCGGTCAAATCGGTTTTCAAGCAGTGGTCGAGTCTTCCCCACGCGTAGTGGTGGTGTGTGGGACCTTCTGCGGCATCGTAAAATTTACATAAAAAATTCTAAAAATTATTTTGAGCTATTTTGAGGCACTTATAGAGCTCTGTTCATAACTTTGAATGGTGGAGAACTCGATTTCAACAAATCAGAAACTTTGACCGCTTCACCTCCTCACGCGTCACCACCGCCGAAGAGAAAGAGGACACCGGTGAACTCAGCATGGCACAAGGAACACGATGGTGCGGGAGGTGTCGAAAACGGAACAACGATCGGTGATGAATTTAAGATTTTCTTGACGGTGGTGCTAAAAAAACGTCGAGACTTTAACTTGAAATTGATGACGTTTGGAAGCGTTTCACTTCAATTGATTTAAGGGGTTTGTTCCTCGCTCGTTGACCAACACGATGGTGGTTTCAAAATGACGACCGGAATTTGGACGTCATCAGAATTGGGTTTGGAAGTTGGTGTTGGGGGAGGCAAATTATGAGCAATTGGTTTATGTTTTACAGAAACCAATTGTACGTATATATAACCCTAAACCTGCCGACACTTATAGGGTAAATTTAGGGCTTGGTCCCTAAATTTCCTTTAACTCTAAAATAGGCTACAAGTTTTAAAAACTTTCAATTTAATCCTTAAATTTCACCAAATTACTTAATTAAACAAAATTCTTTTCAAATTTTCTAGGTTGTTACAATTCTCTCCCTTTACAAGAAATTTCGTCCTCAAAATTTACCTTATGAAAATAAATGAGAAAATTAAGCCTCCATTAACTCCAATGTCTCCCAAGTAACTTCTGAGGGGCTACGATTACTCCACTGAACTTTGACCATTGGAATACACCTATTCCAAAGAACTCACTCATCCCTCTCTAAAACCTGAACAGGCTCCTCCTCATATGACAAATCAGGTCTCAGCTTTACCTCATCAACTTGAATAATGTGATCTGGATGGTATCACCTCAACATAGACACATGAAAAACATCACGAATACGACTGAGCTGGGGATGCAACTCAAGCTGATAAGCAACATGTCCGACTTTCTTCAGAATACGATACGGTCCAATAAATCTCGGACTCAGTTTACCCTTTCGCCCGAATCTCAATACCTTCTTCCATGGAGATACCTTGAGAAAAACCTGATCTCCAACCTCAAACTCGATATCCTTATATCACTTATCTGCGTATGATTTTTGCCTATCAAATGCCTTTTTTAAGTGGTCATGGATCAGTCTGACAGTATCTTCAGTCTCTCGAACCAAGTCTGGACCCAAAGTTTTTCTATCATGCAACTCTGTCCAATATATAGGAGTACGACATCTACGTCCATACAATGCCTCGTACGGTGTCATGCGAATACTCGCCTGATAACTATTATTGTAAGCGAACTCAGCTAATGGCAAGAAATCTTCCCATCTACCACGTGAATTAATCACACAACCCCGTAACATATCCTCCAACACTTGAATAACTCGTTCAGACTGTCCATCAGTCTGAGGATGAAAAGTTGTACTGAAATTCAAACGAGTACAAGAGCCTCGTGCAAAGCCTTCCAGAACCTGGAAGTGAACCTCAGATTTCGGTCAGATATGATAGATAACGGAACACCATGAAGTCTAACGATCTCATAAATGTACAACTTAACCAGTTTGTCTAGAGAATAATTAATCCGAATAGGGATAAAGTGCACTGACTTGGTGAGTTAATCAACAATCACCCAAATGTAATCCTTTTTAAAAGGAGTCAGAGGAAGATCAGTAACGAAATCCATCGTAATGTGCTCCCATTTCCACTCGGGAATCTTAATTGACTATAACAATCCAGATGGATGCTGGTGTTCTACCTTAACCTGCTGACAAGTCAAACACCTCGCCACAAAATCTGAAATATTCTTTTTCATACCAGTCCAAAAGTAGCACTCCTTGAGATAATTGTACATTTTGTCCCTGCCAGGATGCATAGCATAAGGACTATTATGAGCCTCCTGAAGAATAACCCATCTCAACTCATCATCTTTAGGGATACAGTAATGACCGTGAAAACACAAAATATCATCATGATCCACAGTATACTTTGAACTTGATCCCTACTTAACATGTTCAATAATGGGAAACAATGAGCTATCCAGAAGTTATTTGGCCTTAATCTCCTCGGTCAAAGTGGGTTTAACCTGCAACTCTGCTAACATACTATTATCATCAAATAAACTCAAGTTGGCAAATAAGGCTCTGAGATCTGATATCGTCTTACGGCTCAAGGCATCTGTCACTACATTAGCCTTCCCTGGATGATATTCTATCTCAAAATCTTAGTCCTTTAGAAGCTCCAACCAACGACTCTGTCTCAAATTCAATTCTTTCTGAGTAAGCAGATACTTCAGACTCTTATGATCAATATAGATATAACACTTTTCTCCGCAGAGGTAGTGTCTCCATAATTTTAAACCAAAAACCACGGCAGCTAACTCCAGATCATGAGTAGGATAGTTAAGCTCATGCGACTTTAATTAACGTGACGTATAAGAGACAACCTTCCCATCTTGCATCAAAACATATCCTAATCCAGAGTGAGAAGCATCATTGTAGATAGAAAAATCTTTCCCAGATTCAGGCTGAATCAGCACCGGGGCTTGAGTTAGAACAATCTTCAGTTTCTCAAAGCTAGCTTGTTGGTTCTCAGACCAAACAAATGGAACATATTTCCTCAATAGTTTCGTCAGAGGAGCTGCAATAAGGGAGAACCCCTCAACGAAACGACGGTAATAACCAGCTAAGCCCAAGAAGCTACGAATCTCAGAGACGTTCCTGGGTTGCTTCCATTTCAAAATAGCCTTCATTTTACTCGGATCTACCCGAATACTATCAATAGAAACAATATGTCCAAGAAAAGTTACTTCGCTGAGCTAGAACTCACACTTGCTCAACTTAGCGTATAACTTATTCTCCCTTAGAGTCTATAGAATAATCCTTAAATGCTCCTCATGTTCTACTTCAGTTCTAGAATACACCAGTATGTCATCAATGAACACCACTACAAACTGGTCCAAATAAGGTCGAAACACCCAATGCATCAGATCCATAAAAGCAACAGGGGCATTTGGTAACCCAAATGACATCACTAAAAACTCATAATGCCCATACCGAGTACGGAAAACAGTCTTCGAAATATCAGAATCTTTCACTTTAAACTGGTAATAACCAGACCTCAAGTCTATTATTGAAAATATAGAAGCCCCTCGAAATTGGTCAAATAGATCATCGATCCTGAGCAGAGGATATTTGTTTTTAATCGTGAGCTTTTTCAGTTTTCTATAATTAATACAGAGTCTCAGTGTCCCATCTTTCTTTTTGACAAAGAGAACTGGGGCTCCCCACGGTGATACACTAGGTCGGATAAATCCCCTGTCCAACAACTCCTGAAGTTGGACTTTTAGTTCCTTAAGCTCCTTTAGGGCCATACGATAAGGAGCCATTGAAACCGGGGTAGAACCAGAATAGACTTCAATCTCAAACTCAACTTCTCTATTCGTAGGTAAACCAGGCAACTCCTTGGGAAAAACATCGGGAAATTCCTTGACAATCCGGATGCCTTCAATATCAGATTGAGAACTCCTAGTGTCCAAAATATAAACAAGAAATGCCGCAGAACCTTTCATGATCATCTTCTCAGCTACCAAAGCAGACACAACATTCGTCAAAAATCCACGGCGTTCCCCGATCATTACAATCTTTTGTTTATCTAGGGTCTTCAGAACAGCTCTCTTGGTCTCAAAATCAATATTTACCTGATATTTTTCCAACCAATCTACGCCGAGAATCAAATCAAACTCTTCCAAAGGTAACTCCATCATGTTGCCCAGAAAAATCTCCCCATTGATCTCTATAGGACACTCTCTAAAAATATGATCCAACACTATGGACTTGCCTAAGGGACTTTGAACTATTACCGAATGCTCAGTATTCTCAACAGGAATATTTAGACCCTCATAAATGAAATGCGATACATAGGAATTGGTAGAACCACTATCAAACAATGCAAAGTATATAACTAAATGAATAGTAATAGTACCTGCAATCACATTAGGTCCATCACGATCTTGTCGAAGTCTAGCAGTATAAACCAATGCAGGTTGTCTGGCTTCAGATCTGGCTGGACCCCTACTCTGAGATGCTTAGCCTCTACTAGCCGATCCTGGTACTCTTCCCTAATTACGACTCACTGCTGGAGTTTGAACAGTACTCTGAGTACGAGCGGGAGTACGAGCTGGCGTCTGAAATGAACGATCTCGTTCTGGACAATCCTTCAAAAGATGGTCACCAGAACCACATTTATAACATGTGCCCAATTTAATCCTGCATTACCCAAGATGATGTTTCCCACGGTAATCACATGTGTGCAAAGGTTGCAACCCAAAAGATCCACTATTTCTAGAAGGCTGAACAGTTGAAGAACCAGAAGCAATAGGTCTGATACTTGCACCGCCTCTCTAAAAGGAATCATCCATGCCTCTCTTGCTAGGATGTGTAGAAGAATTAACAGAACCAGAAGCATAACGACTCAATCGGATGAACTCAACTGGGTCTGTCGATCACGCTCTGCTGCAGCGCTAGATCCTACGAATTGGAAAAATCCATATTGGAATCCTAATATAAATAATCTTATTCTTTATTAAAACAATTACTAAAACCTACGGGTAACTCTCGTAGTACGCAGTTCGGGCTGATCTGACGAACGGACAACACTGGACCTAACTGATCCTCGCTCAGTTGAAACACGAGTGCCTTCATAAAATATCTTACTGAATCAATTCCTTAACTATATCTCAAATAAATAATCAAAAATGCTAAAATACTAAGTATTTTTGGGTTAACAAGCTCGATTCAGGGATTTCGGGTCAGAATTTGGCAAAACGAACTTCGGAATCAGATTCAGGACATAGAAAAACATAAAATATGACCTTACGAAAATTTGAATTCTTGGTCAAAGTCAACAGGTTTGACTGACGATTTGGAGACTTTTGGGTTCGAATTTGGTGAAACGGACCCCAAAAACAGATTCAGGATGTTGAAAAATGTCAGGATAGGTATACTCGTAAAAAGTCAACGGTTGTTTAATGGCTGGTCAAAGCCGGTCAAATTTTTGGTCAAAGGAGGTCAATAGACGATCAACCATTTTACACAATTATCACCTTAATAGAAATTAATTACAAAACTAACACCCTTTTAACAATATTTACAAAACTAATACCCTTTTAAAAATATTTACAAAACTAACACCCGGTCAACGATCAACGGTTAACGGTCAATGGTCAACGGGTCAGGTCAACGGGTCGGGTCAACAGGTCGGGTCAGATTGGTTCAGACCGGTCAAACCGATTCTGACCGATCAGACCGGTCAAACCAGTTTTCAAGCATTGGTCGATTCTTCCCCACGCGCAGTGGCGGCGCATGAGACCTTCTGCGGCGTTGTAAAATTTACAGAAAAATTTCTAAAAATTATTTTGAGCGATTTTGAGGCACTTACAGAGATCGGTTCACAACTTTGAACGGTGGAGAGCTCGATTTCAACAAATGGAAAACTTTGACCGCTTCACCTCCTCACGCGTCGCCGCCTCCGGAGACATGGAGGACACCAGTGAACTCGAAATGGCACAAGGAACACGGTGAAGAATACTGTGACGAAGCTCTCTTGTAAATACTCTCACAAATGCTGCATGCAAATATCATGGTGTATATAATTTATATATATAATAAACATATTGTTTTCATTAGCTTATTGTTGTAACAACTTTTTTTTTGTCATTTGCTTATCGTTGTAGCTAATTTTTTTATGCAAATAGAAGCGATTAGTTAAATAATATATATTCAAAATTATAATAAAAATTTACAACCATGAACGTAAACTAGACATATAATTATGGCACACTCTTATAATCTTTGACATAAAAAATTAGACACTAAAATCATACAACAACCATACAAAGAAAAGATTAAAAACTCATCCAAACACTTGAACAAAAAATAGATACGAATATAACTTATTACATCAGTAAAAGAACCACAATATGGGATCAAACTATTAAATGACCATCGAAAATTGCGAATTAGAGTTGAATGTCATGAGAAAACTATCTCTGAATGAAAACTGTATATTCAAATCCAATCTAATGATCCAAAGCAGGGAAGATCAGTAGAATAACAAATAAACGACATCTTGATCAGTCGAGACTACATCAGATCCAACTCCAATAAAATTAAACGAAAAGAACAATCAAACTATCGATAAACAAGGCCGAAAATGTGACAAAAGGCAATGGAAAGTATGTAATAAAGGCAGAATTACTGAAAATTAAAGAAACAAAAGAAGAATAAAAATACGATATAAAAAATAAAGAACACCAATCATCAACGAAAAATATCAGTATTAGTGTTGTCGCCTGCCAAACTGTTGTATATAACTTTTTTTGTCTGTATGTAAACTTATTTTTTTTGTATAAATTTAGCTTTTTTTTTTAAAATGGTTATATTTTATAGTAATTTGAAAATTCTTACTTGACCAGAATGTATATAAAACAATAGGAGAAAATTTTATTAATATTGGAATCTGATATTTATTTCTTTGCATTTTATTATGCTTAATATGAAAAATTAATTAAAATTATTTTTTATTTAAGTGTTTAAACTTTTTTTGAATCAATTTAAATGTCTAGTGTTATTTTTTAAGTGTCTCATTCCTCCCAGTCGTTAAAAATTTCATTACTAATATTTGTCGCATTTTTAATATTTTTAAATTTGTATTTAAAATAAAAAAACTTAAAATTATAATTTTTAATAAAAATCTCAAATTTTTCTCAAATTAAAAATAAAATAACTCAAAACTTTGAAAACTCTAATACTTTAAAAGCTCTAATTCCAAATCCGTTACATCAGCCGTCGACCACCGTCACTCTAATCTTAGATTTATATTATTAAAAATGAATAATTATTGGCTAAATAACAATCAATTATATATAGAAATGAATCGACTTGATTGAAAACATGCTGAATCCAATTATACTATTAAATTAAATATTAAATTTGTTAAAAACAATAATATGAAAGTATATATCATATTAGTATAAAGTTTTTTTTAAAAAAATAAAAATTTAAGGACTTTTTGGGATTTTATAATTTTATTGAAGGTTTATAAATTTAATATGTATTATGTGTATCGTATCATGCTCTAAGAGTGTCGTCATGTTTTTTCTTAACATAAAAATAGATTGGAGTTATTTGTACCAAGATTGAAACGTTTAGTGTTAAATTAAATAAAAAAATAAGTACCAAAGTGATAATAAAGCTTTTCAAATAATGTATATATAATAAATAAATCATGTTAAAATAATATTTTTTACTACTAAGCTTTTAAAATTTATAAAAGAGTCATTAACTTTCAATTTAATTACAAAATATCACTGCACCGTTTATTGCCGTCAAAGGGATGACATTGGATGCTAAATTAATGAGAAACATCTCATTTGACCTCTCAATTGTAACTAAATTTTTATCTTGATATCTTTTTCAATATTTATAAGAAATAATTCGAACAAATTTTACATTAGAATATCAGAAATTTTTACTATACCTGCATGAATGCTGAGCAGAGTAAAGAGTATGACCATTTGCATTGCTCCAGTTCTTATCTGCATCTGGAAGATCATAAATTTCTATTTTATGCAGATTCAAAATGCACGAAAACACGGTGATCGAATCGAATAAAAATAAATCTAATACAAAAATTAATTTTAAATGCATTACTGACTTTGTATAAGAACACACAAAGGCTCAAAGAATTATTATATATAACTCTAGCGCAGAAGAAGAAACAATCTCCATAAACATTCCACAAAGGAAACAAATTGAAATCACTTCAAGAATAATGTATATCTAACCCAATTACTTGTGTTCAGGGCCGGCCTTGGGACAGGGCAGGAGGGGCACCTCCACAAGGCCCACAAAATAATTTTTTTTTCAGTATAATATCTTTTATTTTTCTGATAGTAAATTAAAAGATTTTAAAATAAAATAGAATAATCTATGCATTTAGTACCTATACTATCAGTTTTGATTCGTTTTAGCACCTAAATTTTTAATTTTTTAAAAATCATATCTAACCTTTAGTTTTCATTTCATTTTAGTACCCGTCGTTAAAAACTTAACGCATTTAGTACACTATCAGTTTTGGTTTGTTTTATTACCTACAATTTCCAAAAAAAAAATTAGAACTTAATGTTAAATTATGAATGATACTAAAATGAAATAAAAAACTAAAGTTTTTAACGGCGAGTATAAAAATGAAACAAAAATTAAACTTTACGTATGGTTTTCAAAAACAATTAAAAGTTTAGGTACTAAAATAGATCAAAACTGATAATTTAAGTACTAAATACATAATTTACTCAATAAAATATTGGGGCCCATGAATTTATTAAGGTGTCAATTATCTTTATTGAATTTTATATTAACGTTAATAAACTATTCTTCCATAAAATTCTAATTTAATATTTCTTTCTCAAAATTCAAAAAAAAAATTCAATTGAAATCTTTAATTTTGGTCTTTCCAAATTCCCACTATCAATTCACCAAATCCTTTTCCTGATTTTTTATATCAATGAAAAAATTTATTAACGCTATTTTTTCAAAACTTAATGAGAGGAAAAAATTTAAGTATAATTAGCATGTTTTTTTTCTCTTTCATGTTTCACGATTCATCTGAAAATTATTATTCTCATTTTTTAATTTATCATATTTCTATCACACGTAAAATCACAATTGTTTGTTATCAATTATGGTGCTTGAATAATATTGAAGTTGTTCTTAAAATTATAGGTAGATCATGTTTTCAAATTATTTCTTTTAATTTTATATATTTTCAAATTCTAGAAAAAAATGTTCTTTCATTTTCAAATGCTATGTTATGTATTGAGAAAAATATGTTAGAAAAACATTGATGTTGACACTATCATCAATGGTTTTGCATAAAAATATTCGAATGTAATATTTTTATAAGTATTTGTATTCTTAAATATATTTTTAACATCTTTTATATTGTAATGAATTACTATTTTTTAAATTTTAAAAAAATTAATAAAATATTTATTTTAGATATTTTTTAATTTTTTTATATTAGGGGCCTTTTTTTTAATTTTGTCCCCGAACCTAAAAATAATCAAGACCGGCTCTGCCTCTGTTAATACCCTCGATAACAATTTGGTTCAGTTAAGAGCAGCATAATACGACTACAAGCCAAACTATCAGCAACCATAGTTGAAGTGAGAAACCAACTTGCATTTATATAACACAATGCCAACATGTAAGCAGTTGGTTGAAGAAAGCGGCAGGAAAAACACAGACAAGCAGCGGTTGCCGATAGTTTGATTTTCGTTTTTACAAGACAAGACATGATCATAATAACAACTATAATAATAATAGCTCCCATATTCAACTTCAAATTACATTCAAACTAATGGATACATTGAGATCTCTAAAGCACAATTCAAGTAGCAAAAGCACTCCATGTGCAACATGTATATGCACACCTACACATCATGATGTGCATGTTGTTAGATCATGAAACAAGAGTTAAAACTAATCGATTCCACAGACAGAAACCTCACAAATTCATTAAAACAACCAAAAACAAACAGGATTCAACCACGTTTCTCTGTATTTACAAATCAATAGAAGACGTACATGGAGAGCCAACGATAGTAGCATTATTGGAAAACCTCATAAGATAATATAGTCGGCATAAACTGCACAAAGAGAGAAAATCCCATTGAATCTTACCCATTTTTGTTGTTGTTCCCCACCGATGTTCGTGTTCAGTATCAAGTTGATACGTCTTCAGCTGGCCAACGTATTATATGTTCCTCATGCTCTGCTCTTCCATTGACTGAAAACTAGTTCTCAACATAAAAAAAAATGTAAATGGTCAAATTAGTATGGATGCCAAGATGTTTAGGCTCTCGTTTCTAGGGGTCGAACAACACTAGTTCATGATCCGGGGTCTCAAGAAATTATTCACCATTTTTCCAAAACCTCAATAGTCTCTTAACTCCAAAAACGGATTCAATACTGAATTGTTTAGTCCATGATCCATTCATAACCCATAAATAAAAAGACTTGTCGGTACCTAGCAACGGATAAACAATAACACCAAGCAATCCCTTAAACTCCAAAACTTGACCAACAAAAAACCTACCAAATTCAGGCAACGGTAAAGTTGAAAACTTTTCATTAACCATGTCCAATGAAAGGAAAATGTAATCAAAATTCCCACTTGCCTGCCAATAATAAAACCCATTTATATAAATATTGAACTCAGGAGGACCATCATAAGGATAAACATCATGAGCTGAAATTTCCTTCCATGAATCACTTTTAAGGGAATACAACTCAACTTGGTGATTCCAAGCAGGAATTCTGCTTACGTCTTCCTTGTGTTCAAAATAATTAGTAACAAATCTCACAACTTTATAGTCACTAATTTGATAATCAAACCCAAAACCAAGGCAATCAAAACTAGTGAAATCTACTAAAGGAGAGCGAGAGACCGAGGATTGAGGAAGAATTTTGAACTCCCTAGTTGATGGATTCCAAAGGGAAACCTTATCATCCCTTCGTAAACACACCAATCCATTACAAGGTCCAGAAACTGCAGGACCAGACTGACAATGCTCGAAAAAGGGTAAGTGAATGTTGTGTTTTACTGTAAAGTTTAGGCCTTTCTCGATGGAAAGTTGAGAGAAATAATGGGTGACTTGGGTTTGGAACTGACAACATTTGAGGAGGAGATTAAGGTTGTTTTTTCTGAGGTTGTTTTGGTGATGTTTGGAAATGAAATGATGGGTTCGAAAAGATGAAGACCAAGGTTTGCAGACGCACCTGAAACACATCAAGGATTTAACAGGAAGATTTGAGAGAACGTCCAAAACCACCATTTATGGTGCCTAGATTCTAGTTCTGCAACACCCTTGCATTCTCTCTATCTGTGTTTATCGATGATTGTATTTGGGGAACTAATAAATCCAATGAAAGTGATTAACGAGAATTTTTCTTATTTTCTATTTTGCATGACAAAAAGAAAAGGGGCAACGACAATGTGCAAAGATTAACAATTAAATGTTCATGGACTGCACTGACGGGCCAGGCCGAGCCCTCTACTTCTTCTCTAAACCCATAGCTTATCCTAAATCAAATTGAATTTAGTATATAAATGATTTTCGACTATAACACTGTTTTATTGAGTCTCATGATTATTAAAAATTATGAAATGATTCTTTAATTATGGGATGTTGTTTTATTGAGTCATTCAACTATTAAAAGTTATGAAATGATCACCCGACTATTCATATATTTCAAACTCGTCTTTTTTTGTTAAAAATTGAAGGCAGTCTAAGTTGGACATTAACTTACTGACTATGATATAATAAAAGCTAATTCCGAAATCTCAAACGACTATCATATCTCAGTCAACATATTAACATCCAGTTCAGATTATCATCAAACTTTTAACAAAAAATATGAGTTTGGAACATATGAATAGACATGAGATCATTTTGTAACTTCTAATAGTCGATGAACTCAACAAAACAACACTCTATAGTTGAGGGACCATTTATGTATTTTACCCAATAAAGTTTTACATTTTATTTAATTTAAGATAAAATTCAGGGTACAAACCAACTTAACTGAGTGATTAAAAGAATCGTTGTTATTTCTAGAAGTCACGGGTTTGAGCAATAACTACTGCAAGGGTAATTGAGCATTTATTTTATTGTCAAATGGTTAATAATACTAAAAATAGATATCACTCTGTAATCACCTTTAGCTGAATAAATAAAATAAAATTCAAAAACTAATTGTGTACATTTTATTTTTTTTAAAACATATCCATTTTAATCATAATAATAATAATTTTAAGTATTTCTTTTGATAAAAGAAAATACTTTATATATTAAGATTAAAAATATATATTTTATAATATAAATCTATTTATAGAGAGAGACAAAATCGAAAGTGTATGGGTCCCGCCCTAACCCATCTTTAAGACTAAATCCTTATAGACTTTTTGTCGCACGGTCGAACTGACACCCACCTCTCCCCACTTTTCTCAGGATGGGTTTTGAACGCCACACTCTTATGTGCGCCTTCCACGTGTGGAGAGTCGGTCCACACAGCAGAAGAAGAGTTGAGAGTAAAGTGAGTTGGAGGGAAAAGAGAAGCATGGGAGGAAGGTGGTTTCGGACAAAGGACAGGGGCCTACTTCCCATAAAAACCACCAACCTGGTTTTTGAAACTGCTCTGGCAAAGATATCCATACCCTCCCATTACAAACACAACACCTATAATGCATCTAAAAACAATGGTAACAATATTCAAATTACTAAATATATAATTATATAGTATATCATTCAAAAATAGGGTAAAGTACACAAATGTTCATCCGACTATAGGATGTTACTTTTTTGAGTCTCCCAACTGTTAAAAGTTACAAAATGATCTTCTGGTTATATAATGTTGTTTTTTAGTTCATTAACTATTAAAAGTTATAAAATGATCACCTAACTATTTATATATTCAAAATTCGTCCTTTTTTCAGTAAAAAAATTGAGCTCATATGAACTGCACGTTAACTTGTTGACCGAGATACGATAGTCGTTTAAGATTTTGAGATTATATTTTTAACATATCTTAGTCAGTAGGTTAACATCTAATTCGGATTGTTGTCAATGTTTTAACAAAAAGGGATTGGTTTGGAACATATGAATAGCGGTGTAACCATTTTGTAACTTTTAATAGTCGAGATACATAACAAAGCGATGTCTTATAGTCGAGAGACTCAATTTATCAAATATGAATCTTTCTCTATATATCTTCTAAAATCAATCATCATAAGTAAGATGATTATTGGATCAAGTGGAAAAAAATTCAATATTGAGTTTGTAAAATTTAAATCAAGTAAAATTTAAATCATAAATTTATTTAAATTTTATTCAAAATTAAATATAATTATTTATGATATTATGATACTTGTTGGTTTCAATTTAAACAATAATTCTCTCTTATCATGTACAATATATATATATATATATATATTAAGTAAGATTTATAATATCATTTAATAAATAAATTATCATATAAAATTATTTAATATATTTATAATAATATTATTAATTTTTATTAAGCTAAAAGTGATTACATTAAATCACCCTTGTAGTTGCTAATACTCGAACTCATGATCTCTAGAAACATTAAAGATTCCTTTAACCACTGAGGTAAATTGGTTCTCGAATTTATAATATTATTTCTAAAAGAATAATTTTTCTAAAGGATAAAATATTTATTGAATTACGATGAATTCAAGAAATTGATGTAAAGAACAAATTTACATAGGGTTGCATATATAAAAAATAAATTGAACAAAATATAAAATTAAGAGGCAAAATTAAAAATGAGAAAAATTAATTTTCAAAAGAAAATTAAAGTTAAACATTTATATTATAATGATTGAGGGGTACATAATTCAAATTTGATAAAAATAAAATAAACATAAATTAACTATGAATTAAAGAAATAGAAATATTTATACTAAATCAGCAACAATTGAATTATTTAACTCTAAAGTTTAAAAATTAGTGTAATCTTGTCCAGGAGGGCGCTAGACTGTGGATTGAGGAAGGATTTTAAATTCTCACGTAGATGGGTTCCAAAGGGAAACATTATGTCCAATATATGGCTCTGCTAAACACAGTATTCCATTACGACGACCATCAATTTAAGGTGAATACACAAAATTATTGAAAAAGAGTAAGTGAAAATTGTGTTTTACTCTAAAGTTTTGGCCTATCTCGGTCGAAAGTTGAGAGAAATAATGGATGTTATCACGAGTGACCGTCACAACAGTTGAGGAGGAGATTAAGGTTATTGTTTTTTAAATTGTTTTTGATGATTTTTGGTAATGAAATGAGGGGTTTCAAAAGATGAAGACCAGGGCTTACAAACACATCTGAAACGGGTCAAGGATTTAAAAGGAAGCTTTGAGAGAAACTCCATCACCAACATCTCTGGTAATTCAGTTCTATTTTTTATCAACCCTTGCATCTTCTTCTTTCTTCCTCTTTATCTTCTCTACTTCCTCTGGTATCTCTTTGACGCAACAATCGACTTATTCCTTTGAAACTATCTTAACCTCCTGTAGGATATTCCATACTCCTTTTCCTTGATTAAGCTCACATATTATTTTACCCTTTAAACAAAATTAGTGTCATCCGCCCAATGAGTGAACCACTTGAAAGGTCTATGCACTACTTTCACAATTTCTTCCTTCAACACCACCGATTTGTGATCAGACAGGCTTCTAGGCAATGTGATCCCCAATAGTTGGGGAAACTTATTTAAAACTTCAGTGGTTACAAGAATTCTATCCAGTATGATTGTATTAGCATCACCACTTCCTCTAAACCATGTGAACTTGCTTCCAATTAGTGGTAGATTAACTAGATTGTTGTTCGAAATAAACTCCCCAAAACTTCTCATTAAATTATTGTGGAAGCTTACTCCGATCCTTTCAGAATCTGATTTAACTGTGTTGAAATTCCCTTCGACAATAACGGGGCCACTAATCTCAGCAATTAACTCAGTAAGGTTCAAAAAGAAAGATATCCGCTCCCCTGGATCGTTCAACGCATATACATTTACCACTCCAGCTTCTAAATTAACATGAGAAAATACTTTTTCAGTAATAATGAGATTAGCCCCCTGAAGCACCAATGAATGGTGCGAAGGCTAACTCTCCAAAGTATCTTCCCATCAAACGTCTTGATGTCCAAGGATTAACGAGTGACAATTTCATTTATTGCAATAAGGTCGATTCGACTCGAAAAACCAATTTTTTGACTTGACTCGATTTGAAAAAACTCGACTCGAATTGACTTCGAGTTGTAGTTTCATAAACTCGACTAAAAAAATTTCAAGTTCTAATTGAGTTGTAAAATACAACTCGAATAACTCGAAATTTTTAGTAATTAGTATATTAATTTTTAAGTTTGAGTCGAAGTATGAATCGAATCCCTCGACTTTGTTTGGTATATGTAAATTAAAAATAAAAATACGAAAAAATATATATGTATTATATATAGTTATAAAATAACATTTAAATTGGAATAAAATAATGTCATGATACTGTAAATATTTACAATTAAATTTAAATAGAAAATTGAAAATTTGACTAAACTTGAAAAAATTTCAAGTTAACTCCGACTTATAAAATAAGACTCGTCAACTCGAATAACTTAAAATTTTTTATTTTACTCGACCGAACACTCACCCCTACTTGCAAGAACACAAATCATGCTTTACACGTTGAAATTACACGAATTATGGCCCTTACTTTTTCCTTTTTATCCATCCCTCATACGCTTCATGATAAAATTGAAAAAAAATCATATTAAACAATTAGACAAAAACACACATGCAATGAATCAAAACTAACTGCTATAATCACATTCTTTCAGCATCCTCAATTTCCTCGAATCTTCTGATCACTTCACTCATAGGCACTTTGAATTAAAACCTTAGTTAGGAGCCTTGTTAAAAACCTCCCTAAACCTAAATGGAGGAAAAGAGTACTCCTACAAAAATCAAAACAACACTATAAAGTAATCTCCATAGACAATACAACCGTCACAGAGTTCAAACTAATTCTCCAACAAGAGACCTAACCCGACTATTGAGGGCATAATACTAACCTAAGAAGTACCACCAGAAAACTTATTAACCTCGAAATTGTGAGAAACAACAGCCCTGGAAATGTTTGACTATAACAAATAGTACTGAATATTACTTCCCACCGGTAGGGTTGAATTTGTTAGAATAGAAGAGGAAATTTTGTGAGAGAAAACATTGAGATTCAAGCAATGGAATCATGAAAGCTCTACGTTTGATCTTAACAATAAGTTATTTTCACTAGGTGATTTCAGTTTCAACTTGTTTGTTTATTCATCATCTGATTCTGAGGAGTTGGATATTTCGTTAATTATTTTCAAGTTTCAGTCCGAAAGAAAAACCTGACTCCAATTGAGATTGTGGTGATTCCAGACTATCAAACTCTCTAATCGTCGAAAGAAGTTATAAAATAAATTTACAAGAAATTGTATGAGACTTAAATAAGTTGTCGAAAGAAAATTTTGAACAACTATAAAACCTTATCACTTTGACGCAACAATAAACTTATTCAAAAAACTATAAAAAGAATAGAAAATATGGTGTCTAAACATAAAGGAAAAATATCTATGGAGGCACCATCATATTATCAAAGGAGTCAAAGGATAAATTAAAAAAAGAAAAAAAAACTAGCCATTAAGTTTATTTTCTTTATAATTTTTTTTTCAATATTTTCATTTAAAAAATTAAAGTGAACACGACATTCCAATAGGATGAGTTCCTCTACATAGCCATTGAGATGACCATTTAAAAAATTATTTTTTTAAATCAAGGGGATTCATCATTCTAGCAGGACAAATTCCCCCTGATATAATAGTTGGTTTTAATTATCATTTTTTTCTTTATAATGGAGCTCCTGAATTATAAACATCTTTTAAATATTGTATGATACTCGATGGATTTGTAAACTATTCAGTTGGAAGAAAAATTAAGATAGTAGTTGTTTCCGATGGACACATTAAGTAAATAAGTATGATATTTGTATTGGTAGTAAATTTTAAATAACAAAAAATAGATTAAATTTGTGCCAAACCAAATAGACATAAATATTAGATATGAATATTTATTGGGAAATACAAATGCCAAACCATTTGTTTTTTTGTTTTTTTGCAATCATGTGATGAATGATACAAGGTCTTTACTCACAATATCTCATTTCAGCAAAACCATTAAACCAATGTAAGGATGAGCACCAATCTGTACAGGCTACTCATAAACATATATATCCCGTGGGATATACGTACGAGCATGCGATCCTCTAAGGACCCTCAAACTATATTAAAAACTATATAAATACCCATATTCGACATGTTTGACACTCGCATATGAGCACGAACAACCTAAAACAATACCTCTTCAAGAATGCAATCCATTTACCTCTAAAACAAATAATTTAGGTCCATAATGAAAATCATCTCACACAAAAAGGTCTGGAATTTCGACTCTTAAATCGGAAAAGCGAACATGCAAAATCAAGTAAACTCTCTATATGCACAAACAGAAGCTCACGTGAACTATTATATATATGCAGAAAAAAAGAACGATTTCCAGAAATATTCCACAAAGGAAACAAAACCAAACCATTGATGTTGTTTCATTGGATCTAAAGTACAGACAATAACACATGATCATAACAATTCCAACAATAATAGTTCCTAGATTCAACTTCAAATGACATTCAACTATTGGGGACATTTACTTCTATGAAGCAAAGTCAAGAAGGGAAAACACTCCGAGTCTAGCATATACACGCACCAGCAAATCATAATATGCAAGTCAATAGAACTGCATATAAGAGTTAACAACTAAGCAAATATATAGGGAGTAATTTTGCGCATCCACTGAAACAACAAAAGTAAACAGAAACCTAAACAAGTCAACATTATTTGAGAACATCACAAGACAATATAGTTGAGATAAAGTGCATAACAAGAGACCAAATCCCGTTAATTCTTTCCTCTTTTGTTGTAGCTCCCCATCCATCGTAGTGTTCAATATCAATTTAATGCACCTCCGGCTGGCCGACATATAATACATTCCTCGTGCTCTTGTCTTCAATTTATTGGAACCAAGCTCTCAACATAAGCAATAATTTGCGTTTTTTTCTCGATAAGCATGTATACCAAGATTTTTAAGTTCTGGTGTGGAGGGGTCAAACAACACCAATACATGATCAGGGCTCTCAAGAAATAATTCGCCATTTCTTCAAAACCCCGAAGGCCTATGAACTCCAGGATCAAATTCACACTTAATTATTTAGTCCATGATCCATTCAAAACCTATAAATCAAACATACTTATCAGTTCCTTCCCTAGGATAAAAAATAGCACCAAGCAATCCATTAAAGTCAAAAAGCTGCAAATAGTATTGTGCTAAAGTCTCACCAAATTTAGGCAGTGGTAAAGTTGAAAACTTTTCATTGACCATATCAACCAAAAGAATAAGGTCATCACTCATCAGAATCACCAACTGCCACCCTATAACTCAACTTGAATCACTTTTTAAGGGAATATAACTCGAATTGGTTGTTCCAATCAGCCATCAACCCTTCAACTAGATTCTCTTCAAAGTAATTAGTAACAAATCTTACAACTTTGAAGTCATCAGTTTGAGAATCATACCCAAAACCAAGGAAGCCAAATCTAGTAGAATATACTGCAGGAGTTTCTACAAGTTCTCTTTCAATCCATATATTTTGCTTCGAAGCAATAGTTTTCAACTTTGTTTTATGTTTTCCGATTAAATATTCATAAAGAATTATAAATTAACCACCTACAATGAGATTATAAGTAACATGCCAAACCTTCTTTTATTCCGCAGTCATGTTATGTATGAAACAAGGCATATCTCATTTCAGCAAAACTATCAAACCAATGAGCACCAATCTGTTCAAAATCTCAATAGGTATCCTGTAAGGGCTATTCGATTATGTAGGTATCCCGTATCCTGTGATCGTACATTTCGGGATATAGGTACGAGAATATGATCCTCTAAGGACCCTCGAATGACATGAAAAAACTATCAAAATACTCGTGTTCGGCACTCACATCCAAGCACGAACAACCTAAAACAAGACCTCTGCAAGACTGCAATCTATTTACCTCTAAAACAAATAACTGAGGTCAAGAATGAAAATCATCACACATAGAAAGGTCTAGAAAAACAAACATGCAAAAACAAGCTAACTCTTTATAAGCACACACAGAAGCTCATGTGAATTATCATATATATGAAGAAAAATACAACAATTTCCAGAAATATTCCAAAAAGGAAACGCTTTCAAGAAAGTAGTGTTAACCCATTTACCCCTGCAAATACTCTTAACAATGGCTTCACACAAAACAAGACCAAACCATTGACAATGTTTCATTGGATCTAAAGTACAAATAATAATAACAATAGTTCCTACGTTCAACTTCAAATTACATTCAACTATTGGGGACGTTGAGCTCTCATAAGCAAATTCAAGTACAAAAAGCACTCCCTGTATGGCGTATATATGCACCTGCAATCATGATATACAGGTCAATAGAACTGCAGATCAGAGTTAAAAACTAAGAAAATCTGTAGGACGTAATTTTGTGCATCCACTAAAACAACCAAAAGCAAACATAAACCTAAACAAGTCAATATCTAGGGCATGTATATATAATTCAAACAATAACAACAATATTTGAGAACATCACTAGACAATATAGTTGACATAAAGTGCATAGGAAGAGACCCAATCCCATTAAATCTTACCTTTTTTGTTGTAGCTCCCCATCCATCTTAGTTTTCAACATCAATTTGATTCTCCTCATGATGGTCGTCGTATTATACATTCCTCATGCTCTGATCTTCCATTCAATGGAACCAAGCTCTCAACATAAGCTGTAATGTGCATTGTTTCCTGATAAGCGTGAATACCAAGATTTCTAAGCTCTTGTATGGAGGGATCAAATAAAACTAGTTCTTGATCTGAGCTCTCGAGAAACAACTCCCCATTTTTCCAAATCCCCAAAGGTCTCTCAACTCCATGAACAGATTCAACACTTAATTATTTAGTCCATGACCCATTCATAACCCATAAATCAAAAGACTTGTCAGTTTCTTCCCTTGGGTAAAAAATAGCACCAAGCAATCCATTGAAGTCCAAAAGTTCCAAATAATATTGTTCTAAAGTCCCACCAAATTCAGGCAGTGGTGAAGTTGAAAACTTTTCATTAACCATATCAAATGAAAGAACAAGGTGGTCAATTGTAAATGCCTGACAATAAATAAACCCATTGACATAATTATTAAACAAAATAGAAGGAAAACCATCAATCTCAGGATATGAAATTTCCTTCCATGGATCGCTTTTAAGCGAATATAACTCAAATTGGTTGGTCCAATCTACCATCAACCCTTCATCTAGATTCTCTTCAAAGTAATTAGTAACAAATCTTACAAATTTGAAGTCATCAGTTTGAGAATCATACTCTAAACCAATGGGACTAAAACTAGAGAAATCCAGTAGTCCAGGAGAGCGTTGGACTGTGGATTAAGGAAGGATTTTAAACTCTCTGGTAGATGGGTTCTAAAGGATAACATTATGTCCAAAAGCATCTAGATCTTCTAAACACAATATTCCATTACAAGGGCCATGAACGAAAGGTCCATGCACAAAATTCTCTAAAAAGGGTAAGTGAATATTTTGTTTTACTCTAAAGTTTTGGTCTTTCTTAGTCGAAAGTTGAGAGAAATAATGGATGTCATCACGGGTGCCACCATGACAACGTTTGAGAACGATATTAAGGTTATTGTTTTTGAGGTTGTTCTGTTGATGTTTGGTAATGAAATGAGTGCTTTCAAAAGATGAAGACCAGGGTTTACAAACGCACCTGAAACGGGTCAAGGATTTAACAGAAAGCTTTGAGAGAATCTCCAACACCAACATCTCTAGTAATTTCATTCTAGTTTTGATCAACCCTTGCATCTTCCCTCTTTATATTCTCTATTTCATTTGTGTTTTTCAATAGATGATTTTGTTTGGGGAAATACGATGAGAACTAATATGAAAGAAAACGAAGACAGACAAAACTTATAACATGTAACATCAAATGTTTTTCTGTAACAAGAAAACTACAATGGAAACTGATAATTGGTTACACTACTTTGATGAGCTTGGTCGAGCCCTTTTAAAATCCATTAGCTTATCATAGACAGGGTTTGCACAATATTAACAATATACAATATATTAGTATTTTAAAATAATTAAAATAATATATTTTATAATAATAGATCTATAATCATTTATTATAGTTTAAATGATTAAAATAATATATTTTATAATAATTTCTTACAATTAAAGAATATATTTTAACATTACACAAATAAAAGACCTCTAAAACTTTAAATATATTATAAATATAAATGAGTAAATTAACAATTTATATAAGGTCGGGTTGGATCAGTGATTTTTTACCTGAAATATAGTCTCACCCCAACTCGAAGTTATCTATTATATAACACATCATGCCCCGAACTCGAAATTTCAAAAAAAACTGTTTTAATTTTTGTAACAAGAAAATAATCATAGGTGACACTACATTGATGGGCCTAGCCGAGCGTTTGGTAACTTCTAAAATCCATGAGCTTAACATAGGTAGGGTTGGCACAATTTCATTTCGTAAACCGTTAAAATATCAAATATTATTATGAATTTTATTAAGGGTAAATTATAGTAGTGATATCTTACGTTTTTATACGTTTATTTTTTGTCACCAGTTTAAAAAGTTTTTGGTTTTGGTCACTTTTATCTTTTGTCCTTTTTGTTAGTAAAAATGCTTAAATTTTAATTTCACATTTGAATTTAGAAAAAATTTTAATTTGACCTTAAAATTTACATAAAATACTAATCTAACTCTTAAAATCTATATAAAATATGAACTGACTCCTAAATTCAGTCAAAGTAATGTCTCTACTCTCCACTCATTGTCGTTATCGCCCACCGTAAGTTTTCATCACCAGTCTTCGTCGTCGGTTGTCATGTCAACATGCAAGCCATGTAAGCTTGATACTTCATCTTCATACGTTGATAGTTTGTTGACTAACTATTTTCATCCACATAAGAACACTTTTTTCAAAAATGAAATGTTAGAGGTTAAAGTGCTTGTCTATTTAGAGATAGGGTCCAATTACACAATAAAATATTTGTTAGTTTTACACAGATTTAATATTGTTAGATGAGTGAAAATATAAGACTGAGATTAACAATAAAAAATGAAAAGATATTCAGTGAAAAATAAAGAATTAATCTCATTCAGCTATCTCTACTCATCCAATAGTCCTAAATCTGTATATAACTAAAAATATTTTACACTGTATAAATGGATCTTAATATATATATATATATATAATTCAAACCCTAAATTTTTTATTTCAAGATTAATCGAGTTGTTGAAGAATAACTAAATTATCACAAATTCAATAATCCAAAACCTCTAGCATCATGCGTTTTTTTTCAAATTCCGTTAAGTTTAATATTGAAATCAATAACAATACTAGTTAACAATTTAATTCTATATCCTAGTCAACAATTTAATAAAACAATACCAATCATCATCAATTTCAGTTTAAGATTTATATTAGATGCGACAATCATGCATATTTGAGCGAGTTCAAATTTTATTTTATTATAATTAAATAAGTTTGTAAATGAACTATACGAACACGAACAAAAATATGTTCATGTTTATTCGTTTAACTTTAATTGAACATGAACAACTAAATAATTTTTTATTAAATCATATTTAAATTTGATATGACCTATTAACATTTGTGAATAATATTTTTTTAAAATATATAAATGCATTTAAGATTTTAATTATTGTTACTTATTTTATTAATTTTGTTCATGAAAGTTAAGGGAGAAATCATAATATCTATAAGACAAAAGCCCATAATTGCATCATTTTCCTCTTTCCAAACCTTCTATGGTCAAGTTGATCCACGTGAATTGCTTTGTCACCAAGATCCACATGTTTTTATATATGTTCTATGTTCAAGTTGATGACTAGGATGATGGAAGGACTTAATTGAAATGATATTAGTACTTTGAGAAGTAAATTAAAACATTTAAAAATTAGGGACCAATTTAAAATATGATACATAATTTAGGGATGTCTAATGCAAACAACAAAAGTATTAATTTTACAATCTCTACTCATTCTCAATTTCTAACATTGTTGTTTTTAATGATCTCTATTTTTTACATTTATAATCGAGAGTTCCTGATTTAGGTTATTTTTAATATAATTATTAAAGTAATAAATTTTACTTTTAGTTTATAGATTCTAAATTAAATATGTTATTGAATCAAAATAATATTTTATTCAAAGATTTATTTAATTATCGTCTAATTTGATAAGATAAATTTATTATAAAAGCCTTGATTAGTTTTAGAAAATACTTTATAAAAGTAGGTCTCCTAATTTCAGGTTGATTAAGATTAAATTAACATAAGAAAGTATATGTCATTATCAACATTATTTTTTTTACTTCCTATTGTTTAAGGTTAATGTTTTTTTCATTAGTGCATGCTGATGAAGATACATGATGAGTAAATACATGTGGTGGCATACACATGGTTTTCAATTCGGAAGTTGGGCAGCAATAATTTCCCGCCCTTAAAACCCAAACATCACATATAATTTAATAAAATATAAGATTTAATTATCACATGTTATGCAGTTTGGCAGCAGTTGTGATTAATCCCACATTTTTAAACCATTGGATCAAATTAAAGTCCATTTACAAGAACTAAATATTACGAAACTAAAAACTCATTTACAAATCTAAGCCTAAACACATTAAACCCATCAGTCATGCCCTTGCGTGAAGACCCATCAAATTAGGGTTTTCTCATATTCTACCAGGTGTCAGCCATTGGATCTAGGGTTGACCCAGTGAACCATATTAAAAATAAAACTAGAGATTTATTACTAACCCTATTTGCTTCTAGCAGCCCATATTAAAAATTTACCCCTTCATTTGATGTTATCACATCCGCCAAACCCAGGTGTTATCCCCGCTGGTGTGTCCCCCTCGTCAGGTCAAAGAGCCTCGAAATGTGGAAGAGGGTGGATTTTCTCCTTATATAACATGCAAGAAGATTCAAAGAAGGAATGAGTTTTGGAGAGCAAAAAACCAAAAAAATAAATGCAACCCAATCACCATCTTCGAACAAGGGAGAAAATTCAAAAAAGAGAAATACAAATTTTGAATCAGATACAAAACCACAAAAAAAGAGAAGGAAACCTATAAAATGATACCTTTGAGAGAGGGTTGTAGTCACTTCTTTGTTGTTCCCAAGGGTAAAACCTCACTTTTAGGATATTGAGGCTTGTGTGAGTAGTTTAGGGGTCTTGAAAATAGGGTGTTTTTATGATTTAGAATCTTTGAAAATTTATTTTAGGCTTTGAATATCTGAGTTTTTGATTCAAAGAAAGACTTAGTGAGATTTAGGCTTCAAGTTTTAGGGAAGTTTTCACAACCGAGACTGATTTACGACGGCAGTCGTACTGGCCGACTTCTTCTCGATATAAGAGAATATGAGATGGAGAGATCATGGGATTTCTTCTTTTAGGAAAAATATGAAAGAAATGCGAAGTGTTTTTTTATCCGTTTAGGGTATAAGTTTGGCTTACATTTAAGAAACCAATTGTCTTGAGAGGTAGAGTCCATGCGTTTAAAGCATGGGTTATTCATACGGGAAGGGTCTCCATATTTGCAATCATCCATTTTAGTCACTAAATAAAGCTTTAATCTTTGTATTTTGAGCATGTTATTTATTCTGCATTTTATTTCAGTCCCTTGAATATGGTTTCATAGTGTCAGATTTCAGCAGGTCAAAATCACTGAGTTGCTGGAGATGCTACCATAACCAAACAATCCAGTGTTATGCTATAAATTCAATATAACATAACATGAAGACATTGTATGTTTGTTACGAGTACAATATTGTATGTTGTTCTACATTCAAAATGGAATTAAGAAACAGGTGAGGAGATAAATAGTGCAAAAATTGAATTAATTACCTATAGCCGGTGGTTTATCCTGAGGTTTCAATGTTGGGAAGAGAAAATCCTCATGTTAAAACATAACATGCAACATCTTATGAGTGCCGATTAAAATTCGATTGAATCTCATTTGTGAGTGATTTATATACAGATACACAAACATATTAGAGAGAACCTTGATATACCGTGAATCTGTTAATAACATAGCTAGCCGATTGATACCCAATCCCCAACCACCTATTAGTGGTAATCCATACTCAATTAAAACACATAATGTTTCATCTAAAGCCATTGCTTCATCATTACCTGATTGTCGATCCTGACATTCCAAAATCTTCACCCGATTGCTTCATCACCATGCTTCACAATGGAATGGAATTAAACGAATTCAGCTTCATCATCCAAGCCTAACTTTGAATTTCCTATAAAATGGTATTACCTTGAATGTCCCATAAACTTTGACATAAAAAGATAAATTTGGAGGAAATAAATAAAAAAACACATCTTATGATGAAAATGGTCAAATACCTCATATCATCCATAACTTGCACTTTCGCACCGCCACCATGCAAGTCATAGAAGAACATCTTTGAATTGGATGCTCTTTTCCTTATAATTCACCCCAGAATAAACTAAACATAATAGAGTCATTTCAAAATAAATAAATGAACACAACCATGATACATTGGATGGTATATGATGGGAGTGGGAGGGTCTCGTTAAATACCAGCTAAAGACACTGCAACATCCTCAATATGTTACTCATTGCCTAATCTTCCATATTCATCTATATATTCGACTATAAACATTGATGTGAAGAATTTATGAGGATATGGATTTTTTCCTTCTGCCTTTTGAGCTATAAGAAAATTTACCCTATTCTCATGGAATTGCTGATAAAAAAGGAGTTTAACATTTTTCCAAGAGGTCACTTAAATCTTTATGAATTTTGTATTTCTGCTCAACTTTCTCAATCAATGAAGCTCTTTGTATAGTGTTCAAAGCTTTTGTAGGTTTTCACAAGGACACTTAAGAACAAAACTCAGTGGAAATACAAGTGAGATGCTTTGGCTTGCCAGCATTGAATCGCCAGAATAATGCAATTGTATAATGAACAAAGCAATTATGTATAATTAGCTCCGCTATCACTGTTTCACTATTTTCATTCTTCATACATTTATGTCTCATTGGAAATATTTGTTCAAATCAATGATCTTGACACATGATGGTATGGGCCTTCATCATGCCCAAAATTCACTGATATGAAAATTCAAAATGCATTCAAAATTGTTTCTTGCTTATATGAGCTTTCAAAATGCCCCACATGGATCATTTTTGTCTGAAATGGGCCTTCAAAATGCCCTAATTTTTTTCATGCTAATGTGAGCCTTCAAAATACCCCACATGGATCATTTCTGTCTAAAATGGGCCTTCCAAATGCCCCAACATTCTATTTCTGGTTGAAATGGGCTTTCAAGATGTCCCAACATTCTAAACTGTAAAGCTTACTCTCAATGATTATTGGATTTGAATCTCATGATCCCCACGAGGTCCAATTTGGATAATGCCTTATTAAGGGTACTCATAGCTCTATTCGTGACCAAATCTGTTAATCTTGAATGCTCTCATTCCAGTGTTACTAAACAATAATGTTGTTAAGTAACTTGTGGGATTATCTTCACGTTGTCACAAACTTAAGAAGTGATCAATCCTTCTGACAGAAATGTCTGAAATATGTACTTTTTCTGAATAAAGTTGTCATCTTTGACTGGTCGTATTCTTGCCTTTTTGCTATGCTCTGATATATGTAACCTTTTTTCAAACGAGAAAATCATCCTCTTCTAATCAGGTTGCTGATAATGTCACAATAGAGTGTTACAAGTTCTCTCTTCCAACCCTCATGATCTTCGGACCACTTGTTTTCAAGAATGTAAAGTGTTTCATCATTTTAGCATTGCTCATTATTTTTCTCAAACAGAGGTATAACAGACATCAACTTGCTTCAAGGACCTTCCTCATTTGAGACTGTCCTGTTTAAAAATGTTTTTCCTCCTTTCGTTATCAAATAATGAAAGAATTTTGTTAAGTATTGTTTCTTACAGGTTTAAAATAGAATCAAATCAAAAGCATGAGTTTAAAGAATATCAAAAGAATCAACAACTCTTTAATGTTTAAAAGTTATAGTTCTTTGACAAGTATCAAGATTTATGGTAAGTTTCAGGTTGGCTTTCCTATTTTCTATGGTTACATATATTGAAGATGTCACTCCTCTCTAACTCTTTGTGAACATTGCCAGCCTCACATTCTTGACTTAGTATTTTAACTGGATGCGGACAAAATGATGCAACTAGCATAGCCAATTACTAGACCTTCTAGAATACCTCTATTTCACTTCTCTAAAATCTTCCCTTTAACCAAAGCAATGCGAAAATATCAATCTAAAAATGAAATTTCTGTGTGCTTGTGTGTAGTTGACTATAACAGGTGTTCCTTAACTCCCTTATAATAAATTCTTATGTAACAACTTTTTGACATTTTGGCTAGCTGAATTCAGCTTTATTGTATATAATAATATAATCACCTTTATCAGGCTAGTTGAATATTATCCATAAAGTTGGGGCGATTAACTAATTGCTCAAGAGGGACAACTCAAGCTTTATTGTGTATATAATAATATAACATGGGTATACAACTCCAACTTGTTCAGAAGAACCTGTTATAGTCTAGGTTATTTGGTGGAAATCAGAAAATCTCATCATTAGAGTTCAATTCCCAAGCAACTGACTTTACTTGATTATGAAGATTTCATCATCGAACATCATCAATAGAAAAGTAGTCTAGCCAATTTTGCAAAGTCACACAAAAGATGTCCTATGTTGTACGATCTTATATGTAAATACCAAGCCTTTTATCTAATTCTTTGCACTGGAGAATGATATCTCATATTTGTAGAAAGGGAAAATGTTTGGGTATATTTCATTTGAGGTAAGGTCAAGGCCCTTGTTTTACCAGTTTTGAATCTTGATACTTTATCAAAGATGTATAACTCTAATTATAAAGAGTTTTAATCCAGTGATATTCAAAGAAATTCAAGATTGCAAAATTGATTCAATGCTCATAACCTTAATAGCAATACAAATTTATTTATTACACAAAAGGCGGAGAGAGGAACAAAAAACAAGTTCAAACAAGATACTGAAAATAGAAAGTACTACAGTGGTAGATAACAACTTCCACTTGTTTATTTAGAATGTATCATCATTCCTCGAATGTTCATGCCCCTGATTCAATTAAATTATGAACCTTGCGCTTCAATGCCCCTTTCCTTATCCAATGTGACAACACTTGATTCAATCATGCTTTGATGCCCTACTTTGAGTTTGTCATCCATTATTCCACCAACTATCGTGTCAATATCTCATTATCAACAAGCATCTCTATTTATTTTAACAATAGCCTATAATTGCCCGTAAAATACCCAAATACCCCCAAGTGGAAATAACAAACACTACCTTGATCATAACTATGAGCAGAAGGGTTTGGTAGCACTTTCATTGGTCTTGGTGTAATTTATTGACCTTTAATCAAATGAGGGTACATATCTAAGATGGAAGTTTGGAACACCTCCAAAGTATCTCTCGATCACGTGACTTTCTTTGGTCGATCCAAACAACTACTTGATCATTTCCTTTTGCAATTGTGGGGACTCTGGATGTGGCATTCATTCACATCATCTGTTTTCATTTTTTGATTTGTTGGGCTTTTGTATGTGACTTTGAAGTTTCCTTCGTTGATTACATTTTTAATTAATTCTCCATTTGTCAATAAATTCTCAAATTCCTTCATCGGATTTGCGAACATTAACTCAAAGAAAGGAGTGAGAAGGGAATTACGAAACATATGTGATATATGTTCTTCTAACATGAGAGGTTGAACTTGTGCTGCCACTCTTCTCCATTTTAAAGCATACTCCTTAAATCCTTCATTGGCTTTCATCTTTATTCCTTGAAGATCCTTACGTTTGGGAGATAAACCTTTAACATATCGATATTGTCCCATAAATTCATTAGCTAGGTCAACCCATCTCTTGATCTATTCTCGATTCAAATGATTGTACCATACTATTACTGGCCCAACGAGGCTATCATGGAAGGAGTGAATTAATAAATCATCAGAATTTAAATATCCTTCAATTTTCTACAAAACATTCACAGGTGGATTAGGGGAAAACTGATGCCATCATATTTCTCAAAATCAGGTATCCTGAATTCATGGGGAATAACCAAATCTGGAACCAAGATGAGCTCTCTTGCTTCTAATTCTTTGTGGAGGGCATTAACACCTTTGATATTTCTGATTGCTTCATCTACCCTCTTGAATCCTTCCTCATATTGTGAATAATTAATGAGGTTATTCTTTAGGTTAGAGTGGGATGCCCCAGGGTATGTTATCATTTTCTTCTCATTAATCTGGTAGCATTGTTACTCTTTAGCAATTATCTCTTCTTTATCAGTTGCCATCACCTGAATAATTTGATTCGATCCATCTTGTAGAGAATCTGATGCTTCATTCCTCGTATCTTGATGTAACCCTATCAATTACTTTGGCCACTCATATTGTAATCCCTCACGAGACTTCTCCATTGTTTTTATGATGATGATGCAATAATATGAATAATTTCGGTTTTACTGTTAAAAAACCTTTCAGGAATTATTTACCTTTTTATAATTAATGCATATAATTAATTCATATCGTATCTTGATGTAAATGCGAAAATTGCATAAATAAGAATATGAATGCAAATTGTGCAATGCAAATGCATGTATGAAAAAGATATCAATTAAGAGTGATCATCTTAAAATAGCTTTCATTAAACACAAAAGTTTCGATACATCAAACAAAACTTTACATATAGGGGATAGCTTTCATTCCTAACTTCTCTATTTCCCTTAAAAGGAAAATTAATTTCCACTCATGCTTAGGTGTGGAGTTTTCAATTTGCTTTAATTCTCACGTGAAGCCCGCTAAATCAACTAGTTTATGAGCCACATTTTTTGCTTGAGCATCAACTTCCTTCATGATATTGTCTTTTTCCTTCATCTTTTTTGTCAATTCTTGGAGTTGTAAACAATGTTGTTCATTTTTTCTTGTGAGAGAATATTTCTGTTCAAGAAGTTTATGTACAATATCTCCATAATCATCTAAACATTTCATCAATGTCTTGTTTTTGGTCTTAGTGAATTCTAGTTCAACATCAATCTCACACCGATGAATCTGATATGAATTTTCCATGTTGATTACATCACTATTCAACATTTGATTTTTGGCTTGACATCTTCCCAATTCAATGACAGATGTATTGCACCTTTTGAATGCCCCTACTAGTACTCTTACTGTTGAATACTTTTGGTATTAATCTCGTAGGATCATCAGTTACAAAACTAGCTCGATCATTTATCATAAACTCTAAGTTTGTATGATCCAAAAGACATTGGACTCAATGTTTGAAGGCAAGGCAATTCTCACTGGTATGTCCTTCAGCTCCGGCATGATATTCACAATGAACACTGATATCATACCAATTCGGATACGGAGGTTACAATGGTTTCACATAATGTGGAGTCGCTTCTCGTGATTCAAGTAGCTTCTCATATAACTCTTTATATGATATAGGGATAACATCAAAATGAGAACCGCCTTCTATCTTGGATTTAACCTGAGTTTCCAACGTCGGAAGCAGACTAACAATCGACGATTTCAGATTGCATTATTTCTTCTCATTTCTGGGAGCTTTTACAGTTGTCATCATTTCCTTAAAATATCCAAACAACTTGTGAATACAAATGATAAATGTGTGTAATTTCTCAAATTGGTTAGGATCAGAAATCCCTTGTATATATGAGATTATAGGATTATATTCATTGAGCTCTCTCTCTTTTTGTGCAAGAGTCTCTTTTCCTTTGGCTAAAACAGATATTCTACCCATCATCTTGGATATTTGCTCTCTTATTTCACGTATCTCATTTTGCTCTTCAATGGGCATATGATCTTTGGGTGCATAGTTTTCCTCTATCCTAGGAGTTTCCTTAGGATGTCATTCCTTGGTTGCGTCATAGTTTATTTGATCATAAAACTCCTTGTCCATTAATGAAAATTTTTCAATTTGATGACCACACTCGAATCAATACCTTCTAATCATGTCATGATCATGCAATGCAAACAAAATAAATCAAAATAAACAAGTTAGAGTAAAATAAAATGTATCTATAAAATAGTTAAGAAAAAATAAAATAAAATGGTTAGTACCAATTAATGGAAAGAAAATAAACCTCATGCTTTCTATATATAAATTCTAACCTCATGCTTTCTAGTTCCATGCTTTGTTTGGAAAAATAAACCTAACCGCATGATTACTAGTTCGCATGCATGAAAGAAAATTAAATAAATTAAAAGATGAAAATTAGAGTTTATTTCTCCTTTGTATACACCTATTTGGGTATTCATGGACAAAGTTTCAGCATTGTCTTAGATCGGGTGAATTTCTATGATTTATTATATGCAGGGTTTCAGTTCTAGGAGTATAGGTACTTGAATTGTCCTTGTCGGTGCCCTCTTGGGTGAGCCAGACCCTCAATCCTCACCCATTATAGGCTTAAGCGGACCAAGTTCAATTCGAGAGGGCACATTTCGCTATACCTGACACTAAGAATAAATCCTCATAAATACATAGGATATATGAACCCTAAAAGCTACTTGCTATGTCTGACACAGAGAATAAATTCTCACGAAGACGTCGCTTTCACTCCCGCTTAAAAGGGAAAAGAGCTCAAGTATAGAGCTTATGTTTATATAATGCAAACTGAAAACTAATAGAAAAATCAATTAATAATAATTAGTCAATAATCATAAAAATCTTAGTTTCATGCAATCTAATTCTATACTTTGTTTGGAAAATAAAGTAATATTACATAAATAAAAATAACTCAACAAACTTTCCCTTATGCGTTAACCTTACGAAATTCTTTTTTTGGTTAGGCTCTGCCTAGACTTAAGTTCTAGGTTTGATATATGTTGGGTTTGGCTCTAAGGTAAAAAGGGTTATCGAATTGTCCTTGTTGAGGCCTCCTTAGACTACCAAGCCCTCAATCCTGGTCCATTACAGACTTTCGAATCGATTTTAAATCGAAGGAACACACTTCCTTATGTCCATACGGAGGTGAAAACCACACGAGGAACATAAGGTGTGAGCTCAAGGAATTGTTCCCTATCCCATACGGAGGTGAAAACCACACGAGGGAGTAGTTTCTCATTCAAACTAAATAGGATAGAGCGGGGTTTTAGTTCATGTCATGATAATGCAACGCATAGTGTGTGAGGAAAATTTCTCTAACCTTTGACAAACAACCACTAAAAAATGAAACCTAATATCTTAAAATCAATCAAATATAAATGTTAGTATATAAGGATATAAAATAAAATAAAATAATAAATAAAGAATTGAAAGAAATTAAAAGAATCGTAAATTAAATATATATGAATTATCAATTTCTAACTTATAGAGACAATATATAATCGATTTTCGTAACCGATTTAAGCCTTGACCAGTGATCCCCAACGGAGTCGCCAAGCTATCGTGACCAATTTTCGTCCGAGAACGAATTTCCTTGGCGGAAAACACAAGTGAATAAATAAATGGGTTTTTAAGGAAATGTTTTGGAGTCGCCATCGACCTTTTGGGTTAGGTAGGTCGAATACCTAAAAATTATCTTTTAAAAGAATTTTTTAAGAAAACATCAGTTAAAAGATAAATCGGTATGCATATAACCAAAAAATCATTATTTTTAGTATTAAAAAGGGATTTGTGGTTGCTTACGTTTGGGGAAGAATTAGCACCCCCACAACGCCCAAAATTGGTACTCGTCGATTATAAATTGTCTTTATTAATGGAAATTTAAGAATTCAAATATAAATTTAATTTATGATCCTATTATTTCAAATTCAATCGCATAAAATTATAAGGAAAAATTTAATAATTATATATAACTAAAACTAAAGTAATTATATTTATTTAGATTTTATAGGTAAGATATTTATTTATTTTAAAAATACCAGAATACGACATCTAGTTATTAAGACAACCCTTCCTTTAGTATTAAAAATAAATATTATTATTTGATGAAATTATGAAATTAATCAAAATTATACTTATGAAAATATTTATAATTAAAAGGAAATAAAAAATAAAATAAAATAAAAAGTTAATAATTAAAGTACTAAATTAAAAATATTGAAACATAAAGGGTAATAATAAAATTATAATTAAATAGTGATCAAAATAAACAAAAATTAAAGCTATAGAATTAAATTAAAAAGTAATAAAATTTATGATCAAAATTAAAAACTATTAAAATATTATGGAATAAAATGCAAAATATATAAATTAATAGTCATAAATTGAAATATTATGAAATATAAGTACTAATAGTGTAATTTAACCCTAAATGACTATTCAAGATTAAAATATAAATTATTAATATAATAGGGACTAATAAGCTATTTTACCTAAAACATATATAATATTAGTAGGGACTAAAATATAAATAAAATAAAATGCGAAGTCCAAATTAAAAGGCACAAAAAACATGATTTTAGTGACCAAATTGAAACTATTACAAATTCAAAAGACCACGAAAAAGGTTTTCCATAATGAAATTACGCAGAAGCTCTTCCACAAAACGACGTAGTTTTGAGGAGAGTATAAATAGGTCTTAGATGGACATTTTAAGCTATTCTTCTTCATTTTTCTCTTTTGCTTCTCTCTATAAGGAGAGAGAAGCTCTCTCTTCTCTCTAAACTCCATCATCGGAGGGAGAGTTGGTCATCGACCAGCCACCACCTAACCACCAGTCGGCCACAACCGGCCATTATTCTGGTCACCGCCGGTCACTATTCCGGCCACCAATCACTATTCACGGTGGCCGAAAAATAAAAATACCCCAAATCTTAGATCACACACCTCTAAAGTCAAATCCGACTTTCGTTTCTCTTAAAAACTTCTAAAATTGCCAAGATCTAAATTTATACCTTCGGTTTTTTTTTTGTTTTTTGAAGTCGCTTAGAGGTTCCAATGGTTGGGTAAGTTCTTGCTCTCCTCTCTCTTTCTTTCGGTTATCTACTGTTGGTTGTGGATTGTCTCTTGCTCGTCTTTTATCGTCTCACGTTGTTGTCTATCTTTTTGATTCGTATCTTGCTTTTCTTTCTCTTCCTCGCAGGTTCGGTGGCTTTTATAGCCACCACGATGCTCGTCTTCCTCGGGCAGATTACAAGGGTACCCTTTGGTGAGTCACCAAAGGGTTGCGGCGTGTGCGATGCTCCTATCATCTTCTAGAAGCTTTGCTTGAGGGTGGCATCGTGGCAGCAGCTGACTGGGGAACATAACGGTGGAGCAGTTGGATACGGCATGGAATATCATTGGCGATTAGAGATAGGGTTTTGGAAACCCTAGCTGGATCTAGATCGGGTCTCGTTGGGCTGGGTTTGGACTGGATCGGGTCTTTTCGTTATTGGGTTATGGGATTGATTTGTAAATGGGCTTCGGCCTGATTTACAATAAAATTATTTAGTTATAATAATAATAATAATATAATTATAATAATGAGAATGAGACAAAAACTTAGTGTCTACACTATGTTTCAGTAAGTTTTTGATTCCCGCACTGAAATTTCTAAAGTATCGATCATTAGTGTTATCAATTTGTAACAAAATAATCATTAACTTTATTATTTTGTAACGAAAATGATCACTCCACCGACATCTCGATAAATTCATGACGTGGCAACGTTAATAAAAATATTAATATTTAGTTTTACTCCTAAACTACTGTTAAAACATAAAATAGGTCATTAAAATTATTTTATATCTAATTTATCTCCAAAAGCTATCTAATTTTTTCTTAACTTCTCACCACCTCCACTATATTCGAACCACCTCAACGTTAACAAATAAATTCGACTGTCGATCAAACACTTGTTTTAAAATTACTTAATTTTATTCGGTCGAACCTTTGGCCTCGACTCAAGGATTAGTTGGTGAAGGATTATTGTAAATACTCTCACAAATGATGCATACAAGTACCATGGTGTACATAATTTTTTTTATATATATCTAATAAACATATTTTTTTCATTGGCTTATCGTTGTAGCTAATTTTTTATGCAAATAGAAGCGATTAGTTTTATTTAAAAAAATATATATTCAAAATTATAATAAAAATTTACAACCATGAACGTAAACTATACATATAATTATGGCACATTCTTATAATCTTTGACATAAAAATTAGACAGTAAAATCATACAACAACCATACAAAGAAAAGATTAAAAACTCATCCAAACACTCGAACAAAAAAATAGATATGAATATAACCTATTGCATCAGTAAAAGGACCACAATAGAGGATCAAACTATTGAAAGACCATCGAAAATTGTGAATCAGAGTTGAACGTCATGAGAAAACTATCCCTGAATGCAAACTGTATATTCAAATCCAATCTAAGGATCCAAAGCAGGGAAGATCAGTAGAATAACAATTAAACAACATCTTGATCAGTCGAGACTACATCAAATCCAACACCAAGAAAATTAAACAAAAAGAACAACCAAACAATTGATAAACAAGACCGAAAATGTGACAAAGGCAAATAAAGTATGTCATAAAGGCGGAATTACTGAAAAGTAAAGAAACAAAAGAAGAATAAAGATGTGATATAAAAAAAATAAAGAATATGAATGATCAACGATTAACATCAGTATTTGTAACACCCCCAACCCGTATCCGACCCGAATACGAGTCTGAGGTGTCACATTGACTTTTCAAACTTTGACACTTAAAGAAAAATAGGGAAATTTAAAACATTCATTTCAATAAAAACGGTTTATTTACATGGATTGACCAAAACAACCAAAATCGATCAGAGCATTTATAACTGACACTTTACTTACATGCCAACATGCTATACACGATAAAATACATACTTTATCAGTTACTTCTAATCTGATCCGCTAGCAGTGCTGCTGTTCTTGCTACCCTATTTCCTCTCTTCCAGATTCTTGGTACCTACGTGTAAATCACTTACACGCTAAGTCATAGACTTAGTAAGTCAATAAATAAACATGTAGCTATATATATTCATGAATATGCATTTTTACCATTTGATCATGACATTTCAATATGCATGTATATATTTCACTATAACCAATATAATCATGTCATGTACATATGAAACTTATCTTCTTGTATCACTTTCACCTTAATTTATCTTTCAATTGCCCATGTACATTATTGAGAACAGAGGTATTTGAGTACATTGAGGTTGTGCACTAATGCTGTCACCACAGCTCAATAAATTCCCTCATGAGGCACCGAACATTTGTTCAGTATTTGTCCCGAAGGACCACTATGTCCCGAAGGACCACTGATTGTTCCCAAGAACCACTATGTCCCGAAGGACCACTGATTATCCCTCGACTCATGGCATGCCAATTATACCTATAGCTCTCGTATCATATAACATGGGCTTAATTATGAACATTTTTCTCATTTCATATCTCTTTCATCACTTTTAATATAAACACATATAATCATTTTCATTGATCCACATACCTGGATTGTTTCTCTTGTAATGGCATTCATTCCCATAATATCATATTAAAGCATAATGAATTATGCATGAAATCACTATAAAGATAATACATGTAAGCATGTACATAAATATTAAATCATGAATTCAACTATCAGAGATAGACTTATCACAAGTCTTATCTCTATACACTTTAATTAGAAAATGCACTCACCTTAGCCTTGCTCGTTTTGACTCGATACTAATCCTTTGATTGTTCCGGAACAGACTTATGTTCTATATCTACATAATAATACATTAATACATATCAGTATACTAATGAATACATGCTAAAATATCACTTCTTAGACTAAAACAAAGGATAACTTTATCTTTAATGAGGGTATGCATCGATGCACTCTATAGTGTATCGATTCATTCCTTAACGGGTGCATCGATGCACTACTTATGCATTGGTGCATGAATCACATTCAATGTTTGTATTTTAAACGAGTGTATCGATGCATCAATGGCATTCGATGTTCATTTATTTGAGAGTGCATCGGTACACCTTGAAGGTGCATCGATGCACTCAACCCAGAATTACCATTTTCAACACGAAATTTACCCCTTTTCAACACAACTCTTCGTATTTCACTTCCTTTAAAATTTCTAACTCACATACATATTCTTACACTCATTACTACTCAATAACCACTTCTTTAAACTTAAAATCCAATCTCCCACATAGAATTCAAGAATTTCACCCAAATTCCAACATGATCAAAATCTAATTCTAATTCTTCATCTTCCTTAATTAGGTAGATGACAAGTCAAATTCAACTTCTTATTCCAATTATAGACTCCATTTCAAAATTTCATTCAAAAACTTTAAATCCTTCTACACTCTTCATTTTGTTGTTTTACAACAAACTAAGCTTTCCTTAAGCTTAATTAGCATCTAAGGAGAAAAACCAAACTTAAATTTCAGCAAACCATTAACTTTTAAGAAATCTCATCTTTGCTTTGCTTTGCTTTCTTCACGTGTGGAGAAATAAGAGAAGAAGAGAACTCTAGAACCTTTATTTTTTTTTCTTCTCTTTAACGTGGAGGTAATTTATATATATATATAAATCCCTTCTTAATTAATTTCCTTGCCAAAAGACCATTTTATCCTTCTATTCTTTCTTCCTTGCAAATTAACCCTATATCAAATTATCATACTATTCAATTATTCTACTTTAATCATCAAATTATGAATTTTTACAATATAGTCTCTAACCCGTTATTGAGGCTGTTACAAATTTCTCCCCTAAAGAAAATTCGTCCTCGAATTTTCATTGCACGAAGAGATGGGGGTACTGAATCCTCATGTCCTCTTCACGTTCCCATGTTGCTTCTTCTATCTTGTGATTCCTCCATAACACTTTAACTAATGGAATGGTCTTGTTTCTTAGTTGCTTAATCTCGTGAGCTAAGATTTTTAATTGGTTCCTCTTTATAAGTCAAATCCGGTTGAACCTCAACCTCTTTTGGAGTCACAATGTGGGAGGGATCAGATCGATACTTCCGAAGCATTGAGACATGAAAGATATTGTGAATTTTCTCCATTTCAAGTGGCAACGCCAGCTGATATGCCACTGGTCCAACTCTCTTTACAATTTCATATGGTCCAATGAATCAAGGACTAAGTTTTCCCTTACGTCCAAACCTCAAAACTTTCTTCCATAGAGATACTTTGAGAAACACTTTATCTCCAACTGGATATTCTATCTATTTTCTCTTTAAATCCGCGTATGATTTTTGTCTATCAGTTGCTGCTTTGAGATTACTTTGAATTACTTGAACTTTTTCTTCCACTTCCTGGATCAAATCTGGACATAGAATTTCTTTGTCTTTAAGCTCAAACCAATTTAAAGGCGTACGACATTTTCTTCCATAAAGAGCTTCATAGGGAGCCATTTTGATGCTTGATTGATAACTATTGTTGTACGCAAATTCAGCAAGTGGCAAGTACCTTTCCCATGTTCCTTTGAACTCGATAACACAAGCTCTCAACATATCTTCCAAAATTTGGATTGTTCTCTCCGATTGCCCATCGGTTTAAGGATGAAACGTTGTACTGAAATTCAACCATGTCCCCAACGCTTTATGTAATGATTTCCAAAACCGTGAAGAAATCTAGGATCTCGATCTGAAACAATAGAATTAGGTACTCCATGTAGACGTATAATACAACAACAACAACAACAACAACAAAACCCAATTCCATATCCAATGGGGTAAGGGGGAGGTAGGGTAGTAGGCTGCCCCCAACGCCAGGTTGAGAGTAGCTTCCGTGGAAGACCCTTGGCAGTCAGAAAATTAAAAATATAGATAAAATGCAATGCATGTATAAATAAACACATAAATACATAGTTGAACAATATTCATATGCAGTCATTAATATCATTAATATCATATGCGCGTCTGTAATAGGTAGTAATCCCTGTAATTAAATCCCTGCGAAAAAAATCTCTGCATATAGACATAAATGTAAGACCCTACTAAATTTAAAAGTGAAAAGAATGATACACAGAAGTCAACGATAGCAAGCCCAGTCCTAGGCCTTTATAAATACCAATAACATAAACGTATAAAAAGTAGAAGTCATGGAAATTACTACAAAGGCATTAAAAGAAGACAGAGATGATACACCCTAGAGATGTGACCCACACTACTCGACTATCCTAGTCTTAAGTCTCCATACTTTCCTATCAAAGGTCATGTCCTCGTTAACACTTCATACATTTGGATACGAATTCCGTAATGTCTCTCTTCATTCCAGGCCACCAATATCGACTATTGAGATCCATATACATTTTATTTCCTCCCGGATGCATAGTCAATGGACTACAATGAGCTTCCGTTAACAAGTATTTCTTTAACTCATCATCATCTGGAATCACCAACCTCCCTTGATAATATAAGTTCCTATCAACTTTCATTACATAATCCGTGGCCTCTCCATTCCTTATCTGCTGTAACTTCTTTAAACACTTTTCATGTCCAGCTTGCAATTATTTCATTCGATCTAGCCATGATAGCTTGAGAGTCAATTCCACACACATGGCACCATATCCTCTTAACGATGGTCTGGCATCCAAAGCTCATAAGGTTGCAAATGTCTTTCGACTAAAGGCATCCGCTACCACATTCGCTTTCCCCAGATGGAAATAAATCACTACATCATAATCCTTTAGCAATTCCACCCATCTTATCTGTCTTAAATTCAATTCTTTCTGAGTCATCAAATATTTCAAACTCTTATGGTCTGTATACAAATAGCATCGTTCACCATACAAGTAGTGACGCCAAATCTTAAGAGCGAACACTACTGCAACCATTTACAGACGTGTGTTGGATAATTCTTCTCGTGCGGTTTTAATTGTCTCGATGCATACGCTACCACTTTTCCCTCTTGCATTAACACGCATCCCAAACCATTATGAGACGCATCACTGTACACTACATAGTTATTTCCATATTCGGATTGAATCAACATTGGATCTTCTATCAAGGCCTTCTTTAACCTTTCAAAACTCTCATGGCACTCTGGAGTCCAAGAAAATTTTATATATTTCCTCAATAACTTGGTTAGGGGTAGTGCTATTATCGAAAAGATTTTAATAAACCTTCGGTAATAACTAACTAACCCCAGAAAACTCCGAACTTCTGACACATTCTTTGGAATTTGCCACTCTAAAATGGCTTTAATCTTTTGAGGATCCACTCGAATTCCTTCAGCATAAATCACATGTCCAAGGAATGTCACTTCCTTCAACCAAAATTCACATTTGGAGAGCTTGGAATAAAGCTTGTTTTCTCTCAAAGTCTGTAGAACTGTCTTCAAATGAGAACTATGCTCTTCTTCTGACTTCGAATACACTAATATATCGTTAATGGATACCACAACAAACCGATCCAAATAGGGTTGAAATATTCAGTTCATAAGATCCATGAAAGCAACCAGGGCATTTGTAACTCCAAACGACATCACAATAAACTCATAATGACCATACCTCATTCTGAATGTTGTCTTTGGAATATCTTTTTCTTGAATCTTCAATTGATGATAACCAGAACGTAAATCAATCTTCGAAAATACTAAATCTCCCTTTAACTGATCAAATAAATCATCAATTCGAGGGAGTGGATACTTGTTCTTGATAGTCACTTTATTGAGTTTCCTATAATCAATGCAAAGACGAATAGATCCATCATTCTTTTTGACGAACAAAACTGGAGCTCCCCATGGTGAGACACTCGGTCTAACAAATCCTTTGTCCAATAATTCTTGCAATTGGATCTTTAATTCTTGTAACTCTTTTGGGGCCATTCTATATGGTGACATGGCAATAGGTGCAGTTCTCGGTATTACTTCAATTTGAAATTCGACTTCTCTATCTGGAGGCAAACCCGGTAACTCTGCAGGAAAAACGTCAGAAAACTCTCTTACTGTAGGAATTTCTTCTATCCCCTTCTCTTTTGCTCTCACATCCAGCACACTTGCAATAAAACCTTGACATCCCTGTAGCAATAACTTCATTACCGACATCACTGATATTACATTAGCTAATTGATTCCATCCTTCACTAAATACAATAACCTCTATACCTTATGAACTTCTCAACGTTACTCTTTTTAGTCTATAATCAACATTAGCATATTAACGATATAACCAGTCCATTCCCAATATCACCTCGAATTCTTCAAAAGGTAATTCCATCATATTAGCAGGGAATTCAATTCCCTAAATCCGTATGGGACACCCTCGACACACCATATTAACTCAAGCACTGTGTCCTAACGGATTAGTCACTATTACATCATTGCTAGTAGATTCTAACGGAATATTCAATTCTTTCACCAACTTACTATAAATTTAAGAATATGTGGACCCCGTATCAATCAAGACAAACACATTCTTGTCATACAACTGAAAAATACCTGCTATGATCTCTGGGTCATCTCTGTCCTCACTAGTCCGGAGATTATACACACGAGCTGTAGAATGTATTTCTTGCGGAGTTGTTGACTCTGATTGACTTCTTCCTCTACCTCTACCTCTTCCTCTCTGGGGTAGCCGAGGTAGACCTCTCTGGCTGAGCAGATTTACCAGTTAATAGGGGACAATCCTGAACAAAATGTCTGGTGTCCCCACATTTAAAACAAGCTCCAGAAATCATCCTACATATTCCCGAGTGATTCTTCCACAATGTGGACATTGTCTGACTTGGCTCGGGTTAGATTTCCCAGCTCCAGATCCCACTGACTGTGTTTGTCGACCCCTCATCTGATTTGATCCCCTTGCAGAGGATACAACTGACTCTGATCTCGCTTAGGGTCGAGGACCAGCATCTCTACCCCTTTTTAATGGTGCCAAACTCAATGATGCACCTATTATTTTTTATGTCTGAGCCCGTGAATCTCCTAACCTTTCATTCTGAGCTCTTTCTAGAGCTTTAGAATGGTTCACCACTTCTTGAAATGAGGATAGATTTAACACCATTAGCATCTCTTTCAAACGAGGACGTAATCCCTCAACAAACCAATCGCAAACATACTTTTCGGTAGGAATTAACTCCGTAGCAAAATGGCTCAACTTGTTGAATTCACATTCGTACTCATAAACTGTACGATTTCATTACTTCAAATTCATGAACTCTTGTTGTCGGATGAACTGATCTCCGATATATTTATGTTTGAACTCTTCTAAGAACAAGGACCAAGTTACTTGATCACCAGGCATTCTCAATGTAATGTTGGTCCACCAAGTTACTGTTTATGATACAGTAACTTCCGAAAATACATATAAATTCATAAAAATTAACCTTTCATCACTATAAAAAATTCCAGAATTTATTCAACAAATAAATTGAACATTTTCAAATTACATGCCACTATCTAAAATCAAATTCCATCGTAGGATGTCTTACTGATATTGAAATATACCTCTCGATGCTTGATGTCACTTTGAACTCTTTAATCCACTATTGGCTTTTACCTACGCTTGAAAATCATCACACTCTAAGTATAAACTTAGTGAGGCAATTAAAACATTTAACAGTGCAATATAATTCATGCATGATTTTCAATGTCAAAAATCAAATTTCCATAAAATCATTTTACTAACATATCCAATATTTTACCATGATCAATATAATATAAAATCTTTTACCATTTATCCCATAAGCTCGTAAGCTTATTTTACCAAAATACTGACCATATAAATTCCATAAGCTCGTAAGCTTATTTTATACAAAATACTTACCATTTAATCCCATAAGCTCGTAAGCTTATTTCTCCCATATACTTGCCATTATTCCAAAAGCTTGTAAGCTTATTTGTATGCTTACAATTTATTAAGCAATAAACCATAAACCATAGCCTATAGCCCAATATTCAACCCTGAGGACCCTAGGTATTCGAGTAATATTTGCATCGTAGTTCTACACATAAGGTCGTGCCCACCATATACACCGAAGTGTATTACACATAAGGTCATGCCAACCATATACACCGAAGTGTATTACATATAAGGTCGTGCCCACCATGTACACCGAAGTGTATTACACATAAGGTCGTGCCCACCATATACACCGAAGTGTATTATAAACCTGCAGCTGTTATACTCAATGGCATGCCAACTATACTCTGTCCCTCAATGACTTATTTGGGCATATAGTCTACTTTATTCGATCCATCCATGGCAAAGTATATTATCAAATTTAACATTGGGCAGTTCATACCCGAAAACATTCATGGTAAAATATCACATTTTTCATGATCAATGCATTTTAAATTTCATACTCTGACATATCAATGTCAATTTATAAAAATGATATAAAATCATACCGATATAAACAAGGTCGACTTATCGCAAGTCTTCCTGATGATGTATAAAACATCCATGTATAATTTCATGCATGTATTGCACTCACCTTGACACTTTATAATTTTCCAAATTTGTGCCTCACTATGTTCCACAATAAACCCTTTATACTTGACTTGCTTCAATCGCAAATTAATCACACTCTGTATAAATCAAAATTTCATAATAATACATATGTTAGTATTATACTAACATAAACATGTCCCAAAATAACTCCATAATATATTTCGAACTCATTCTCTATAAAATACTCAATACTTGACAATTCCTTTAACATTGGAACCAAGTTTTCCAATTTGCATAAAATGGTCCTTCACCATTTTACCACCTAGATTCTTAATACCAATAATTCCAACATTGAAATTATTTCACAATTAACACTCATTTCAATTCCCGAATAACAATTTCCAGCATAGTACATCAATTATATAACACTTACATAACAATCCATCAATTTTCCATATTCAGATAACTCGTACTACCTTTAAAGAATCAATATTATGTATTGATATGCATACGGGAATTCAATTCCGTTAATTCCTTTGAAAACTAGACTCGAATACAAATCTATCCATATAAATAACTCCTTCTAATTCATTATGTACAATATATGGTGAATTTTCAAATTTGACCAACAGAATCTGTTTTATAGAATATGCTGTCCGATTTTTCTGACATTTCCTTGGTTAAAAACCATATATTTTTGTATACACCTTGAAATTAATCCCCATTTGTTTTAAACAAAACTAGATCGATATATGAACATAAAAAATAAAAATAACCTCGAAATTATAGTTATATAATTTTTGGTGAATTTTCGAACCTACTGCCAGATTCAAAATCCAAACTATTTTCTTTAACTTCATTCTTAGGTTCTTCATCAATTCTTACAACCAATTCTTAATAATCACTTAACTCTTCAAAACCCATAAAACACAAGAACCCCTTTTTATCAACTCAAGATGAACTTGAACAACCAACAAGATTATCAAGCAATATTGGTATCAAATGATAGCGTTTTTCCCATATAACAATTTTCTATTTTTAGCATACCCAAAATCCTAAGGAAATTGCTTGAAAATAAAATTAAAGCTTGCTCTTACCTTGGAAGAAGCTCACGACTGGTTTTGGAGAAGAAGATGAGCAAAATTTGTTGAAATGTAGAGAACATTTCATCTAAATTTACCTTATATTCCACTTAAATGAATATATTATTCATTTAATTGGGATAAGACCAAATCACCCTTAATAAATCTTCAATTTACCATAAAACCATGACAACTCATCCTTATCATATTTCAAAGTCAAAGATGAACAAATTTGACTTTGACTTACGAAAATGCCATGAAATTTTCAAAACTTGTGTTTTAGTCACTAAATTCCACTGTTTCGATTGAATCTGAAAACTGCATATTTTCAAACCAAATTTCTCTGATCCAAAATATTAAAATAATATTTCCAACCAACTTATAACATCCTTCCAATTTTTATAAAATTCTGATTCGATCTGAAATATCGATTGCCTTACCGGCTTTAACCCTTTCTAATTTTTCTTTAATAAAATTCCAAATCCAAAAATTTGATTTCTATAAAACTCCACTTTCAAGAGTAAACCATCTATTTATGGAATAAAATTCTTTTTAGGAAATTATCACTTAATTCCGTAAACTTTTTCCCAATTTTCTACTTTAACCGTCAAACTTTCAAAATTTTCATTTTGGTCATTGTCTAAATTTTTTGGTATTACAATTCTCCACTCCTTAAGAAAATTCGTCCTCGAATTTTAAAACTTTCTATGAAAACCATAACTCCTCTTTTTCCCTTGAAAATTCATAACTCCCTTTTGGTCTTGCCAACTTCTTAAATTCCGATTTTTCTTCTTTACTTTGGGAATTTCTTGAAGATCATGCAAATCATTAGATTTTGAACCTGTTCAATTCAATTCTTCAACATGTTATGAAAATATCTACACATTTTCATATTATTCTCCCTTTCCCAAGTATCATCCTTGACATTATGATTTTACTAAATCACTTTGACTAGAGAAATCATCTTGTTAAACAGTTCTTTGATTTCTCGAGCTAATATCCGAACTGGTTCTTCTTCATAAATCAAATCTAGTCAGATCTCAATTTCCTCTGATGAAATGACATATGAAAGCTCTGATCGACACTTTCTAAGCATCGACACATAAAAAAATATTGTGGACATTGTCCAACTTTGGATCTCAATTACCTCTATAGTAAATGCTAACTGATAAGCTATCAGTCAAAAAATTTTTTTTATAAGATCCAATGAATCTTAGACTTAATTTTCCTTTGTGTTTTTCCAAAGTGATACTTCAAGAAAAACTTTATCATCTTCATGAATTTCAATCTCTTATCGCTTCAAGACTACATAAGACTTTTGTCGATCAAATGCCATCTTGAGATTTTCTTAAATTATCTTTACTTTATCCTTAACATCATTCAATAAAAATCTGGGTCAACGAGATTTCGATCTTTTAACTCGAACCTATTCAATGGTGTTCGACATTATCTCCCATATAAAACTTCATACAAAGACATCTTGATGCTTAATTGATAACTGTCATTGTAGAAAAATTCTATTAAAATCAAATACTTTTCCTTTCCCATGATTCCTTGGAATCAATCATACATGCACTCAGCATATCTTCTAATATATGAATAGTACTTCCTGACTTACCATCCGTCTGTGGATGAAATTCGTACTAAAATTCAATCAATTACCCAAAACTTTATGCAGATATTTCCAAATTCTTACAGTGAATCTTGGATTCCTTTCTTATATAATTGCCATTAATATTCCATGTAGTTGAACTATCTCTTTGACATATAACTCTGTATATTTATCCAATGCATAGTCCATTTGCATCGAAATGAAATGTGCCAATTTAATTAACCGGCCATTACCACCCAATTGGAATCCTTTTTATTTGATGTCAAAGATAGTTCAATAACAAAATCCATAGTGACTTTTTACTATTTCCACTTTGGAATGGAAATTAGTTGCAACAATTATGAAAGCACTTTATGCTCAGCTTTTACTTGTTGACATGTCAAACATGTAGCAACAAGCTCAGTAATATTTCTTTTCATACGTGGCCACCAAAATGACTCTTTACATCCTGATACATTTTTTTCCAGCTGAATGCATAGTCAATAGACTATAATTTGCTTCAGAAAGAATATCTTTCTTTAATTCCTCATTATGAGATGTATCACTATACACCATGTACTTTTTGTTCAATTTCAGTTGTATCAACACTGGTGCTTCTGTTAAAATATTCTTTAAAGCTTTAAAACTCTTTTGACATTTTTCAGTCCAAGCAAATGAACCATCCTTTCTCAAGAGCTTGGTCAAACGAGAAACAACCATCGAAAAGTTTTTCACAAACTTTCGATAATAACCAACAAGTCCCAAAAACTTCGGACCTCTGAACATTCTTTGGAGGTTTACACTCCAATATTGCTTGAATTTTTTTATACCTTATGTCGAGAAAACATAACCAAGAAGAGCAACTTCTGATAGCCAAAATTCACACTTTGACATTTTGGCATATAACTTTTTACTCTTAATTAACTCGAGCACAATACAATATGAACGTCATGCTCTATCGTTGTATTCGAATATACCTGAATGTCATCAATGTATACCACCTCAAACTTTTCTAAGTAAGGTTGAAATACTCGATTCATCAAAATCCATGAATGTTACTAGAGCATTTATCAAACCAATCGACATTACTACAAACTCGTAGTGTCTATACCGTATTATGAAAACTATCTTTGGAACATCTTCCTCTTTAAAATTTTAACTCGAAATATCCCATTTGAAAATCAATTTTAGAAAACATTGTTGCTCCTTTTTAAGCTGATAAAACAAATCATCAATCCTCAAAATAGGATAATTGTTTTTTATAGTTACTTTATTTAACTATCGATAATTTATGTATAATCGCGCATATCCATCTTTTTTTTTAAAACAAAACCAGTTCACCCCAAGGTGAAATACTCGGTCTAATGCTTTCTCTATCTATCAATTCTTGCAATTCGTTCATTACTCTTTTAACTCAATCGAAATCATTCGATACGAACCCATAAATACATAATTAATACCTTGATAACCATCAATATTGAATTCCACCTCTCAATCTAGAGGTAACCCAAATAATAAATCTAAAAAGATATATGAAATTCCATATTTATGGAAATATCATATGATCTTACTTCAGATAATTGAGTATCTATCACCTTAGCTAGAAAAGCTATGCATCATTTTTTTCCAGCATCTTAACCATAACCATTGTTGATATCACTTTAGTGACGATTTCACTTTTTCATCAATCATTAAAAATTTTAATTTCTCTGCATTTTTCTAAATTAATCTCTTCTTGCGACTATTAACCCAACCTTACTGTAGAGACAACCAACTCATGATCAAAATGATCTACAACTCGTTAATGATGATCCCATAAGATTCATCAGAAATATAAGCTCCTGAATCTTTATCGAACCTTTACTATTTGTCCGACTAACACTTGTATCATGACCGTGACCTATGGGTCTTTCGCTTTAATAACATTTGATATCAAGTAGAATTGAATATCTCTACTTTAGAATTCCTTATTTCACTCTTAAGAAAATCTGCATAGTTTTTTTTCCAAATCCATAGAAAATATTTTCAAACAGTTGAAACATTTTCCATTTCCAATGATAGTCTAAATATCCATATCGTTCAATAAGAAAATTTGGCAAATTGTAGCAATAACTTCATAATAGTTAATGCTAAAATCAGACTAGTAAACAAATTTACTATTTTTCCTCACACTACGAACCTTGAACTTTTCAAGTTATTGAGATTCAATTTCAATCTGTACCATAATTCTTTACAGCATGGAAGGTTAGACAATCAATTTTCGCATATTTACCTTCACAAGGTAACTCTATCCAATTTTATGGACTTGATAATTATTCTCAAACCAACTCATAACCATTTAATTCACTTATAACTCAACTTTCTTTAAACTTTTAGCGGAAATCATATTTACCGCTTACTCAATTTCTCTTACTCAAATCAACAATGATTTAAACAATTTAATGCTTAGCTTAAATATTTTTCACTTATTTAAGCTTACCTGGGAAACCTTAGAATCATTACTAGATTCAAAAATCTCCTCTGAATCCTCTTCTGATTCGACTTTTCTTATAAGTCATTCAAACTTTTTAATCAATTCTTCCAATTCATAAACTTTGTTAAAAGCTGGGGCATTTCTTCCATAACACGGAGGAAAAAATTCTTTATAACATCCACCCTTCTAAGCTGTTTTACATAAGTCATGTCGGTTCCCTTTTTGGTGGATTTCAATCTCGAATTTCTTTTTAACATTTTCAACTTTATAACCTTTTTCTTTAATACCAACATCTGAACATATTCAGAATCACCATACATTAGTAAAGAATAACTTTACTCCCAATAAGCATCATCACACTATATATACAACTATCAGTAACTTTTGACATCCTAATGGCATGTATATATATTTTTAACTCAAAACAACATCTGTTTAGTCCTAGAATCAGCTAAACCTGTAGCTCTGATGCCAATAAATGTAACACCCATAATCCGTATAATTATACCTATACAATACTCATGAACAGTAACAGTGACTAGTACCCGTGAACAGTGGCGATGAACAATGGGGGAATCGGTTCCCTGTTGGGGGGAATCGGTACCCCAAAATCATTCTGGAAATTTTGCTTAAAAACGTGGTTACTGTTCATGCTACAGCAACTTCCGAAAATACATATAAATTCATAAAAATTAACCTTTCATCACTATAAAAATTTCCAAAATTTATTCAACAAATAAACTGAACATTTTCAAATTACATGCCAATATCTAAAATAAAATTCCATCATAGGATGTCTTACTAATATTGAAATATACCTCTCGATGCTTGATGTCACTTTGAACTATTTAATCCACTATTGGCTTTTTACCTACGCGTGAAAATTATCACACGCTAAGTATAAACTTAGTGAGGCAATTAAAACATTTAACAGTGCAATATAATTCATGCATGATTTTCAATGTCAAAAATCAAATTTCCATAAAATCATTTTACTAACATATCCAATATTTTACCATGATCAATATAATATAAAATCTTTTACCATTTATCCCATAAGCTCGTAAGCTTATTTTACCAAAATACTTACCATATAAATTCCATAAGCTCATAAGCTTATTTTATACAAAATACTTACCATTTAATCCCATAAGCTCGTAAGCTTATTTTTCCCATATACTTGCCATTATTCCAAAAGCTTATAAGCTTATTTGTATGCTTACAATTTATTAAGCAATAAACCATAAACCATAGCCTATAGCCCAATATTCAACCCTGAGGACCCTGGGTATTCGAGTAATATTTGCACCGTAGAGCTACACATAAGGTCGTGCCCACCATATACACCGAAGTGTATTACACATAAGGTCGTGCCCACCATATACACCGAAGTGTATTATAAACCTGCAGCTGCTATACTCTATGGCATGCCAACTATACCCTGTCCCTCAATGACGTATTTGGGCATATAGTCTACTTTATTCGATCCATCCATGGCAAAGTATACTATCAAATTTAACATTGGGCAGTTCATACCCGAAAACATTCATGGTAAAATATCACAATTTTCATGATCAATGCATTTAAATTTCATACTCTGACATATCAATGTCAATTTATAAAAATGATATAAAATCATACCGATATAAACAAGGTCGACTTATCGCAAGTCTTCCTAATGATGTATAAAACATCCATGTATAATTTCATGCATGTATTGCACTCACCTTGACACTTTATAATTTTCCAAATTTGTGCCTCACTATGTTCCATAATAAACCCTTTATACTTGACTTGCTTCAATCGCAAATTAATCACAATCTGTATAAATCAAAATTTCATAATAATACATATGTTAGTATTATACTAACATAAACATATCCCAAAATAACTCCATAATATATTTCGAACTCATTCTCTATAAAATACTCAATACTTGACAATTCCTTTAACATTGGAACCAAGTTTTCCAATTTGCATAAAATGGTCCTTCACCATTTTACCACCTTGATTCTTAATACCAATAATTCCAAAATTGAAATTATTTCACAATTAACACTCATTTCAATTCCCGAATAACAATTTCCAGCATAGTACATCAATTATATAACACTTACACAACAATCCATCAATTTTCCATATTCAGACAACTCGTACTACCTTTAAAGAATCAATATTCTGTATTGATATACATACTGGAATTCAATTCCGTTAATTCCTTTGAAAACTAGACTCGAATAAAAATCTATCCATATAAATAACCCCTTCTAATTCATTATGTACAATTTATGGTGAATTTTCAAAGTTGACCAACAGAATCTGTTTTATAGAATCTGTTGTCTGATTTTTCTGACATTTCCTTGGTTAAAAATACATATATTTTTGTATACACATTGAAATTGATCCCCGTTTATTTTAAACGAAACTAGATCGATATATGAACATAAAAAATAAAAATAACCTCGAAATTATATTTATATAATTTCTGGTGAATTTTCGAACCTACTGCCAGATTCAAAATCCAAACTGTTTTCTTTAACTTCATTCTTAGGTTCTTCATCAATTCTTACAACCAATTCTTAATAATCACTTAACTCTTCAAAACCCATAAAACACAAGAACCCCTTTTTATCAACTCAAGATGAACTTGAACAACCAACAAGATTATCAAGCAATATTGGTATCAAATGATAGTGTTTTTCCCATATAACAATTTTCTATTTTTAGTATACCCAAAATCCTAAGGAAATTGCTTGAAAATAAAATTAAAGCATGCTCTTACCTTGGAAGAAGCTCACGTCTGGTTTTGGAGAAGAAGATGAGCAAATTTTGTTGAAATGTAGAGAACATTTCATCTAATTTTACCTTATATTTCACTTAAATGAATATATTATTCATTTAATTGGGATAAGACCAAATCACCCTTAATAATTCTTCTAATTTACCATAAAATCATGACAACTCATCCTTATCATATTTCAAAGTCAAAGATGAACAAATTTGACTTTGACTTACGAAAATGCCATGAAAGTTTCAACACTTGCATTTTAGTCACTAAATTCCACTGTTTCGATTAAATATGAAAAACTGCATATTTTCAAACAATATATCTCTGATCCAAAATATTAAAATAATATTTCCAACCAACTTATAACATCCTTCCAATTTTTATAAAATTTCGATTCGATTTGAAATATCGATTTCCTTACCGGCTTTAACCCTCTCTAATTTTTCTTTAATAAAATTCCAAATCCAAAAATATGATTTCTATAAAACTCCACTTTCAAGAGTAAATCATCTATTTATGGAATAAAATTCTTTTTAGGAAATTATCACTTAATTCCCTAAACTTTTTCCCAGTTTTCTACTTTAACCGTCAAACTTTCAAAATTTTCATTTTGGTCATTGTCTAAATTTTTGGGGTATTACAATATAGGACACTCTAGACTTTGGTTATGCCAATAATCAACTAAACCGTAGCTCTGATACCATTAAATGTAACACCCCCAACCCGTATCCGACCGAATACGAGTCTGAGGTGTCACATTGACTTTTCAAACTTTGACACTTAAAGAAAAATAGGGAAATTTAAAACTTTCATTTCAATAAAAATGGTTTATTTAGATGGATTGACAAAATAACCAAAATCGATCAGAGCATTTATAATTGACACTTTACTTACATGCCAACATGTTATACAAGACAAAATACATACTTTATCAGTTACTTCTGATCTGATCCGCTAGCAGTGCTGCTGTTCTTGCCACCCTATTTCCTCTATTCTAGATTCTTTGTACCTACGTGTAAATCACTTACACGCTAAGTCATAGACTTAGTGAGGCAATAAATAAACATGTAGCTATATATATTCATGAATATGCATTCTTACCATTTGATCATGACATTTCAATATGCATGTATATATTTCACTATAACCAATATAATCATGTCATGTACATATGAAACTTATCTTCTTGTATCACTTTCACCTTAATTTATCTTTCACTTGCCTATTACATTATTGAGAACATAGGTATTTGAGTACATTGAGGTTGTGCACTAATACTGTCACCACAACTCAATAAATTCCCTCATGGGGCACCGAACATTTGTTCAGTATTTGTCCCGAAGGACCACTGATTGTTCCGAAGAACCACTATGTCCCGAAGGACCACTGATTATCCCTCGACTCTTGGCATGCCAATTATACCCATAGCTCTCGTATCATATAACATGGGCTTAATTATGAATATATTTCTCATTTCATATCTCTTTCATCACTTTTCATATAAACACATATAATCATTTTCATCGATCCACATACCTGGATTATTTCTCTTGTAATGGCATTCGTTCCCATAATATCATATTAAAGCATAATGAATTATGCATGAAATCACTATAAAGATAATACATGTATGCATGTACAAAAATATTAAATCATGAATTCAACTATCAGAGATAGACTTATCACAAGTCTTATCTCTATACACTTTAATTAGAAAATGCACTCACCTTAGCCTTGCTCGTTTTGAGTCGATACTAATCCTTTGATTGTTCCGGAACAGACTTACGTTCTATATCTACATAATAATACATTAATACATATCAGTATACTAATAGATACATGCTAAAATATCACTTCTTAGACTAAAAGAAAGGATAACTTTATCTTTAATGAGGGTATGCATCGATGCACTCTATAGTGTATCGATGCATTCCTTAACGGCTGCATCGATGCACTACTTATGCATCGGTGCATGAATCACATTCGATGTTTGTATTTTAAAAGAGTGCATCGATGCACTCCTCATGCATCGATGCATCAATGGCATTCGATGTTCATTTATTTGAGAGTGCATCGGTACACTTTGAAGGTGCATCGATGCACTCAACCCAGAATTACCATTTTCAACACGAAATTCACCCCTTTCCAACACAACTCTTCTTATTTCACTTCCTTTAAGATTTCTAACTCACATACATATGCTTACACTCATTACTACTCAATAACCACTTCTTTAAACTTAAAATCCAATCTCCCACATAGAATTCAAGATTTTCACCCAAATTCCAACATGTTCAAAATCTAATTCTAACTTTTCATCTTCCTTAATTAGGTAGATGACAAGTCAAATTCAACTTCTTATTCCAATTATAGACTCCATTTTGAAATTGCATTCAAAAACTCCAAATCTTTAAATCTTTCTACACTCTTCATTTTGTTGTTTTACAACAAACTAAGCTTTCCTTAAGCTTAATTATGATCTAAGGAGCAAAACAAAACTTAAATTTCATCAAACCATTAACTTTTAAGAAATCTCACCTTTGCTTTGCTTTCTTCACGTGTGGAGAAAGAAGAGAAGAAGAGAACTCTAGAACCTTTATTTTTTTCTTTCTTCTCTTCCACGTGGAGCTAATATATATATATATATATATATATATATATATATATATATATATATATATATATATATATATATATATATATATATATAAATCCCTTCTTAATTAATTTCCTTGCCAAAAGATCATTCTATCCTTCTATTCCTTCTTTCTTGTAAATTAACCCTATATCAAATTATCATACTATTCAATTATTTTACTTTAATCACCAAATTCTGAAATTTTACAATATAATCACTAACCCGTTATTGAGGCTGTTACAATATTAGTGTTGTTGCCTGTCAAACTGGTGTATCTAACTTTTTTTTGTCTTTATGTAAACTTATTTTATGTATAAATTTAGTTTTTTTAACATTGTTATATTTTATAATAATTTGAAAATTATTACTTGACCAGAATTTATATAAAACAATAGGAGAAAAAATTATCAATATTGGGATCCAATATTTTCTTCTTTGCATTTTATTTTAGCTTAATATGAAAAAATAATTAATATTATATTTTTTTTATTTAAGTATTTTATCTTTTTTGAATCAATTTAAATGTCTAGTGCTATTATTTAGGTGTCTCATTCCTCCCCGTCATTAAAAATTTCATTACTAATATTTTTTGCATTTCTAATATTTTTAAATTTGTATTTAAACTAAAATAAAAACTTAAAATTATATTTTTAATAAAAAAAACTCTAAACTTTGAAAACTCTAGTACTTTGAAAACTCTAATTCCAAATCCTTTTGCCTAAATCAACCGTCATTCTTTGCCACCGTTTCTGTCGGTAAACAACCATTCAACCAAATCTTCAATTTCGTTGTCATTCCTGCAGATTGAACCTCCATTTATGGGAATCACAAATTTTAAATGATACAAAAAATCAAATTTGATGTATTGTCAGTATATGAGTCTCATATAGTGCGAGTGAATCACAACATGCTACTTTATTAATTAATAATATCATTTTTTTAGATCTCCTAAATAAACATCCTTAAGCATAAATCAAACGACTTCAATGGTTAAAGGAATAATTGTAATTCCTATATATCTCAAATTCAAACACTAGCGATTGTAGGGTATTTGAATATTCATTGTCAAATTATAGGAGAAATAGATTCAAAGGAAACAAGACAAAACCATCTCTATAAGCACACAAAGAAGCTCATGTAAATAACTAAAGATATGCGTAAGTCTATTGCAGAAAAAAAGAGAACAATTTCTAGAAATATACCACAAAGGAAACAAGACCAAACCATTTACAATGTTTCATTGGATCTAAAGTACATTTGTTCTTCATCTACATGTAATCTTTGGACGTACGACTCTTTATTTTTCTTGGAACTTTTTTCGAATGCCATTTTCTAGTTGTATCGTAGTCTACCTGATCATGAAACCCCTTTTACATTGTGAAAGCCTTTTAATTGACGACTACTCAGAATCGACACACTTTTGTGTATGTCATGACCATATGATGCAAGAAAAAGAAAGGTAGAAAGAAAACAAGTTGGGACATATAATAACATGTAAGGTGTAAAAGTAAATGCAAATGCAACGAAAGGATTGATCCCAAAATAATTGTTCCTTGAACAATTCTTGAAAAGCTGACAATGTCTCGGTACAATGAGAAAGCGAAAATCAATATTACACCTTGTGCGAGTAATTGGATAATGAGTCATTTTTTGTCAGACTATGGCACTGTAAAATATTTAGTTTATTCTTATTCTCCATCGTTTACGTTCACAACTTTATGTTATTACCTTTAATGTTGAACCTTCTTGGGTCCTGCTTGTCTCTTTAATTGATGGAATGTCCTTAAATCATTGTAACTTCCGCTTCGTCCAAAGAATAATTTTTGAAATTCTATCTAACCCATTGAAAGACAATACTACAATTATTTCTTTCCAAGAACCTTGTAAATGAGCAGTTATTTCAGGGATTAATACATTTTCACAATGTATTATGCTCATGCAAAAATACAACAAAGCACAAAGAGTTAGTCAAGTTAGTGAGAAAAAAATAATCAAGTTAATTAAAATGATTATCCACATAAATGTAAGCTTAGAAAAAATGCGACTCAAAGCTGAGTCTAAAAAATAAAGTATATAAAGGAAATTAAGAGTCCTAACCGCATGCGTTCAAGCTCTCCTAGGTTATCTACATGGCTTTAACGGGTAGGTTTACTAAATTCTCTACCTGAGGTTGGGTCCTAGCAAAGGGTTCCCAAGCCATCTTTTCAACTAGCTAAGGTTGACTCTTATTCTAACCCATTATAGACTTGCGAATCGAATTCTGCTAGGGGATCACACCGCTAAAAGCGTGCCTCATAACTAATATTTGGATATGCAAATTAGGATGCTTTCCAGAGATACTTTATCAAACCCACAAAAAGAAGCCCAATGCTCTTCATGAGGTGTGACATTTCTCACTACTTAGATAAATTAGGATTGAGCTCGGGTTTAGAGCTATGGTATGCAACAGTCCTAAATAATTTCATATAAGTGTAAGCATTAACCAGAGAGAAAATCTTCTTCTTTTATCTTTTGAAATAATAAAATGACTTGTAAATTAAAATCAGATCGAACTCATAATTTTCCAAAATCCTAAATATAGGGTATCCAACTTGTGGCTTGACTCTCAAGTTGTTTTAAAAACAAAACCTCCCCAGCGGAGTCGCCAAGCTCTCGACACCGTTTTTCACCCGGGTGGGGAAAAGACAAGTACCGACTTTGGGTTTTTTCTTTGAAAAGAATTTTGAAAAATGAGGAGTCACTACTAATCATTTAAGGTGCGATTGGGACATCGTAAAAATCTGCCTGATTTTAATAAAAAAATTATTTTTATCAAAATATCAAGTTTTAGGGTTTACAAAAATCCAGAAATAAAAGTTCGGGAGTAAGTTACATGTGGGGAAGGATTAACACCCCCACAAGCGTCCAAAAATTGGTACCTATTTGATGACCCTATATTTCAAACCAAAAATTTTGAGTTTGAACTTTATTTAATTTAAAAATCATTACAGAAGCAAAGTTGAAAGGGTATTCGTTTATTAAGGCCGATAACATTCACCCTCTAGCATAAATGTGGGAGATCAACTATTGTTCCTAATAACCGGATATTGCCTTAATTTTAGAAATCATGATTCCGTTTTAAAAAGAATGTCGACCTATTTCAGGAATCACCAGTATTCACCACCTGAGCATACTTGCGGGAGATATACCATTAATTCCGTAATAAGTGAACATTGCCTTAGGTTTGAAAATAAAATGCAATCAAAGAAATATTTATTCATCCTAATTAAGCTAAGGGTAAATTAAGGTTTTTTCTAGCTTAAAGTGTCAAATTATGAAAATTAAATAACCTAAAGGCACAAACCTAGAAATGTGGATTCTAATATTAACATTATTTGATTTTAGCCAATTATTGAGTCAAATAATAGATATAGTTCCTTGAGCATTTAGGCAAGGGCCAACTCAGATTATGCCCTAAATTAAAAGAGTAGTTTGAAATCTAATATAAAATGGATGCTCTAATATTAATTTAAACTAATTTTAAGACTGGAATAATTAAATTGGAACCTCAAGGAAAAGCGATAACCAAATTAAGAATTCTATTAATTGGTTTTAATCTAAAATTGAGATATTTATTCCAAAACTAAATTAACAAGCATAAAATTATATATTACAATTCAATAAATAAAAAATTTAAAAATTCAATGTTGCAAACAAGATAGATAAATGAATCGATATAAACACATATAATAAAAACTAATCAATTAAAAAAGTTATGAGAATAAAATAAATAAAACAAGGAAAGAAAATTAAAAGGCATGCATTAAGTTGATTTCAAACAAAAATGAATGAAAATAAGAAATATAAAATTAAAAGGGACAAATAAAAAAATCAACGAAAATTATGGATAATAAAATATTATATATATGAAACCAAATTCTAATGACATAGCTAATTTTACGTAATAAATTATAGGAAAGTATTACATTATATTTAATACAAGAATATCAATACAGAGATCAAAGCGAACATATATTATTTAAAAGGAATAAAAGACACTTATTGTACATATTATTTAAATATTATAACATATATTTATAATGGAACGTATATGCACGTATATATACATACATAAGGTATACTTATAAAAGACCTCGATGTAACAAGTGCAAACATAGCCACTTAAATGTAAATTGCAACAAATAAAGGGACACAATGTAAATAATGAATATTAACGTAAATTAAACTGTTTGACTAAAACAAAATAAAACAGTAAGTTGCATATATAAAACATGAGGGAAATTAAATTTTAGAATTTTAAAGATTTAAAGATTTAAGGACCAAAATAAAATAAAACAAAATTGATATGCCGAATTCGAAATAAAAATAGAAAATTATTGGCCAAATAGTAAATAAGCGACAAAGATAGGGGATCAAAGAGGAAATAACCCTTAAACAAAAATGGGAAAATTACTAAATCAGTCCACACTAATTAAAACAAAATTTAAAAAGTCACTAACATGACCAAAGTGTAAAAACATACTAAACTTAGAAAGTCAAACAATAAATTTACCATATATATATATATAACATTTAAAGAAAAGGAAAAATAACATTTTTGTCCCTTCAAGTGATCGAAATGTAAAAACATTCTAAACTTATAGGGAATAAAATAAAAATATCCCAAAAAGGGAAAATAATAGTTTTAGTCCCTACAGGTGACCAAAATGCAAAAACACGCTAAACATAGGGGATCTAAGCGTGATTTTACCCTAAACTTTCTCTATAAATAACACTTTTTTTCTTTTTCTTTTTCATTGGAAAATATCGGGGAGAGCTCCCCATTCTCTCCTCGGCCGGCCCATTGTCGGCCGGCCCATTATTCGTTCGTTGTTTTACACAACTAAACAACATTTTCTCTAAAGCTAAATAAAAAAAACAACTCCCCTTTTTACAGAGATTCAGGAACAAAAGGAGTAAAAACAAAAAAAAAGGTTATTCAAATATTAAAAAAATCAAAAATAAATAACCTTGAAGGGTTCGGTTTATTGCTTCTAGAAAATGAAGATCACCAAAGATATTTACATCATTTTTGTTTGGGTTTTATACCCATTTACAAGGAAATGAAGTCTTCTTTGTTGTTTTATGGAGGTAGCGTGGAGTGTTGGAGTGGCCCTCCTTTGGTTGGTGCAGAGATCAGTGGCAGCTGATAGGGAATTGGGGGGCTACCCTAGGGTTTAGGTTTAGGTTAGGATTTGGCTTGATTTGGGCCCCAATTCGGGTCTCGATTTGGGCTCTGAGTTTTTTGAGTCTGGGTATTATTTTGTAAAGAGGTTGGTTTAGGTTGGGCTTGAGGCTCGTTTGTAAATGATTTATTGGTTTAATAATACTTATACTTATAATGTAATATATTAATAATAATATAGGTAGAAAAATGGAGTTTACAACTGCCCTTCTTTGCTTATTACAATGAAACAAGAATAGAGCAAAGCCACAAAACACCATTTTTCAACGTGGTCTCTACTTGTCAAGTTGTGAACTCTTCGCTAGGAATGTCAATTCGCCTCCTTGTGGAATCATCGATTCCTTGCTGTAAATGAAGTCATCTTTGCTTCGTTCTCTTAGCTAAGTCCCTATATCCAGTTCTTCAAGCTTGATCTCACATCAGCTTTCTTTTTTGACCCTCCACCAAACCTTCCTCTCATATTATAATTTAATGGATCACCTCTATAAGTGTTTGAAGATCTTCTCATCTTGGCTCGTACCAGCCTAAAAAATGACGAACTAAGTAAGAAACTTTGGAAATAGTTTTCTTACTCTTCGAAAATCATGTGGAAGCATCATGCCCGAAGGCCTTTTGGATGGCCCGAAAGTCTTATAAATGACCTGAAAGATTTAAACATCATGTTCAAAAGATTTACTGATGGCCTGAAGGACTTACTAAGTAAGAAACTTTGGAAATCGCTTTCTTACTTTTAAAGAAAAAACAATTTTCAGAAGAGGTTTAAATGAGAAACTTTTGAAATCACTTTCTCATTTTCGAAAAATCATGTGAAAACATCCTGCCCGAAGGTCTTATGGATGACTGGAAGGACTTATCATCTTGCTCGAAAGACTTATAGATGACCCGAATGATTTAAACATCATGCTCGAAATACTTACTGATGGTCCGAAAGACTTACTAAGTAAGAAACTTTGGAAATCGCTTTCTCATTTTTGAAAATCATGTGAAAACATCCTGCCTGAAGTTCTTATGGATGGCCCGAAGTACTTATCATCTTGCTCAAAATAATTATAGATGACCCGAAGGATTTAAACATCATTCTTAAAAGACTTACTAATGTCCTAAATAACTTACTAAGTAAGAAACCTTAGAAATCATGTTCTTACTTTTTTCGAAAAGTCAGTCATTCAAAAAAGATATAAATGAGAAACTTTGGAAATTTACTTGCTCATTTTTGAAAATCATGTGAAAAATCCTGCCCGAAGGTCTTATGGATGGCTCGAAGGACTTATCATCTTGCTCGAATAACTTGTAGATGACCCGAAGGATTTAAACATCATGCTTGAAAGACTTACTGATGGCCTGAAGGACTTACTGATGGCCTGAAGGACTTATTGATGGCCTGAAGGACTTATTGATGGCCTGAAGGACTTACTAAGTATGAAACTTTGGAAATTGTTTTCTTACTTTTCTGAAATGTCAGTTTTCAAAAAAGATTTAAATGAGAAACATTGGAAATAACTTTCTCATTTTTCGAAAATCATGTGAAAACATCTTGCCCGAAGGTCTTATTGATAGCCCGAAGGACTTATCATATTGCTCGAAAGACTTATTGATAATCCAAAAGATTTAAACATCATGATCAAAAGACTTACTGATGGCCCAAAGGACTTACTTATCAAGAAACCCTTGAAAATCAGGCTTAGTTTCTTAAAAACATTTGTTTACAGTTATCATTAAGAAACCCCTAAAAATTAGTTTTAGCTTCTTTAAAAATTCTTTGGAAATAATCATCAAGAAACCCCTGAAAATCAAGCTTAGCTTCTTTAAAATTCATTGGAAATAATCATAAGGAAACCCCTAAAAATCAGGCTAAGCTTCTTTAAAATTCAATGGAAATTTGTTAAGGAACTTCTGAAAACCATTCTTAGTTTCTTTAAAAACTTATTTAAAAATATCAAGAAACCCCTGAAAATTAGACTTAGTTTCTAAAAAATCACGTTAGCCAGGTAACATGCCCCGCTTTAAAAATGATGATTGTTTTGTGTATTGAGTTTCTCAATTCTTGAGGCTCTGTCACTCTTAAAGTAATTCCCTCCATTTAAGGCTTTAATTCTTGTTTTTCTTTTCTCCCCCTTGTCAAAACGATTTTTTTATTTAATAAAACAAAATTTTTGATTAATTTTGACTATTTTTTAATTAAAAAGTAATGTGATTTTAAAAAATCTCTCGCTTCGAAAAAATTGGTATTCCCCTTTTTAAAGTAAAATATATTTTGTTTGAGGAGTCGCCACCAATATTTGATTAGGGTGTAATTGGTCACCCAAAAACATAATTTTTCATTTTAATAAAAATAGTAATTTTAATTAAAACAACTAATTTGAGGTTTGTGTTAACAAAATTCGAGTTTAAGAGTCGGTTACACGTGGGGAAGGATTAGCACTCCACAACGCCCTAAATCAGTACCTAGTCGATTAATTAATTGTTTTTGCAATGAAATTTATAAGTTCAGATTTAATTTAGTTTAAGATCCCTTAAAACAATACTCTATGAATTTTAGAATGAAACCTAATAATATTAAATTATTTTCTATCGAGAAAGAATAACCCCTCATACCTTGAGGCAATCAATTCTTACTCCAATCAAAATAAAGAAACATTACAATTCCATTGGAATATTCAAATGCATGAAATTAAACAACTTAAATTTAAACTTACCAATCATTTTAGAAAGAAGAAGGATATTCGATTATTTAAATATGTCGAGATCGCACCTTAGATAAGTTCTAACGATCGTTTCTCGAAGAATTTAAATAGACGAACATTTCTTGTTCTCTCATTCCCAATTTTTAGGTGTGGAATCATTTTTTTTTTGTTTCACTGTTGGGATATACTTTCAGTTTAAAATCATCAGAACCGAATTTCTAATAAGTTAAGACAATCACCTCACAACGATTTTAAAATGGAATAGTATTATCCTTAATTCAATTATTTGATATGGATCGAATAAATAAATTAATTAATTAAAAAAGAAATTACCTAACAAGGGACTAAATTAAAAGAAATAAAAAAGTAAGGATTAAATCTAAAACATAAAGTAATCTAAATATGCTAGAATCAAAATTACAAATTTAAAACTAATAGTCATGCAGCAAAAATGTTAATGAATAATATAATTAATCTAAGGACTAAATTAAAGTCATAAACAAAATTCAAAGACCACATTTTAATACAATGAAACAATTCAGCGAATTATAGCATAGTGATTATATTGAAAGTGAAAAGAAATTAGCATGCAATATCAAAATTATGACAGTGGACTAAACAGAAACACAAGGCCTTTAGGGGGACTCAAACCGTGATTTACCATCCATAATAAACCTAAAATTTACGAACACATGCAAAAGGTAAAATTACATAATCAAGACATGACTATTAGATAGAACACGAAAATAACACTTCAGGGGACTGAAGTGCAAAAAATGCGCTGAAATGAGAGGGAATAAAACGTACTTTCACCTAATGGTCTAAGAACAAATAACAAAAAAGGAAATCTACATAATCAGGACAAAAAACTGAAAGAAAATAAAAAGTAGAAGACCAATGACTAAAGTAAATAAACCTAAAATGTAAAGGACTACAGAGAAGAATATCCCTTCTTCCAAAAAACACAAGGGTTGGGAAAGCACCAAAATGTCGCTACTATAATGGTATAATATCTCTTTTTATGGTTTAAGAAAACCCCCCATACTTTCACACATACCCACCGTTCTTCACTTCTCAAAACTTTTCTCATCAGCAAAATGCAAACCATTTCACTTCCTCTCTTTTTCATCAACGAGGGAGAGGGAAAACAACTCCACAACCGCCATTATAGTTCTGACGAAGGGTAAAACAACCCTAAATGACCTTCTCTCAAACTCCAAATCTCACCTTTCAAAACCATAACCCAAAAACAAAACTAAAAGCCCCTTAAAAATGACAACATCCTTAGATATGAAAGGGTTTGGTGTTTACCTTCGGTTCTTAGAATGCTCATCAGCTTCCGACGAGCGTGGGTGTATAACGCTTTGAAGAAAATCAGGTGACTTCTCTCCCTTTTCTCTATTTTCTGTTTCCACTGGTATTTTTTGGTTTCTGACTGCTCAATAATGATAGATGGGTTACTTTCATTTTTTTTATAATGGTTATATCTGCTTTTTTTATGTTGATAAATGCTCTCTGGTTTTTTATGTCCATGAATGCTCTTTGTGTTTTTTTTATCCCCTCTCTGGTTGTTTTCTCATATTCTTTTTCATTTTTTTTGAAATAAAACCACACACTCATACTCAGCACACTAGAAATCGAAAAGGTGATAGGGAAAACCTCCAAAAGAATTTTTTTCTCACATTTGCTTCCCGAATGAAAGAATGGGGATCCCTTTTACATGGTGTTCGTTGGGTTTATATAACCCATTTACAAATCGAAAAAAATGGAATTACAATCCTCTATCTTTTCTGTTTTATTTGCATGTGATTTGGATGAATGATTTTTCTTCTCCCGTGAAAGGCCGTTGGAGATCATTTTTGCCCTGCTCACTTGCCACAAGCATTTCTGCTACAAGGCTCTTGCCAGAGGACAATCATAAGTGGGAATCAGCTGACGTGGAAGCTTTCATCGTTGCAAGGAGAGCTGGAAATGCCAAGAGGAATCACGGCTGGGTTCTCACGAGTGACCTACTGCTGTGTGGCCGTCACAATGGTGACCACTAGAGTGACATGGTTGTTGGAGTGTATTTGCTTGGAGGTAAAGCATTGTGGGCGACGTTTCTAGAATGGTTAACTCCTTAGAGTTTCAGAAAACCCTAAACTACTTGGGCTATCTTATTTCACTTGTAAATTGGGCCATTTCTTTTTGGACTGCCTTGTAATGTAGTTGGGTTTTGTACCATGGTTTGGGCTTCATAAATGTGGACCTTTAACAAACATATGTAATATAAGTTGGTGGTTATACTTAATTTCATTCTTCATATAATATAAATACATAGGGTAAAATACTCTAAAAACAAAGTAGGCCAAAAATAAATAAAACTAAAAATAAAATAAATAAAAGGAAAATCCCTAGACGAAAACAAGTGTCTACAACTTCCCCTCTTTGTCCATTATCGTACAACAAAAATAGGACAAAGATAAAAAAACAAGTTTTCGTCTAGTGGTGACCAGTCTTTTCGAAAGGAAACTCGTTCCACTACAACTTCAGAGTAGGTCAGACTTGATCTGCCCCACTATTTCGAGTAATCAGATCTCGAAATTTTTTTGATTCACTTCGATGCTCTTGAGGGGAGATGGAATCGAACTTGATTTGCTTCGCTGCTCTTCAGGAAGACCAAATTTAAAAGAAGAAGAATATGTTCCACTATTCTTTAGGGGATATCAGACTTGAGAAAATTTTGATCCACTTCGATGCTCTTTAGGAAAGACTGAATCGAACTTGATTTGCTCCGCTGCTCTTTAGCAATACCAAATCTCAAAGAAAAGGAATTTAATCCACTACTCTTTAGGGGAGATCAGACTCGATAAAACTTTGATCCACTTTGCTGCTCTTCAGGGAAGATTTAATCAAACGTGATTGGCTTCGCTACTCTTCAGGAAGGCCAAATCTGAAAGAAGAAGAATCTGCTCCACTACTCTTTAAGGGAGATCATACTCTATGAAATTTTTATCCAATTCGTTACTCTTTAAAGAATATTGAATCGAAAGTGATTTCCTTCGCTGCTCTTAAGGAAGACCAAATCTGAAAGAATAATAGCATTCCCCACTACTCTTTATGGGATATCAGACTTGAGGAAATTTTGATCCACTTCGTTGCTCTTAAGGTAAGATTGAATCGAACGTGATTTACTCCTCTTATCTTTACAAAGATCGAATCCTGAAAATCAAACATTACAAATCATTAGTGTATATTTGAGAATTTGAAAACATTATACCCGAAGGTTTAGAATTTGAGATAATCTTTGAAATCAATTTCTCTTGTGGGAACTTGTCTCGCAGCTACCAGATATGAGAATCTGCCTTGACATAAGTGTTATTTGAACCTATTTCTTCTTAGTACTTTGAATTGGTTGATAACTTATACTTGTCATAAATCTTTAGTTTTCTTGAAAAACCTATAAAATATCCATATTGAGAGTGCAACGTATATGAATAATGAATGTAGTGATGCGATTAATTTATCATTAATCTTTTTAGAAAGTGAAAAGGTCTTTAAGAAAGAAAAAATTAAAACTTTCACGGAAATGACCCAAATTAGAAAAAGTTAATTTCTAGAGTCTTATGGAAGACAAGGTTGAGGTTTCTAGGGAAACGATCTCAATAAAGACTAAAGTGAGGATTCTAAAGAAACGAGCCTAAAAACCTCAAGGAGAAGGTTCCTTGAGGAGCAATCTTTAGGAAAACTAAAATACAATTTCTAGGACACAAGTTCTAAGAGAGCCAGGATTGGAGATAACATTACTGAAAGATTAACTTCTCTACACGAGAAAGTCAAGTTGAGGAAGGATACTACTGAAAAGTTGACTCCTCTCTACGAGAAAGTCAAGTTAAGAAAGGATACTACTGAAAAGATGACTCCTCTTCACGAAAAAGTCAAGTTGAGAATAACATCACTAAAAGGTTGACTTCTCTTCACGAGAAAATCAAGAATGACAACACTAAAAGATCGACTCCTCTTAATGAGAAAGTCAAGAATGACAACATTAAAATATTGATTTCTCTTCACGAGAAAGTCAAGAAGGACAACACTAAAAGATTGACTCCTCTTCACGAGAAAGTTAAGGAAAACAACACTAAAAGATTGACTTCTCTTCACAAGAAAGTCAAGAATAACACCAAAAGATTGACTTCTCTATCAATCTGTTCCATAATCTTTGATTTACTTTTTGAATCTAAAAATTTCCTCGTTTGATTTGCCCCTATCTCATCTGTACAGGTCCTTTTAATTGATTTATTTACTTCTCTGTACCCGAGAATCTTTACTTTCCTTAAATATCTGATGGTCTCGCAAAAGACACATCTGTCAAAAGACTTACTGATGGCCCAAAGAACTTAACAATTTTGCAAATAGTTTACTAGGTAAGAAACTTTGGAAATCGTTTTCTTACTTTTCAAAAATTTCACTTTCTAAAAATACTAAATAAGAAACTTTGGAAATCGTTTTCTCATTTTTCAAATTCATGTGAAAACACCTTACTCTAAGGTCTTACGGATGGCCCAAATGACTTATCATCTTGCTCAAATGACTGACAGATGACCTGAAGATTTAATAATCATGCTCGAAAGACTTACTGATGGCCTGAAGGACTTACCGATTTTGGAAATAGTTTACTAGGTTAGAAACTTTGTAAATCACTTTCTTACTTTTCAAAAATTCCACTTTTTGAAAATACTAAATGAGAAACTTTGAAAATTGTTCTCATTTTTCAAACTCATGTGAAAACATCATGCTTGAAGGTCTTATAAATGGCCCGAAAGACTTATTATATTGCTCGAAAGACTTATATATGACCTAAAGGATTTAATCATCATGCTTGAAAGACTTACTGATGTCCCTAAAGACTTATCGATTTTGGAAATAGTTTACCAGGAAAGAAACATTGGAAATCGCTTTCTTACTTTTCAAAATTTTCACTTTATGAAAATACTAAATGAGAAACTTTGAAAATCACTTTCTCATTTTTCAAATTCATGTAAAAATACCCTTCTCGAAGTTCTTATAGATGGTCCAAATGACTTATCATCTTGCTTGAAAGACTTACAGATAACCCGAAGGATTTAATCATCATTCTCAAAAGACTTACTGATGGCCCAAAAGACTTACTATGTAAGAAACTTTAGAAATCGTTTATTGGTAAAGAAATATTGGAAATCGCCTTCTCATTTTTTTGAAAAATCACTTATTGGTTGGGTAACATGCCCCACTTCAAAGTAATGCTTCTTCTCGGGATTAGCCCCCTGTTTTCTCCAGGTTCTGTCTCTCTAAAGATGATTCCTTGTGTTTGAGGTTTGAATTTTACATTTCACTTGTTAGGATCATGAATCTTATATTTTCACTAGAAGATATGTAAAACCATATGTTTGTGTGGGAAATACGAATGCAATTAAATGTATCAATGTTATGTATTTTCTTTTATTCAAATGATGTTCTCATTAATGCATAAATGTTGATTTCTTTGACTCCAAAGTGGGGAACTCGATCTTTTTCTACTTGAACACTTCTCTATAGGGTTTACTCATATATTATTGTAGCAACTTATAATTAAAAGCTTACGTTTTTAAGAACCATCAAATCATCTTATGTCTTTCTGTCTTCTTTGCCTCTTATCTCCATTAATGTCTCTAAAGAGATGTTCCATTTCTTTGATTCTTGTTGTGGTCAGAAATGTGACCTTGATGCCCATTTCTATATTTGACTCAAATACACTGTCATAGATGTTTTTATAGGACTCTACAGTTGATTGACTGATTGACTGATATGCTTTACAAGGTAAGATCTTCTCAAATTCATGGTATGCACTTGACATTTCAAGTTGTGAGACTTATTCTCAATGTCTTATCAGTCGGAGCCTTGTTATCTCAACGTGATCTGGATTTTTGGCCATGCCCCAAAGTGGGTATTCTCATAGCTCATCCCTATTTGGGTGCTAAAATTTCATCCTTGACTGGTCTCGATTTGGTGTTACTAAACAACAGTGTTGTTGAATAGCTTGAGGGATTCTCTTCAAGATGTCACGGACACTTAAGAAGTGATCAATTGTTCTGAAAAAATATCTTCCATTTTTACTATGAGCTAGGATATGTGCCCCTTTTTGGATAAAAGTGATCATATTCTTCTTGACGGGTTACCGACAATGTCACAAGGAAGTGTTACAAGTTATATTCTTCAATCTTTCTGATCTCTCAGACTACTTGCTTTTAAGATTGTGAAACGCTTCATTATTCTGGCATCCCTTATTCTTTTTCTCCAATAGAATAAGAATGGGCCTCACTCGCTTCAAGGACCTTTTGCATATGAGATTGTCCTATTTAAAAATGTTTTTCTCATTTCTCTTATTTTAGAAATCAAAGAATATAAGAATTTTGTAAAGTGTTTACCCTTAATTCAGGGTCACAATCGAATCAAATCATAAACATGAGTTTACATAATATCAAAAGAATCAATAGCTCTTTAATGTTTTCAGGGTTATAACTTTTTGACAACTATCAAAATTGATGGATTGGCTTCTGGTTGGCTTTCTTATTTTCTAAGGTTTCAGCCATTGAGACATCCTCATTTGTTTATATGCCTATGTAAACCTTGTGACATGTCCTTCTTTCCCGGCTTGACATATTAAGTGGATGCAGATAAAATGAAGCAACTAGCATATTCAATTGCTAGGCTTTTTTGGAACACTTCCATTTCAGTTCCCTGAAATTTTTCATCTGTTCAAGCTTTGTAGACTTCTCTAACAAAGGCAGTGTAGAAATATCGGTCTAAAAATGTAATTCCTGAGTGCTCGTGTGAAATTGACTATAACAGGTGTTCCTTAACTCCCTTAGTCCATGTTTACTGAAACTTCTTATTTGGATAACTTTGTTTTAATTTGTCATTGTTTGGTTAGCTGAATTCAACTTTATTGTGTATTTATATATATATATATATATATTAATCGTCTTTATCGGGCTAGCTAAATCTTATCCTTAAAGTCAGGGCGTTTAACCAATTTCTATAGAGGGATAGCTCAAGCTTTATTGTATACATATATAATTACATTTTGGGTATATGGATTCAATTTCTTAAGCTTGTCAAGAAGAATCTGTTATAGTCTAGGTGTTGTTGAAAGTAAAAAATCTCATCTTTAGAGTTCAATTTCCAAGCAACTGACCTAAACTAGATTCACCTACTCGACTATTCTATCTGTGAAGATCATGATCCTCATTGAACATCATCAACAAAAGTAGAACCCAATCAACTTTGCAATCTTATGTGTAAGATGCTCCATTTTGCATACATCATTTTATACCTGAATGCCAAGCCCTTAATTTTCTCTTCATACAGAGAGAAGGCTAGCTTGGTTTCTGCAATAGAATGGTATGGTGTTTGAGTGTATCTTCTAGGGTAAGGTACATGGCCCTTGTTTTATTAGTTTTCAATATTGTCACTTTGCCAAAGATTTATAACTCTAATCATTTAAAGAGTTTTTAATTCAGTTGATATTCAAAGAATTTAATGTTTCAAATTCAATTCAATGCTCACCATCTTTAAAGTAGAACGAGTTCATTTAAAAATCATTACAAAAAAATGAAAAATGAAAAAACAAGTTCAAACAAGATGCTGTAAACATAAAGTGTGACTTTGGTGGAGAACGACCTTCACTTGTTCAGCCAGAACCCCCAATTTCTCCTAGAATAGTGGGTATCCAATTGGATTAGGGTTTTTACCCTCATCTGGTCCGTATTTCTTGATCATTTCTCTTATCAGGGATCTTTTGGATTAACCCTCAAAGAATAAATATATGCTTTCTCCTCAGCAGATTGTTGGTAAAATTCCACTTCCTTGTTATCCATCAGCCTTTTCTTCCCTGGTTGGAAATTGGTTATAATTTAGATCCAAAATTATTCTCCTTGGTGATGATAGTTTTGGACTAGTTTTGAGCGCATATTTTAGTTGTAATTGGTGTAGTATTTGCCAGGCTCTCTAAACTTTCCAAAGCCCCAGTTGCCTTCAGGAAATCTTATATAGGTGTTTGAGGTATCTTTAGGGTTGTATCTGCCCAATTCATTCTTAAACCTATGGGCCAGTCTCGGATTAAATCCATAGGAGCCCTTTTTCTTGGATTTATTTTCTCATCCTCTTGTGTCCTATGTTCTTCACATAATTTGACTATATTTATCTCTGTTGAGGTAATGATTTGTGAGCATTGAACCCTAACCCCTTTCTCTTGAATTGCTTGCTCTAAAGGATCCTGGAACTTTCCCTCAAGGTAGCTAGGAACCTTAGCTGAACAATCTGGGGTTCCAGTCTGGTTTATCTAAGGAACCTCTTTATAAGTCCACTTCTCATTAAGGCCACTATAGATGGACATATCGCAGTGTAATCAATCCGGTTGCAAGTATTTTTTAATGTAATATTTCACACAAAAAGTGGAAGGGGGAACTGAAATCCCTGTACTTTCTTTTTCTTCTCTTCTAATCCTCTGACGAGAGACTACTTAGTAATGGATTTAGAGATAGAATGGTTGTCTTGACTAGATTATTGTGAATGGTTAGAACATATAATCATTGGAGATTGATCATTCTTAGCTTTCTTGATCAGCATTCAGCCATCTTCTATGTCCTTCCTCTTTGAGTAAAGTTATCTCTCATAATGGAACCTTTATCTCTTATTACTTCTTCATTTATTGTTGGTCCAGTGGGACCCTCTACGACCACATCTAATTTTTGGAGCTAGCTTGAAATATTATGCTCCTTAAAAGATCCTCGATCACCTATCACTGTCATTTCGGCTCCACCACTAACATTCATAATCTCATTCAAAGCCTTTACAAGGGGATCCTCTAGTGTCTTCTCTCAATGGATCACAACATTAACCATCTCTATTAATTTGATCATATATTCTCTTGATACATTATGGAACATTTTTTCTTGATCAATCATCTCTTGTTGTGTCTTTACGAGTTGCTCCTGGATTCTCTCGATCCTACCAACACGCACTAATATCTCATTCATTTCTTTCTATCTTACCAGACACGCCCCGGGTAACTTCAATTTGCTTTTAGAACTTCTGTCACAGTATCCTTCACGAGTTACTCTCACGTTTTCATGATTGATGCATGTAGAAATGCTTAAAATAAAGCAATGTGAATGCAAATGTGGATGCCAAATGCAAATACAAAAGGTGTTCATTCCATAAGTGACGATGATAGAACAACCTTCATATAGACAACAAGGTTTCATTACACTATGTAGTCAAAATAAAATTGCGATTATTAATTTCATTATTTAGTTGAGTCATACTCTTCATGGAATCTAACATTTCACCAAAAGTTGTCAGTGTATTTTATCACATTTGATGACGCCTAATGTCCTTAAATTATTTATTGTTGAATCTTACGATCACCATTTTTACTTCCAATGTGAAGTGCTCTTTATGTCTTTATGAAAGGTCTTCTCATCCTTAATATGATTGTATCTATCTCTTGAGGAAACATCTTGGCCTTTGCACCTTTCAATGAAGTCTTCAATCAACTTCAAATTTATTCATTCATCGGATGTCTTTCTTCATATATCATTTGAACATATTTGGATCTCCTGAGTTTGACTACATGGCTAAGAATTTCTTGTCTCATTGTGAAAAACCTTCATATTTAGTCAATCATTTGTGAATTAACACATTTGGATGCCATGAAGATGCAAATACAATAAAAGCAAAATAAAATAGACACAAAACAAAAATGGATTAGTACATATAAGAAAAATAACAAGATAGTAAGTATTATAAGCATCAAATAAAGCCTACCCTTACAGGTTGACTACATATACATGGTATGATAAATCCAACCCAAATATGCTTTCATACCCATATGCTTTGTTATTCACAAAAAAATCCTAACTGCATGATAACTAATTAGCGTGCTTGCTTGGAAAAAATAAACATAACCACATGATCTCTATTTCTCATACATTTATTTGGAAAGTAAAATTAAATGACTAAAAAAGCTTTTTCTTGTGTACTCTTCCTCACGGGATCATTAAGGTTTGGATTGGGCTTTACCTAGGTTCAGGTTTTAGGTTCATTATATGTTGGGTTTAGCTCTAAAGTAATAGGTTCTCAAATTGTCCTTATCGGTGCCCCCTTGGGCTAACAGACCCTCAATCCTGGCCCATCATAAGCTTTTAGATCAAGTTCAATTCGAGAGAACACACCTCCTTATGTCCGTGCGGAGGTGAATACCATCACGAGGACCATAAGGTGTGTGCTCGATGAACGATTCACTATCCTATGTGGAGGTGAAAGCCACACAAGGGAGTAGTTTCTCACTCCTACTTAAATTGAACGGAGTGTGGTTTAGCTCATGTTATGATAATGCAACTGCGCAGTGTTTGAGGAAAAGCGAAAAACAATACACAACACACAAACTCATTCCTCAAATCCAAAAACATACAATTAATACGAAAACATTAGCAAACAAGTCAGTACAATTATTTAATGGTTAAGCAAATGACAAACAAAAATTTACCAAAAACGAGATAAAAACAAAATTAGAACAAACTTGTAATTTTCATTTGCAAAGACAATTAATTAATTGACTATCGGCCTGACTCTCTAAAAAAAGTCCCCAGCGGAGTCGCCAATATGTCGAAATGATTTCTTTCCGGATACCAAAAAAACACATTTTATTATTATTTTTTCACTAATTTTTAATTAAAAAGTAATGTTATTTTAAAAAATATCTCGCTTCGAAAAATTTGGTATTCCCCTTTTTAAAAGTACAAAAAGTATGGTTCGAGGAGTCGCCACCAATCTTTGATTATGGTGCGATTGGATACCCAAAAATGTATTTTTCATTTTAATAAAAATAATAATTTTAATTAAAACAAAAATTTTGACATATGTGTTACCAAAATTTGAGTTTGGGAGCCGATTACGCGAGGGGAAGGATTAGCACCCCCACAGTGCCCTAAATCAGTACCTAGTCGATTAATTTATTGTCTTTCCAATGAAATTTACAAGTTCGAATTTAATTTAGTTTAAGATCCCTTAAAACAGTACATTACAAATTTATAACGAAACCTAAAAATATTTAATTATTTCCTATCGAGAAGAAACAACCCCTCATACCTTGAGGCAATCAATTCTTACTCTAATCGAAATAAAGAAATATTATAATTCCATTGGAATAGTCAAATGCACAAAATTAAACAAATTAAATTAAAACCTACCAATCATTTTTATAAAGAAGAAGGATATTTGATTATTTAAAGACGTCAAGATTGGATCTTAGATAAGTTCTAACAATCTTTTCTCGAAAAATTTAAATAGACAAACATTTCTTGTTCTTTGTTCCCATTTTTTAGGTGTGGACTCATTTTTTTTGGTTCCACTGTTGGGATACACTTTCAGTTTAAAATCATCGGAAGCGACTTTCAAATAATTTAAGACAATCACCTCACAACGATTTTAAAATGAAAGAGTATTACCCTTAATTCAATTATTTGATATGGGTCGAGTCATGCTCGTGAGGTCATCATGCATAGCATGCATAAATGATGTCATGTGATTTATAAATTGATCATTCGCATATTCCTACATATGTGAAAATACCAACATGCAAGACAAATATAAACGACTAATTAATTAAAAAATGAAATTACCTAACAAGGGACTAAATTAAAAGATATCTAAAGGTAAAGATTAAATCTAAAACATAAAGTAATCTAAATATGCTAGAATCAAAATTACAAATTTAAAACTAATAATCATGAAGCAAAAATGTTAATCAATAATATAATTAATCTAAAGACTAAATTAAAGTCAGAAACAAAATTCAATGACCAAATTTTACCACAATGAAACAATTCAGCGAATTCTAGCATAGTGACTAAATTGAAAGTGAAAAGAAATTAGCATGCAATATCAAAATTATGACAGTGGACTAAACAAAAAAACAAGGCAAAGTTAGGGGGACTCAAACCGTGATTTACCAACCATAATAAACCTAAAATTTAGTAACACATACAATAGGTAATATTACAGAATCAGGACATAATTACTAAATAGAACATGGAAAGAACACTACAAGAGACTGAAGTGCAATATAGGCACTGAAATGAGAGGGAATGAAACGTACTTTCACCTAATGTTATAAGAACAAATAAAAGAAAGGGAAATCTACAAAATCAAAATAATAAAAAAAACTGAAATAAAATAAAAAGTATAAGACAAATGACTAAAATAAATAAACCTAAGATATAAAGGACTAAGGAGAGGAATATCCCCTCTTCAAAAAAAAAGGGGTTGGGAGAGCACCAAACGACGTCACTTCTATAATGGTATAATATCTCTTTTTAGGGTTTCAGAAAACCCACTACTTTCACATTTACCCCACCGTTCTTCACTTCTTAAAACCTTTCTCAGTCGTAAAATGCAAACCCTTTCACTTCCTCTCTTCTTCATCAGTGAGGGAGAGGGAAAACAACTCCACAACCACCATTATAATTCTGACAAGGGTAAAACAACCCTAAACAACCTTCTCTCAAAATCGAAATCTAACCTTTCAAAACCATAACCAGAAGAAAAAAAAACCCAAAGCCCCTTAAAAATGACAACATCCTTAGATCTTAATGGGTTTGGTGACTACGTTCGGTGCTTAGAATTCTCATCAGCTTCCGACAAGCATGGGTATACAACGCTTTGAAGAAAATCAGGTGACTTCTCTCCCTTTTCTTTATTTTTTGTTTCCTTTGGTATTTTTTGGTTTCTGATTGCTCAATAATGATTGATGGGTTACTCTCATTTTTTTTATAATGGTTCTCTCTTGTTTTTTTATGTTGATGAATGCTCTCTGTTTTTTTATGATCATGAATGCTCTCTGTGTTTTTTTTATCCCCTATCTGGTTGTTCTCTCTTTTTCTTTTCATTTGTTTCGAAATAAAACCACACACACATACTCAACACACTCGAAATCGAAAATGTGGTAGGGAAACCCTCCAAAAGAATTTTATTGCTCTCACATTTGCTTCCCAAAAGAAAAAATGGGGATCCCCTTTTACATGGTGTTCGTTGGGTTTATATAACCCTTTTATAAATTGAAAAAAATGGAATTGCAATCCTCTCTCATTTCTTTTTTGTTTGCATGTGATTTGGATGAATGCTTTTTCTTCTCCTGTACGAGGCCGTCGGAGATCATTTTCGCCCTGCTCACTTGACACAAGCATTTCTGCTACAAGGCTCTTGGCAGAGGACAATAATGAGTGAGGACTAGCTGACGTGGAAGCTTTCATCATTGCTAGGAGAGCTAGAAATGCTATGGGGAACCATGGTTGGGTTTTCATGAGCAACCTGCTGCTGTGTGGGCATCACGATGGGGACCACAGTCTGGGACCACTAGACTGACATGGCTGTTGGAGTGTCTTTGCTTGGAGATGAAGCATTGTGAGTGACAACTCTAGAATGGTTAACTCCCTAGGGTTTCATAAAACCCTAAATTGCTTGGGCCACCAAATTTCACTTGTAAACTGGGCCATTTCTTCTTGGATTGACTTGTAATGTAGTTGGCTCTTTGTACCATGGTTTGGGCTTCATAAATGTGGACATTGTACAAACATATGTAATATAATTTAATGGTTATATTTAATTTTTGTTCTTCATATATATATATATATATAAATATATAGGGAAATACTCTAAAATAAAAATAAAATAAATAAAAGAAAAATCCCTAGATGGAAACAAGTGTCTTCACCCTTATTTTCCTGAAAATTTTGTAAGAATTATGCATATGTATGATGATATGAATGCACTTAAATGTCTCTAATTGTAATGCATGACTTTCTTGTATGTATAAATATTCATTAGTAATATTCTTTTGATTTCAAAGTGAAGATCTCAGTCCTCCATCACTTGATCAACTTTTACGGAACCTGCCTCAAAATCGGTATAACAAGTTTTGAGATCAGCCTGATCATTACGTGGTCTTTGTTTTCTATCTTCATTTTGAATGAAATTTTTCTTTCTCGATTTCTTATTATGATAAGCTAGATGGCCTTTGATGCCATTTCTACCTCTAACTCGATCGCTAAATCAAACTAGTTTCTCAGGAATCCTTTGCCAACTGAAGCATGAATGGTCTATTTATCAAGGTAAGCTCTTCGTATTTTCATCCTTTGGCCCTAGTACTCCAAGTGGTAATACTCTCATTCAGGGTCTTCTTGATTTCAATATTATTTTCATATGATCGAGATTATTTGGGAATGCCCCAATGATGGACCATGAAGAGTCGATATTTGATTTTGAAAGATTTGATCCTCGTACTATTTGTTAATGACCACAAGCCATCATCTTGGGCAAACAGAAGAACTGTCACGTGCTTCCTTGTTATTGTAAAAGTTTAGGGTCATTCCCTTTCTATGATGTTTCAAAAAATACGGACATTTGAAGTGACCAAAATTTTCCTTGATATGAATTGAGATACTAGGAAATCTCGAGGTAAGTCGTGCCCTTTCTTGTTCAGTTCATTGTGTCATTGCTTCCTCATCGCTCATCTCTTTGATTTTATTTTTTATGAGCCTCTTCGAGTTCAAGGACCTCTTTCTTGAGGGATCGTCTTATTTTGAAAACATTTTCTCCTTTCTCTTATTTAAAAAAAATCAAAGAATGAAAGAATTTTGTAAAGTATTACCCTTTAATTTAGGCTCACGATTGAAGCAAATCATAAACATGAGTTCACAGAATATCAAAAGGATCAACAATCCTTTTAATATTTCCAAAGTTATAGCTCTTTTACAAGTGTCAAAATTGATGGGTTGGCCTCATATTTTCCGAGGTTTTGGTCTTCAAAGATGTCTTTTTCTTTCTCAACTCTTGTGAACATTATAACATGCCCCTTCTTTCTTTGGTTTGGTATTTTAATCGGATACAGACAAAATGAAGCAACTAGAATAATCAATTACTAGACTTTAAAAAACACTTCTATTTCAGTTCTATGAAATCTTTCATTTGTTCAAGCTTCATAGACTTCCTTATCAGACACAGTACAGGGACATCCATCTAAATAAACAATTCTTGTGTGCTTGTGTTAGATCAACTATAATAGGTGTTCCTTTACTCCATTAGTCTATGTTACTGAACCTCGGTATTAGATAAATTTGATTTAACTTGCCATTTCCTGGCTAGATGAATTCAACTTTATTGTGTGTGTGTGTGTGTGTGGGTGTGTATATATATATATATATTATAATCGCCTTCATTGGGCTAGATGAAGAGTTCATCTCATCACAAAGTCTTCGACTTGACAATCGCAGTGGAGCAAACACTGAACTACTGAGTACTCGAGCAATGTCTTGGTTTGAATGCAATTTATTCATAAAGCCAGTGCTTTTGATTTTCCTCTATAACCAATTGTTTTAGTGGAATAGCTCAACTTTATTGTATAATATTTAATAATACTAATTTATTAACCTTTTGAGTATTTAGATTTATAATTTCCTAATCTCATCGAGAAGAGCCTGTTATAGTCTATGTGTCCTAAACGGTAAAAAAAATCCCATATTCAGAGTTTAGTTCCCAAACAACTGACATATACAAAATTCATCCACTCCACCATTCCATTTGTAAAGATTAGGATCATCATTGGACATCCTCAATAAAAGTGTAGTATAGTCAGTTTTGCAATATCATACACAAGAGATGCCCCCATGTTGTCCGATTACCTGAATACCAAACCCATTGATTATTTCCTCACAAAATGAGAAGGTTGTATTGGTCTTTACAAGAGAGGGGTATAGTATTTGAGTGTGTCTTATGGGGTAAGGTTAAGGGTCCTTGTTCTATTTAGGTTTAGTCTTGTCACTTTGTCAGAGATCCATAACTTTAATCATTTAAAGTTTTTTTAATTTAGTTGATATTCAAATAACTGCAAGATTGCAAATTTGATTCAATGCTCACCACCTTTAAAGCATCAAGTTCATTTAAATATCCTTACAAAAAAGCTGAGAAAGGACAAAAACAAGTTCAAACAAGATATTGCAAATAAAATAAAGCTTCATGATGGATGAAATGATCTCTGCATAATTAGGATGCCCATTCGAGTTCGTCATCCATTCTTCAACCAACCCTTGAGTTAATGTTCTATTATTGATGAGTATCTCTATTTCTTTCATCAATGGACCGCAGCTCACTGTAGAATGCCCAGGTGCTTCCGTGTGAAAATCACAGACATTGTCTTTGTCAAAGCTATTACCATAAGGGCTTGGCATTACTTTCATTGGTCTTAAAGTGATATGTTGACCTTTAACAAGATGAGGGAATAATTCTGATATGGGTGTTTGGAACACCTCTAAAGCTTTTATAACTCTAGGAATCTTATTTGGTCGATCCGAACGACTAGCTATCCTCCCTCTTTTCTGACTGTAAGGGCTCTGGACGTGACATTCATTCACCTCATTATCTTTTGATTTTTGAACGGATGATCCTTTAAAAATACAGTCTTCAAATTCCCATGGTGATTACATATTCTATTTATTCCTCACTTGATATGATATTTTTAAAATCATTTGTTGAATATACAATTAGCAACTCGAAGAAGGGGTCCGGAAGGGTACAATAAAACATGCGTGACATTTCCTTTTATAGCATCAAAGGTTGAACTTGAGCTGCCATGCTTCTCCATCTCAAAGAGTATTTTCTAAAGCTTTCAGTAGCTTTCATCTTTAATTTCTGGAAATCTTGAAGATTTGGAGACAAGTCTTTGACATATTTGTATTGCTCTATGAAGGCATTGGCCAAATCAATCAATGACTTAATTTGCTCTTTGTTCAAGTGGTTATACCATACCATAGCTAGTCTAGTAAGACTGTCGTGGAAGCAATGAATCAATAAATCATCATCATTCAAGTACCCCTCCATCTTTCTGCAGATCATCTTCAAATGGATTAAAGGGTACCTAGTACCATTACACTTTTAAAACTCAGTTACCCCAAACTCATGGGGAATGACAAAGGTAGGGACTAAGCTTAGCTCTATGACGTCTAAGTTTTCATAGGATGCCTTACCAACCTTTATTTCCTCAATCGACCCTTCTAACTGCTTAATTTTTCCTTTGAAATGCTTGATGACTATGAGATTCCTCCCCCTTATTTAAATAGGATGCCCCAGGGTGGTCACCCAATCTTAATGTGTCAATTTATTAACTTTTTTAGCTGACGCTCTTTCTCGATTGACAAAAATTGTAGCCAATATTCCATTCAAATAACCTAACACTTCTTTTTGAGAAACTAGTGTTTGATTTCTCATACTCTATTATAGCGTGGCCATCTGATCTAGTATTTGATCTCTTTAATCTCCTTGAGACTGCTCTATTGCTTCTAACCTCTTATCCATCGATATTGGAGGAGTATGTGAATGGCTGATCTTGGTATTTCTGTCATGTAACCTTCCATAAATTATTTTGATTTTTTTTATAAGAAATGCATAAAAATTAAAATAAATGCAATGCAATGCAAAAAAGTGTCAATTTAAAGAAACAACCTTAAATGATTTTCATTGATCATAAAAGGTTTCAATACATCGAATAACCAAACTACATATAATGAATAGCTTTAGCTCCTAGCTTTTCTATCTCATTCAGGAACTAGGTTATACTCCAGGCATGGTTTGGTGATGAGTCATCAACCTGCTTCAAATATCTTACGAATACAGTTAATTCGACCAACGTGTGAGCCACGTTGCTTGCTTGAGTAACAACCTCATTCATCTTGTTATCTTTTTTCTCCACTCTATATTTCAATCTTTGAAGGTGTAAGTAATATTGATCATTCTCTCTCGTAACAGACTCGATACAGTCATGAAGTTCTCGTGCAAGATTTCTATAGTCATTGTATCAGCTCTGTCATTATTTTATTGTCGGCTCTATTAGCTTTTAGTTCAACATTTTTCTCATGATTATGGTTTTGAAACGAGGCTTTTCCATCGGTAAAGGTTGTTCTCAACATTTCATTCTTTGTTTTCCATAGCCATAATTCTGGTATGGTTGTTTTATGTACACTTTTTGTAGTCCGTAGATCTCGAGCACCTATTAGCTCGTCCTTCGTGCATTTTGCAATTCATTTTCCCTTTTTCAACGTCACTCTTCAATTTAAAGGCTTCTTTTTCCCAATCTTATGGTGTATTGCCTAAACCCACACTTTTGAAGACTTGAATGATTCTTTGAAAACTATCTTGCATGACTTTCAATTCTTTGTTCAGAATTTCCTTTTCGCTCCATAATTGATGTGTTTGAGCTTCATATTACAACAGACGTTCTTTGTTTTGGGTGATCGCAAAGATGCCTTTGTTTTTGGATTCTCTAGGCTTCACCTCGACCAAATATTTAGTTATAGAACCATGTTGACCCTCATTCTCGAATTCCAATACTCCATGCTCTAGCAAGCAATAAAATTCGATGATTGAAGGCAACACAAGTATCGATATAATGTCCTTGAGCTCTTGCGTGATATTCATAGTTGTCATTGTGTTGAGTTAATCGATTGACGGAATCGGCCAATAGGGGGTGAATTGGCAATTAAAATTTTGGTGGAAGCTTTTGCAGAAAATTGAAAGTAATTGCACAGTGATTTAGAGTGGTTCGACTTTATCAACCAAAGTCTACGTCCACTACCTTAGCTATCCACACTAAGGATTTTCCACAAATTCACTAATTTGTCTTTCTTTTGAGGACAAAGAGTAACCTTACAAACCCTCAAGAATTATACCTCAAATTCTTGAGAACACTCTCTCCCAAAGAGAATAATACAAATTTTGCAAACTTACAAGGAAATCCTCACAAGGTAGATTGTTTGCACAATTCTAGAATAAAGAAAAGAACACTCAAAAATGAATACAATTGAGCACAATAAGTGTTCTTGAAAGCAAAATGAATATTGAATGAAAAATAGGCTTGAAATGCTCAAACTTGAGGTTTGATGCTTTCTCTAATTCAAATATTTTGACCGTTGGACCCTTAGTGCATCGGTGCACTAAGAGTGCATCGATGCATCAAGTGCATTCGATGTTTCAAAATAGCCAGAGTGCATCGATGCATGGTTGGTGCATCGATGCATCAAATGCATTCGATGTTCTTATAAAATCCTTAGTGCATCGGTGCATGATGTGCATCGATGCATGGAATGCATTCGATGTTCAATTTAATTCATGGTGCATCGATGCATGGATTGGTGCATCGGTGCATCACTCTCAAAAATTTGATCTTGGGCTTATTTTTTGTTCAAAATACTTTGTGAAAAATTATTTCAAAAATAGTTTAAGTACAAATCACAATTTTACACATTTAGTAAGAATTAAAATTGATCTTGAAATGTTTGGAGTAATAATTTTCATATTCGATTAATTCAATCGAATATACTTAGAAAATCATTTGTAAAATCTTAAAATTCATTTAAACTTAATTTTTTATATCGAAATATCAAAATATTTTCAACAATCTCCCCCTTTTTGATATAACAAAACATTTGTGTTATTTTAAGATTTTTTAAAATTTGAAATCAATTTTGAAAAGATTACTCCCCCTTACTAAAACACTTTTCCCCTTTTAAAACATTTTAACACTTAACATTTCTCCCCCTTTTTGTTAAATAAAAAAGATTCAAAAATGTTTTAAACCAAGTTAGTGAAAAACATAGCCAATTGATATTATATTTATATTAGGCTGCTAAGATCACAATCAAAAGAGAGATTAGCTATTAGTTTCATAATCAATATTCATAATCATAAATGGATAATTGGTCATAATACTACTATGATGATGCAAAAAATTAATAACCATTAAGCTCAAAAAGAAAATTCAAACCAAACTAATATATATTAAGTAAAATTCATAAAACAACCAAATCAGATATCTAAACAAAGTCAAGCAAGTTAAACAATAATCCCCAAAATATTCAAAATGGTTTAACAATAAAACGTTCAAGACAATCCTAAAATAATATCTACTCATCCATAGAAAGATCGGGAGGAGGCGGAGGAAAACGGGCTTGCATCTCAAGCGAGAGATTATCCATGCGTGCAAGCATCTCCCGTTGAAACTCCATCTGTCGAGCTTCCAAAGTGTCTAAACGTTGATTTACTGCTTCGTGAGTAGCAGTCAAGTGTGATTCAATGGAAGCATATCGTAAATCAAATGTCTCCAAGAACGATCAAAAATATGGAGGCATTTGATCCTCTTGTGGAGCTGGTTCTGGTGCATGCTCGTCATCGGGTACGTGATCATCGATGTCTTGCATAAGCTGTTGGAATTTAGGATCATCGTCATCAGTCGGAGTCGAAGGAGGAGGAGGCGCACGAGAGGAGCTAGGAGCAGCTCGTGAGGAACTAGCTCCCGAAGTCAATGTTAACCATGGCTTGAAGCGAAGGAATACGTTCTTCACGAATTCTATAAGTTTGGAAAGAATTTATGTACCTAGAGTACAGTTTGTCTCTACGACGCTCAGGCATGTTAAAACAAGAACCTAATAGACTAGTGGGTGGTGGAGGAACGGGATTTGGCGGTTGGTTTGAACGAGAACGACTAGACGAAGTTCTAGGACGTTTGGGATTAGACATGATTAAATAAAACGGAATAAGGAATATCACCTGCAATTAGAAACACATGTATGCACAATCAATCCCAAAACTCAAATGAGTCCTCAATAATTCAAGGTTCTCTAAACTATATCCTAATGGCCATGTTTTGAAAACTATTAAAATATTTTATAATCATAATAATATAGTTTTCATGAAAACAAAAACAATTAAATAAAAAAGAAATCTTACTAATTTTCATTTTTTTTAAGTTTCGAAATTCAAATAAATTTTTAAAAAAATTGTTTGTTTTTGACGAAATTGGTAGTAAAATCTAGTTTAGAACTAACAAACAATCAATGCCCGATATAATGCACTTTCTAGAACTAATTAAAACTAGTTCTAAAATCATAAATTTGTAAAATAGAGGTTTTTAGAAAAATACCTTGAAAATTCGAATTGAGAGGGACGAGGAGTTGTTTTGCATGATTTAAAGATTGAAGCAGGTTTAAGAGTTGAAAAGCTTGAAGATTCTGACGAAAAATCATTGATTTTGAGCAAGAATGGAGATTTGAGAGACAGAGGGACGAACGGCTTGTAGAAAGAAGTTTTTAGGTTTTGAGAAAATGAAGAAAATGAGGCATTTTAACCCAAAACCCGACGGATGCATCGATGCATGACCCCGTGCATCGATGCACATTCAAGGCGTACATCGGTGCATCAACATGATGAATCGATGCACATTCAAAGGGATGCATCGATGCATTGTTAAGTGCATCGGTGCATAAAGCACAGAAATGTCCAAAAATCTGTTTTAAAGACTCAAAATGCTAAAATAATTAGCTCTAGTGGTCTTGGCAACTCATATATTGAAAATTAATCATGTTCAATCAATCAAGTTAATCTTGTAAATAATATTTGAACATTAATTTTCACCAAATAACATAAACTCCCCCTAATAGCAAAGAATGCAATAAAAAATTATCATTTATAAGCATTTTTCATTTATTCTTAAAAGTGCTAAAATTATTTTTTTTAAACACTAAGTAAAGATAGCTTGGTCAAACCTAATTCTCTCCTAAGTGTCCAAAATCTCTCCTTGTCTAAAGGTTTTGTAAAGATATCCACTAATTGGTGCAAAGTAGCAACAAATTCTAGAACTACATCTTCCTTAGCGACATGGTCTCTAATGAAGTGATGTCTTATTTCAATGTGCTTAGCTCTGGAGTGTTGGATGGGATTTTTAGTGAGACAAATAGCACTAGTATTGTCACACTTGATAGGAATAGTACCTACTTCAATTCCATAATCAAAAGGTTTTTGTTTCATCCATAAAACTTGTGCACAACAACTACCGGTTGAAATGTATTCCGCTTCAGTGGTAGATAATGCAACACAATTTTGTTTCTTTGAAAACCAAGAAATCAGCATATTTCCAAGGAATTGGCAAGTACCAGAGGTGTTTTTCCTATCTAATTTGCATCCTCCATAATCCGCATCATAAAAGGCATGCAAGCTAAAGCTAGAGTCTCTAGGATACCAAAGTCCTAAACTAGGAGTGTCTTTAAGGTATCTAAAGATTCTCTTAACAACTAGTAAATGTGATTCCTTAGGACATGATTGAAATCTAGCACATAAGCAAACACTAAACATAATGTCCGGTCTACTTGCAGTTAGATAAAGCAAACAACCAACCATTGACCTATATAATTTAACATCTACACATTTACCTCCTTCATCTAAGTCAAGCTTTGTTGAAGAGCTCATTGAAGTGTCATGAGGTTTTCCATTTTCCAGTCCAAACTTCTTGAGCATATCTTTGACGTATTTAGCTTGATTGATGAAGATGCCATCTTTTCTTTGCTTGATTTGGAGTCCCAAGAAAAATGAGAGTTCCCCCATCATGCTCATCTCAAACTCACTTTGCATTAGCTTAGAAAATTCTTGGCAAAGAACATCATTAGTAGAACCAAATATTATATCATCAACATAAATTTGAACTACTAATAAATCTTTACCTTTATGCTTTAAAAACAATGTAGTGTCAACCTTCCCTTTTGAAAAACCTTTTTCAATTAAAAAATTTGACAATCTTTCACACCAAGCTTTAGGAGCTTGTTTTAAACCATAAAGAGTTTTTGTCAATTTAAGAACATGATCCGGAAATTTTGAATCTTCAAAACCTGGAGGTTGTTCCACATACACTTCTTCCTTTATAAAACCATTTAAAAATGCACTTTTAACATCCATTTGATATAATTTAAATTCATGAAAACATGTAAACGCTAATAACATTCTAATTGCTTCCATCCTAGCTACGGGAGCGTATGTTTCATCATAGTCTATGCCTTCTTCTTGAGTATACCCTTGAGCAACAAGTCTAGCCTTGTTTATCACTATATCACTACTCTCATCAAGCTTATTCCTAAATACCCATCTAGTACCTACAGTAGATTTATTACTAGGCCTTTCAACTAATGTCCATACTTTACTTCTCTCAAATTGATTTAATTCTTCTTGCATAACCATAATCCAATGGTCATCATTTAATTCTTCTTTAATATTCTTAGGCTCTATGCATGAAATAAATGCAACATAATTACAAATATTTCTAAGAAAAGATCGAGTTGTTACCCCTTTGGATGGATCACCTATAATCTCACCATCCTTGACATAGTTGTACTCTCTTATATAAGATACTTCCCTTTCTTCAATGGTTGGATTCTCAAGAGGATCATGATTTTCCTCATTTTTTGTTTATTCCTTTAATGATGGTTCTCCAACGTCATGTCTAACGTCATTTGTATTTATAACACCTACATCATCATTCACACAAGAATCCTTCCTCGTAAGGGGATTATCATCGAAAATAACATGTATAGACTCTTATACAACTAAAGTTCTTTTATTAAATACTCATTAAGCTTTGGAATTTAAGGAATAACCCAGAAAAATTCCTTCATCACTTTTAGCATCAAATCTGCCAAGATTTTCTTTACCGTTGTTTAAAACAAAACATTTACATCCAAAAGGATGAAAATAGCTAATGTTAGGCTTTTTATTTTTGAAAATTTTATATGGAGTTTTCTTTAAAATTGGCCTAATCATTACTCGATTAACAACATAACAAGCGGTATTTGTGGCTTCCGTCCAAAAATATTTTGGCAAATTATTTTAACAAAGCATGGTTCTAGCCATTTCTTCTAAAGTTTGATTTTTCCTCTCAACAACTCCATTTTGTTGAGGAGTTCTAGGTGCTGAAAATTATGGCTAATACCATTAGAATTACAAAACTCAATAAATCCAAGATTTTCAAATTCAGTGCCATGATCACTCCTAACACTAGTTATAGAGTAACCTTTTTCATTTTGGATTATTTTTGAAAATGTGATGAAATGTTCTAATGCTTCATCTTTAGTACTTAAAAATAGAACCCAAGTATATCTAGAATAGTCATCTACCAAGACAAATGCATATTGTTTTCCACCCAAGCTAGTAGTCCTAGTTGGCCCAAAAAGATCTATATGGATCAATTGTAATACTCTACTAGTTGATACGTCATTAATGGATTTAAAAGAAACTCGCTTTTGTTTTCCTTTAGCACAAGCATCACAAATTTTATCATTATCAAATTTAAGCTTAGGCAACCCTCAAACTAAATCACCTTGAATTAGCCGTTGCAAAACACTTATACTAGCATGTCCTAGTCTTCTATGCCATAACCAACTATCATGTTCATCCTTAGCAACTAGGCACAAATTAGTCATATCAATAGAATCTAAATGCACCATGTATATGTTTCCTATTCTATGACCAACAAGCATAATCTGATTAGATGCAATGTCAATGACTTTTCAACCATTAATATCAAACATGACATTGAATCCCTTATCATAAAATTGACTAATACTTAATAGATTATGCTTTAATCCATTCATATATAAAACATTTTTAATTTGTATGGAAGAGGTATTACCAATAGTACCAATACCTTCAATGTGACCTTTTGAATCATCACCAAAAGTCACTTCTCCTCCATTTTTGGCGTTTAGCTTAATGAATCAGCTTTTGTTTCCGGTCATGTGTCTTGAGCATCCACTATCAAGGTACCATGAGTTTGAATTTGTTTCTCGTGCCTTGTAGCAATGCTCATTTTCCTATAAACATAGATTAATTTCTAATTTTTGGTACCTAAATTCTTTTAGGTCCATATTCATTAGTTTCCAAAATTCTAGTCCCTTTAGGTATCCATTTGTGTAGGATATCCTTTTCTTTAGTAGTAGTGAGCTCTTTAGGAACCCATATACTTCTAACGATTTTCCATTAGAGGCTCTTTGGGGACCTCTATGATTGTAGTTTTTAAAACTTTTTCTAACAAAGTTGTATTTCAAATTTTCTCCACTTTCAAAACGTTTTGTTCCAACTTTATCACAAGAAGCTTTAAGATCATCAATTTTCTTTTGATGATCATCATTGACCTTTGAAAGTAAATTTTGCAAATCTAAATTTTTCTTTTCAAACTCTTCTAGTTTGATTTGCAAATATTTGATTTTACTTTCAAGGTCGTTGTTGGTTTTGGATATGAGTTTATTTTCATTTTTCAATTTTGAAACATCATTTTTATATTTTAAAAACAATTTCTCATAATCCGAAGCCAACCCATTATATTCCTCTAATAGTTCATCATAAGATAAATCATCAAAATCAGATGAGTTAGAGGTTACCTTAGAATCTTCCCCGAATTCCATCAAGAACAAGTTTGCTACTTCTTGTTCCTCTTCATCAGAACCTTCTTCATCGCTCCATGTAGCCACATGAGCCTTGTGCTTATTCTTTGATTGACCCTTCCTCTTCAATTGTGGACAATCATATTTGACATGCCCTGGCTTTTTACATTCATAGCAAATGATCGGGTCTTTCTCTTTTGGTTCATTTTTGAGGCCTTCATTTCGTTTGAATTTTCTTCCTCGGTAAGGTCTCATCATTTTTCTGAACCGTTTGGCAAACAATGTCATTTCCTCGTCATCTTCATCCGAATCACTCTCATCTTTTATGGATTTGAGAGAAACTCCAATATTTTTTCTCCTTCTCCTTCTCCTTTGGTGTCTCTTCAATTTTATCAAGCTCCACCTCATCATCAAGCATCATTTCATGAGTGAGGAGTGAACCGATTAGCTCTTCAAGAGTTAAGGACGTTAGGTCCTTAGACTCGATGATTGCCGTCTTCTTTGATTGCCACGATTTTGGGAGGGAGTAGACTAACTTCCTCACAAGTTTTTCATTTGAAATGATCTCTCCATATGATTTGAGACCATTGACAATCGTTGAAAATCTATCTGTCATAGATTTGATATCTTTATTTGGTTTTATCCTGAAATTTTCATAGCTATGCGTTAGAATACTAATTTTAGATTTCTTTACCTCATCGGTACCTTCATGAGTGACTTGAAGTTTGTCCCATATTTCTTTGGTGGTTGTACAAGATGAAACTCTTCCGTATTCATCTGGTCCAAGAGCACAAAATATGATATGGATGGCTTTGGAGTTGAGCTGGAATATTTTTGTCTCTCCTTCACTCCACAATCTTGGATGAGTAAGAGGCTTGATGTATCCTTCTACTACGACATTCCATGCTCCTATGTCACTTGCTTGAATGAAGTACATCATTCTATTCTTCCAATAGGCATAGTTAGCCCCATTGAAGAAAGGAGGCTTGTTGGCGGGCATCGAATCGAAGTTTAAAGCGGAGGCCATTGATGACTTTGATTATCGATATAACTCTTCCCGAATCAACTCAATAGGTGATTAAACCTTCAAATGAGTTAGGCTCTGATACCAATTGTTGAGTTAATCGATTGACAGAATCGGCCAAGAGGGGGGTGAATTGGCAATTAAAATTTTGGTGAAAGCTTTTGCAGAAAATTGAAAGTAATTGCGCAGCGATTTAGAGTGGTTTGACTTTATCAACCAAAGTCTACGTCCACTACCTTAGCTATCCACACTAAGGATTTTCCACAAATTCACTAATTTATCTTTCTTTTGAGGACAAAGAGTAACCTTACAAACCCTCAAGAATTATACCCCAAATTCTTGAGAACAATCTCTCCCAAAGAGAATAATACAAATTTTGCAAACTTACAAGGAAATCCTCACAAGGTAGATTGTTTGCACAATTCTAGAAAAAAGAAAAGAACACTCAAAAATGAATACAATTGAGCACAATAAGTGTTCTTGAAAGCAAAATGAATATTGAATGAAAAATAGGCTTGAAATGTTCAAACTTGAGGTTTGATGCTTTCTTTTTTATTCTCTCTTGATTCTAGTTGCTTGATGTTTCTTATTATTGATCAATGGCTTCTAAGCTTGTTTAAATACACCTTGAATCACTTATGAACGTCGGAGAAGACTAGTGGAGTCAATAGAGCCGTTTAAATGTGAAAACAATTAATTAATACAGTTGGGAGCGTCAGTGCATCGATGCATACCCATGGTGCATCGGTACATCAGTGTAAAACTCAAATATTTTAACCGTTGGACCCTTAGTGCATCGGTGCACTAAGAGTGCATCGATGCATCAAGTGCATTTGATGTTTCAAAATAGCCAGAGTGCATCGATGCATGGCTGGTGCATCGATGCATGGCTGGTGCATCGATGCATCAAATGCATTCGATGTTCTTATAAAATCCTTAATGCATTGGTGCATGATGTGCATCGATGCATGGAATGCATTCTATGTTCAATTTAATTCATGGTGCATCGATGCATGGATTGGTGTATCGGTGCATCACTCTGAAAAAATTGACTTAGGCTTATTTTTGGTTCAAAATACTTTGTGAAAAATTGTTTCAAAAATAGTTTAAGTACAAATCACAATTTTACACATTTAGTAAGAATTAAAATTGATCTTGAAATGTTTGGAGTAATAATTTTGATATTCGATTAATTCAATCGAATATACTTAGAAAATCATTTGTAAAATCTTAAAACTCATATAAACTTAATTTGTTATATCAAAATATCAAAATGTTTTCAACACATTGGCATCATACCACTCGAGATATGGAGGTTGCAAAGGCTTCACATAATGTGGGGTCACTTCTCTTACTTCTAACAACTTATTGTATAAAACTCCATATGCGATATGAACAAGATTAAATTTAGGTTCACTACCTCCTAACTTTTGGTCATCCATGAGTTGTGTCTCTATTGAGCGAAACATTAACTTTCAAACCTGGCGTCAAACACCGAGCCGTTGTAGTTGAATTCATGTTATCCTTTATTTTCATATTCTTAGGTATCTTTGTGGCATATGGATCTTTAGAGAACACGAATTTACCCCATTTGAAATGATCATGTGGCTTTTCTTCATCCATCTTTACGTGACATTTATCGTTATCACTGTTCTTTTTTACTTCCTGACAACTTTTTGATACGGACAATGATTGAGCGTGATTCCTCAAGTTTTACTGGATCACCTTGTTCAAAAGTAGACTCTTGTGTTACGGAATTATTTTTGTCAAGTTCTCTTCCCCTTTGCGTAGAAGCCTCTTTTCGTTTGTCCAACATAGTTATTTTATCCATCAACTTGGACATTTTCTCACCTATTTGTTGCAGTTCACTTTTTTCTTCATCAGACATGCAATCTTTGGACGTACGACTCTCTATTCTTCTCGAAACTTATTTCAAATGCCATTTCTTAGTTGTATCATAGTCTACATGATCATGAAACCCCTTTTCTATTACGAAAACCTTTTAATTGAAGACTACTCGGAATCGACACACTCTTATGTATGTCATGACTATATGATGCAAGAAATAAAAGGCAGAAAGAAAACAAGTTAGGACATATAACAACAGGTAAAATGTAAATGTAAATGCTAATGCAAAAAATAAATATGCAAATGCAACGAAATGATTGATCCCAAAATAATTGTTCCTTGAACAATTCTTGAAAAACTGACAATATCTCGGTACAATAAGGAAGAGAAAATCAAAGATTACAATTTGTGCGAGTAATTAGATAATAAGTCATTTTTTGTCAGACTCTGGCACTGTAAAATCTTTAGTTTCTTCTTCTTCTCCATCGTTTAGGTTCACAACATTTTGTTATTATCTTCAATGTTGATCCTTCTTGGGTCCTGCTTGTCTCTTTAGTAGATAGAATGTCTTTAAATCCTTGTAACTTCCGCTTCGCCCTCAGAAGAAATTTTGAAATTCTATCTAACCCATTGAAAAGATTGCTATGGGTGTTGCTTTTCAAGAACCTTCTAAATGAGCAGTAATTTCAGGGATCAATATCTTTGCACGATGTGTTATGCTCATGCAAAAATACAAAAAGGAAGTCAAGTTAATGAGAAAAAAATAATCAAGTTAATTAAAATAATTATCCATAGAAATATAAGCTTAGAAAAAATACGAATCAAATCTGAGTTTGAAAAATAAATTATACAAAAGAAATTAAGAGTCCTAACCACATGTGTTCTAGTTCTTCTAGGTTATCCACATGGCTTTAATGGGTAGGTTTACTAAATTCTCTACATGAGGTTGGGTCCTAGCAAAGGGTTCCCAAGCCATCTTTTCAACCTGTTAAGTTTCACTCTGATTATGACCCAAATACAGACTTGCGAAAAGGATTCTGCTTAAAGGATCACACCGCTAAAAGCATGCCTCAGAACGGATATCCGGACGGGCAACCTAGGATGCTTTCCAGAGATACTGTATTAGACCCACACAAGGAAGCCCAATGCTCCTCATGAGGTGTGACGTTTCTCCCTACTTGGATAAATCAGGATTGAGCTCGGGTTTAGAGCTATGATATGCAACATTCCTATATAATTTCATAGAAGTATAAGTATTAACCAGAGAGAAAATCTTCTTCTTTTATCTTTTGAAATAACATAATGAAACATAAAATTAAAATAAGATCGAACTCATAATTTTTCCAAAATCCTAAATATAGGGTAACCAACTCATGGCTCGACTCTCAAGTTGTTTTAAAAACAAAACCTCTCAAACATAATTTTTCAAAATTGAAATAACCACTTTTTCGCCCGGGCGGGAAAATGACTAGTACAAATTTTGGGGTTTTTCTTTGAAAAGAATTTTAAAATGTGAGGAGTCATCACCAATCTTTTAAAGTGCGATTGGGACACCATAAAAAACGTGTGATTTTAATATAAAATTTTATTTTTTTATCAAAATATCAAATTTTAGGGTCTGCGAAAATCCATAAATCAGGTTCGAGATTCAGTTACGAGAGGCGAAGGATTAGCACCCCACGTACGCCAAAAATTGGTACCTAGTCGATAACCCTATATTTAGAAATAAAAACTTTGAGTTCAAACTTTATTTAATTTTAAAATCATTACAGATTTCAAAGTTGAAAAGGATATTCGTTTATTAAGGCCGATAGCATTCGTCCCTAGAATAAATTCGGGAGATCAGATATTGCCTAATAAACGGATAATGCCTTAATTTTAGAAATCATGATGCGGTTTTGAAAAAGATATCGACCTATTTCGGGAATCACCAGTAGTCACCCCCTGAGCATACTTGCGGGAGATATATCATTAATTCCCTAATAAGTGAAACATTGTCTTAGTCTTGAAAATAAAATGCAATCAAACAAACTCTTATTCATCCTAATTAAGCTAAGGGTAAATTAAGGACTTTTCTAACTTAAAGTGTCGAAATATGAAAATTAAAGAACCTAAAGGAAAAAGCCTTCAAATGTGGGTTCTATTATTAACGTTATTTGATTTTAGCCAATTATTTAGTTGAATAATCGATATGGTCACTTAAGCATTTAGGCAAGGTCCAACTCAGATTACTCCCTAAATTAAAAAGACTAGTTTGAAATCTAATCTAAAATGAAGGCTCTAATATTAATTTAAACTAATTTTGTGACTCGAATAATTAAATTGGAACCTCGAGCAAAAGCGATAACCAAATTAAGAATTCTCTTAAATACAAAATTAGAGACTTGAACTAATAGAAAATTGAAGCAAATGGTTTTAATCTAAAATTGAGATATGTATTCCAAGACTAAATTAACAAGCATAAAATTATATATTACAATTGAATAAATAAATAAAATTCAAAATTCGAAGTTGCAAATCAAGATAGATAAATGAATCGATATAAACGCATATAATAAAAACTAATCAATTAAAAAAGTTATGAGAATAAAATAAATAAAACAAGGAAAGAAAATTAAAAGGCATGCATTAAGTTGATTTCAAACAAACATGAATAAAAAAGAAGAAAGATAAAATTAAAAGGGACAAATAAAAGAAAAATCAACGAAAATTATGGATAATAAAATATTAAATATATGAAACCAAATTCTAATGACATAGCTAATTTTACGTAATAAATTATAGGAAAGTATTACATTATATTTAATACAGGAATATCAATACAGAGATCAAAGCGAACATAATATATATATATATATATATATATATATATATATATATATATATATATATATAACATATGCACATTATAAAAATGGAATAAAAGACACTTGTTATATATATATATATATATATATATATATATATATATATATATATATATATATATATTACTTAAATATTGTAACATATATTTATAATAGAACGTATATGCACGTATATATACGTACATAAGGTATACCTATAAAAGTCCTCGATGTAACAAGTGCAAACATAGCCACTAAAATGTAAATTGCAACAAATAAAGGGACACAATGTGAAAAATTAAAGTACATTAAATTGAAGGACTAAAACAAAATAAAACAGTAAATAAGTTGCATATATAAAACATAAGGGAAATTAAATTTTAGAATTTTAAAGATTAAAAGACCAAAATAAAATAAAACAAAATTGATATGCGGAATTCAAAATAAAAATAGAAAATTAGTGAACAAACAAAAAATGAGCGGCAAAGATAGGGAGATCAAAGAGGAAATAACCTTTAATCAAAAATGGCAAAATTACAAACTCAGTCCACAAGAATTAAAATAAAATTTAAAAAATCTTTACACATGACTAAAGTGTAAAAACACGCTAAACTTAGAAGGACCAAAGAGTACAATTTACCAAAAAAATATACAACATGCAAAGAAAGGGGAAAATAACAATTTTGGTCACCTCATGTGACCAAAATGTAAAAACATGCTAAAATTAGAGGGACTAAAACACAAATAACTAAAAAATTACAAAACAACACGGAAAAGGGAAAATAGATGTTTTGGTCCCTATATGTGACCAAATTGAAAAAACACGCTAAACCTAGGGGGACCTAAGCGTGATTTTACCCTAAACTTTCTCTATAAATAATATTTTTTTCTTTCTTTTATTTGAAACCAAAAAAAACAGAGAGAGAGCTCTCCCCTCTCTCCTCGACCGGCCCACTGTCGGCCGCCCCGAACCCACTCCGACTGCCGCACACGATGGTCGAAAAACCCAAAACACCAAAAAATCATAGATCTACTAGTTTATGTTCTTTTTAGGGGCTAAAACAACTAAAAGCGCTTTAAAATCGCTCGAAACTCCCTTAAACCTTTCGGTTCCCCTAGATTTCGACAACCTCCGACGAAGCCTCCCTGACTCAGGTAACACCTGATTTATTATTCCTTTTATTTATTAGTGTTGTTACTACTGAAAATGGTTGGTTGTTAATATTTGAAGGTTATGCATAACATCACTTTATAATTTATAGTGAAAATAACCTCAGTGACCAAAAATGTCTTATAATATACGATTTTAACCAACTTTTTTTTGGATTTGCCAAAATGACCAACTAAATCGCAATGCGATCGATAATTCGCAACGCGATCTCCGGTATCGCAAATCAGTTTCCAGATTCGCAACGCGATTCTGACTATCGTATTGCGATTTCTTAAATTCGCGTTGCGATTTTCCTAAATCCCAACGCGATTACGTAAATCGCAACGAGATTCTGACTATCGCAATACTGAATTTCAAATTCGCAACTCGATTTCTGAATTCGCAACAGGTTTTAATTTCGCAACACAAATGTTTTGGGTATATAACTACGCAGCAGCAGCAACTCATAACCTAAATCCCTAAATCGCAACTCATTCCATCTCCATCTATCACTCTCTCCGGCGACATCCGTTCCTATATCCAATGACATCCTTCCCCATCCGGCAACAGGTTTTAGTTTCCCATCTCGTTTGTTTAGTAAATTAATTTACAATAATGAAATCATCTAATGTTGATCATGTTTGGATAGATTTGTGTTTTGGAGGGTCATGGGAGAATGTTCATGGTGTTTTACAATATATGCCTTTACCCATGAATCTTCAACTAAAACTGTCATTAAAAAAGTTAACTTATGAAACTCTAATGTTACGTGTTGCAAATAAATTGAATTTAGAGCCCCTAAGTGGATTTAGGCTATCTTATCAGAGAAATGGTAAAGTTTATTTGTTAACCGACAATGAAGATGTTGAACGATTCATTTCTTACATTAGTGTTTCAAGTGATGATGTTATATTGTATGTTGTTGAACCTAGAAGTAGAGAAGTTGGGTCAGTAGCGGGTAGTAATCAACTAAGTTTTTTCAACCCCAGTTTATGGTGCTCAAAATTTAATGGTTCCACCACAATTTCATCACCAAGCAAATATTGTTTCACCACATTTCCAATACCAAACACAATCTCAAAACCCACAACCTTTCCCTAATCCAAATCCCAATCAACTTTCAGCACCAAATTCTGGTTTTCGTATTGACCAGTTAGACGATGATGAGCCAACAGAAAAAATTATGAGTACTAGTCAGTATTCAAAATTTGATCTTGGTCAATACCCGAACTTTGATCTTGGTCAATACTCGGATTTTGATGATTTTTCAGAAGAAGAAACAGACCCTGCGTGTAATGATTTTGATATTGGTCAATACCCGAATTTTGATGATGAAACAGCCGTTGCCGAGGAAGATGTTGATGATAATGAGGAGGAAGTTACGACTGTAAATGAACATGTTGAACATCCATTCTGTAATTCATATAACACTGAAGAAGAAAAAGAAGAAGAAGAAATCCCCAAAGAAAAGTCCTCAAAGAAAATGCCACGGGAGTATAACTGGAATATGCCAGAATTACTTAAGATACCGGAAGAAGAGTTGGTAAAGATAGCAGTTGATTGTTACACAAAAATTATTCGTATCAAGAAAGATGATTGTTTTGATACAAAGGAAGACTTGAAGATAGCTTTGTATACGAAATGTGTGAAAGATGGCTATCAACTAAAAGTTAACAAATCAAGCAAAGATCGTTTCGAAACAAGGTGTATGATTGACAAAAATTGTATGTGGCGTATGATTGCAAAGAGGATAAAAGATTGTGAAATGTTTCAAGTTAGGACTTTTATTGATAAACATACATGTTCAAGAACCCAAGTTTTTCCTCACCATAAACAGGCAAACAAAAAGGTGTTGGGTGGTTTTCTGGCTGAGTTAATGTTTTTGAATGGTAGGGTATATCGGGGACATGAAATTATGGCTGACATGAATGCTCGGTTCAAGATTAGTATCTCATATTCTCAAGCTTGGAGAGCCAAATGTTATGCCTTGGAATTGTTAAGGGGGTCGCCAGAAGCATGGTTTGCCCAACTGTCGGCTTATTGTCACAATTTAAAGCTTAAAAATCCTGGGTCGGTAACTCATATCAAAACAGATAGAGATGGACGCTTTGAGTTGCTGTTTATCGCCATTGGTGCTGCAGTTAGTAAATCAATATAATTTTGTTGACTCATTTTTTTTAGTTACATGCATTTCACATTTAAATGATTATATTTCTTGTGTATATGATTTTGTAGATTCGTTCGTTTATTAATTGCATGCGCCCAGTTATTATAGTTGACGGAGCACATTTAAAAGGTCGATACCTTGGAGTAAACTTATTAGCAGTAGCCATAGATGCTAACAATGGGATACTGCCAATAGCTTACGGGGTTGGCAAATCTGAAACCTCTGATTCATGGACATGGTTTATGGGGCATCTTAGGGATTACATAGGTCCTATTAGCAATCTGACAATCATATCCGATAGGGCAAACTTAATTGACAACGCTGTTAAAAGGTGTTTCCCAGATGCTTTTCATGGACTTTGTGGTGTTCATTTTGTATAGAAATCTAAAATCAAGGTCTACTGGTATAAAAAATCACAAATGGACATATTGGAAGGCTGTAAAGCTTATCGGGAAGTGGATTTTAATAAGCATATAAACTGTTTAAGACGTGTTTTGCCTCAGTGTGCTCAAACACTAGAAGATGTCGGGTTTGAAAGATGGTCAAGAGTACATCAACTTGGAGCAAGATATGGTTTCATGACGTCTAATAGTGCAGAATCAATCAACGTTCTAAGTCGTCATTCCCAGAAATTACCCATTACTATGTTAATGGAGTTTTTTCGAGCCTCTATTCAACAGTGGTACTACAAGAAAAGAAACCATGCAGGTATTATTTCTTTAAATTCGTAACTTATCATATATTTTACTAAGTATTATTTATTTAAATTTACAGGAACATTGGAACATCGTGTTACACCATGGACAAAAAAAAAGATAACGAAAAGTGTTGTGAAGTCAACGTCATGGAGAGTTGAACCATGATCAAACACTTTGTTTGAAGTACTGGATAATAACTTAAATGGGCTTGTCGATCTAAATGCAAAGACGTGTAGTTGTATGAAATGGCAAACATCTGGTTATCCGTGTGGCCATGTTATAAAAGTTTCTCTTCATCTAAACCAAGATGATTCAAGCGCATACGCTATGGATTGCTACACTACAGAAGTATATCAACAGACTTATGGTGAGATTGTCTACCCTATTCCACATCCTTCTGAGTGGGACATACCATATGACTTACAAACAGTTTTGCCACCAGCCATGGACAGAAGGCTACCCTGGCAAACCAAAAAGTCACGATCGTATACTGTCTAAGGGTGAAGAGAAGAAGAGATCGACATGTAGTCGGTGCAAGGAAAGTGGTCATACAAGGTTGACATGTGGATCACCAGTGCCATCACAATCATCTTTTCCTCTACCAAAATATGGATCCTCATCAAAATCCAAAGCTCATATGGTGTCAAGCAAAAGGCAATCAAAATCGCAATCAAAATCGCAATCATCTTTAAAATCCCAATCACAACCGGCTTCACCTTTTGGAACTGTTAACTTAGGTGATTTTTAAATGCAAACGTTGTATTATGTGGATTTTATGTGTGAACTTTTAACATATTCAGTTAGGCATATATTAGTAACTTGAGTTTGAAAATTGCTATGATATGTTCAGTTGTTATCACTTATTAGGCATTCATTTGACTATCGCAACACAGAAATGACGTTCGCAATCATCTTAATGTCTATCGCAATGCGGAAATGACTATCGCAATGTGAAATAAAAATCGCAACGAGAGAATCGCAATGCGAAATGAAAATCGCAACGAGGGAATCGCAAAGCGAAATAAAAATCGCAACGCGAATTTAGTTTCGCGTTGCGATTTTTTCGTTGCAGTTTTCATTTCGCGTTGCGATTTTCATTTCGCATTGTGATAGTCATTTTTGCCTTCAACATAATGCAGATTGAAATCAACAAAATCAACCATTACATTTCAATCAATTAAACAAGCACAAATAAGAATTATGTTCACTTCAATTAAACAAATCAACTTTTACAAATCATCTTTTACAAATCAATTAAACAATCAAAAAATAAGTAATAATTCTTATTTCCTCATCTACTATTGAATCAACTTTTGCAGCCATACATCATTTTCACACAGCTCACTTCTGAGATTAACCTGCAGAAACCAAACATTTGCTCAAACAACACTTTCTACACATCTAAAACCTACAAACAGCAAATTATTGAATTCTAGGTACTTAACCAAACATTTTCAAACCAAAAGCCTATAAACTTACCAATTGTTTATGGACATTTTTATAACGTGGATGCAGGTAGGCAGCGTCTCGTATATATCGATCTAGCCATATAATGCCGAAACCACAAGCCTACTACAGCTCTATCTCTATCGGTGGGAGGTAGATACTTTATACTTCTTGTGATCAAATGCTCCAACGCCAAGCATACGAGACAACCACAATCCCCTCTGGGTCCTTTCGTTTGTTATGGTGCGGTCTCGTCTCTGCTAACTGTAATATAGAGCTTCTTTGGCTTCTTGTTTCCAGAACGAGTCCAATAATTTATCGCATCCAAGAATTTAGCCAAATGAGAGCTCCATCCCTTAATAATATCTCTTAAATCAGCCAATGATATGTAATTTATCATGCTGTCATATACTATTACCTTAAGGGATGGGAGCTGAAGCTTGACGAGAAGCCAATGTTTACGTTCCAAAACAGGGATAAACACCTGCAATCATAAGTAATAATTCATTCATTTGCGCACTTATTTATGAATACCTTTAAACTCAATCTAAAATAAATACTAACTTTATCAACCTCCCACCATGCAGGATAAAGTTTAACTTGTCCATTGCCCAACGCAAATGATTCATCTCGTTGATTCTTCAAGTGAACGCCGTTAAAAGACGTCGGCATAATTGTATATCGTGTATTTCTTTTATTTTCCTTAAGTTTCCTAATTATTAGAAGACGTGACACCCACGCATCGATATGCTATTTTACAAAAAAATACATATATTAGTGACTTACATAAATTTAAAAAAAATAATCAAATTGAAATATAAGACTTACCACTCCATCGAAATAGCCATTGTCTTCGACCCCTAATAATACGCCCCACCAAGACCGATCAAGCAACAAATAGATATCATCGTTGAGCTTGCATATGTCAGTGAAACACCCCTGGCTCCGCTCATGTAGATAAAAATCAACTGCGGTCTTAGCCCAAAGGGTGTTATCCAGAATTGTGTCTGGTAGTTGTCTCCTCTCCACTTCAGATAACGGAATGGTACTGGCCGGTAACTCATACGAGAGCCAACTCTCATCCATCATGTCCGACACGTCAGAGGGTTTCTCAAGAATCTTACATATGACGCCATGTGAATCGGGCTCTTGAATGGTGGGAGGGACCTCTTCAACGATGACAGTGGCCTCTTGAACGGTGGGAGGGGACTCTCGAGGAATGATAGGGGCCTCTTCAACAATAGGAGTGGACTCTTGAGGGATGAAAGGTGAGTCAGGCTTCTTCTTGCGGTGACTTCGCACTATTGGGGTGTACGGAGACTTAATAGCACGTGCACGCCGTCTGATGCGTGAACTCTGTTGTGCAAGAAAAACCCGACGTAAAGCATCCACCTTATCGGGCCGCTAAATAATTAAATACAAAATTCAGTAAATAAACAGACATGATATTTAAACAGTGAAAACAAAGACAAATATGTTTCAAACTTGCATTGAATTCACCCAAGTAATTATTCTATCATAGTTCACAAAATGCATCAAATAACAAAGACAAACATGTTTCAAACTTACAACACTGTCAACTTAGTATTTGTCTTTGTCTATTGGTTGAAGTAATGCAATTCATTCAAGTTTCAATTAGCAGAAGAAGAATAGTTTCTGGAACTTAAAATCGCAACGTGAAAAATGACTATCGCAACGCGAAATGAATCGTAACGAGAGAATCGCAACGCGAAATGAAAATCGCAACGAAAGAATCGCAACGCGAAATAAAAATCGCAACGAGAGAATCGCAATGCGAAATGAAAATCGCAACGCGATTATAGTTTCGCGTTGCGATTTTTGGTTTCGCGTTGCGATTTTCTCGTTGCAGTTTTCATTTCGCATTGCGATTCTCTCGTTGCAATTTTCATTTCGCGTTGCAATAGTCATTTTTCACGTTGCGATTTTAAGTTTCGTGTTGCGAAAGTAAACTATTTCTTCTTCTTCTGTAAATTGAAACTTGAATGGATTGCATTACTTCAACCAAAAGACAAAACAAAGACAAATACTAACTTCAGAGTATTAAAGAATACACAGTTTAGCAGAATTGGCAGCAACCGAACAAATTTACTTTCAACCAAAAGACAAAACAAAGACAAATACTAACTTCACAGTGTTAAAGAATACACAGTTTAGCAGAATTGGCAGCAACCGAATAAATTTACTTCAACCAAAAGACAAAACAAAAGACAAATACTAACTTCACAATGTTAAAGAATAAACAGTTTAGCAGTATTGGCAGCAACCGAATAAATTTACTAAGCAATCTAAGTGAAATGGTTAATCTAAGTGAAATTACGAGTAAATTTATCATCAAGTTAAATATGGAAAATCTTAAACTTACCTTGTTGCGTAGAGTATGAACCTCATTCTACAACGATACTACCATCTCACGTAGAGCGGCAACCTCACCATGTAATGTAGACACCTCCACACACCATGCACCATCGTTATCGCGTAGAGTATCGATCTCCTCACGCAAGGCATTGACCTCATCACGTAACTCCCTTGACTCATCCCGTGGAGGTGGAGGTGGAGAAAAGGGAGATAGAAGTCGTGGCATCTTTGTCGGTCGCCTATCATGAGGTGATGGTGGAGAAGAGGCTCGATGATGTGACGGGATAGGTGATGGCTCTCGTTGTAGAGGTGTATAGTCGGGTCGATCAGGTGATGGCTCTGGGTGAGGTGATGGCTCTCGAAGTAGAGGAAGTGGAGGCTGCTCATCATTTGTGCCATCAAGAAAACGCTGACTAGCTTGCCACCAATCAATGGCAAGCTCAGCCTCCGTGGGTGTCAGTCTCTGTAATGGAGTGTTGGCCTCCTAAAAATATAAAAACTCAAACAAAGTTAAACGTCTACTATTAATAACTTGTTTATATATGATAGTATTTGTGTTAACTTACATTATTTATTGTCGCATATGGTATTAAGTCTTCCCAATCCAACAGACGTTTCCTCTTCCAGGAAATAGCCCTAGGAATATCATTTGAAGTTTTTAATGCATATGTCCGCATGCTGGGGAAAGCCTCGAATATCCAAATCTACAAACAATATAATAACAAACATTAGTAATTGTTAAATAATTAATTATAATTTTGAAAACATTATATAGAAATTCTTACCTTAAAGGCCCAAACAAAGCCTGACAAAGTGTATTTCGAACCATCGCCACGCAAACTTTTGCGGTCATCAAAGGCAGACGACAACTTAGTCCAGGTAGCTTTCCATATATATGAACCCCACGGAAATAGATTCCATGCATTTAGGTCCTCTACCAATAATATTAGCTCCTGAGGAATAGGTTGTCTTGCCTCTCTACCTAAAAAACCGGCATACAAAAGTACTAGAAGGCATACTCGGACAACATCGACGTCATTCATCCGAGTAAAACCATCTTTCTTATTAAACAATTTCTTCAGGTTGTCGACATGTAAGTTCGGCTTCTCTATTGACTCATCAGGAAAAACCCTAGATAACCATGATGGGAGGGTGATATGACGAGTGTACCGGCCTACATCATCGTGTCCGAATCGTAGACCAGTGATTAAGCAGAACTCCTTCCGCCCAAAACAAGTATACGCCGGTGGAAAATGAAATAGTATCTCTTCCTCACCACGTTGTATACTGTCGGGTAGATCGCTAGTCATGGTCTGAAGCCACAAATGGGTCAAATTAGCATCTCCACCCGGATGTTGTACTCTCAGCCATGGCCCGAAGCAGGTTTCCTCAAACAATTTTCTTTGTGCAGGTGAAAGCTTCGAAGCAATTGTAGTGGCTAGGCTAACTTTATTCCTTAATGTCAATGAAGCCGAAAAAAATTTCTACAAAAATAATAAACATAACAAGTTAGATATACCAAAAACTACACTGTGAAGATATACCAAAAACAATAAACATAAAGAGTAGTAGTTTATTCTTGAAACTAAAATTTGCAACACTGTTTTGTCTTTTGGTTGAAATGAAAATCACAACGAGAGAATGAAAATCGCAACGCGGAAATGACTATCGCAACGAGAGAATCGCAACGCGAAATGAAAATCGCAACGAGAGAATCGCAACGCGAAATGAAAATCGCAACGAGAGAATCACAACGTGAAATGAAAATCGCAATGCGATTTTGGTTTCGCGTTGCGATTATCTCGTTGCGATTTTCATTTCGCGTTGCGATTCTCTCGTTGCGATTTTCATTTCTCTCGTTGCGATAGTCATTTTCGTGTTGCGATTTTCATTTTCATGTTGCGATTTTAAGTTTAGAAATTATTCTTCTTCTGCATTACTTCAACCAAAAGACAAAACAAAGACAAATACTAACTTCACAGGGTTAAAGACTAAACAGTTTAGCAGTATTGACAGTAATCGAATGAATTTAATAAGAAATCTAAGTGAAATGGTTAATCTATTATTGAAATTACCAGTAAACTTATCATCAATTTCAATATGAAAAACCTAAAATAATGCAAAATTTTCAAAATAAAAATAATTAAAAAAACTAACCCTCAGAGGTTGATATTCCATTTCTGAATGATTGTGAGGGATTTCTGACCGTGAATGGTTGTGAGGGATTTCGCCGGCGATGGGGACGGAAATCTTCGGAGATGGGGACGGATTTCGCCGTAGAGAGTGAGAGATGGAGTTGTGATTTTAGGTTTTAGGTTATGAGTTGCGATTACGGGATATACTATGGACGGTTTAGTTTCCGATATATTAATATATTCGTGTTTGGAATTTGAAAAAAAATGCGCGTTAATACGAATGGCGCTATGTAAATCGCATTGCGATAGTCAGATTTGCATTGCGATTTACGTATTCGCATTGCGATTTTCCTAATTCACGTTGCGATTTACGTAATCGCGTTGCGATTTAGGAAAATTGCAACGCGAATTTGGGAAATCGCAATGCGATAGTCAGAATCGAGTTGCGAATCTGGAAACTGATTTGCGTTACCGAAGATCGCGTTGCGAATTATCGATCGCATTGCGATTTAGTTGGTCATTTTGGCAAATCCAAAAAAAGTTGGTTAAAATCGTATATTATAAGGCATTTTTGGTCACTGAGGTTATTTTCTCTAATTTATATTCTATGATAGTTGGTTACATCACTAAATTAAATAATATTTTGTTATTGATAATTTATATTGTCAAAAATAATGCATTAAAATCGACTTATATACGACGAAATATATATTGTAACAAAACACAAATAATTTATATTCTATGACATTTTTAATGACAATATATATTAAAATAAAATTATTTATACAAATCTAAATAAAAAATAAAATAGTTCACTTATTGCAATATAATAAGATTTAAACAAATATTTCACTAAACACATAATAATTTCATTTCTGTAAATATAAAAATGTTTAAATGTTTACATAAAAAAATAATATGATAATAATATGACTTGTAAAATATTTCGTTGTAACAATCTCAATCCAAACCTTGAGTCGGTTGTGATTCTGTTGATATTGAGTTTGTGGTGTCATTTGAAGCTAAAAATTAAAATAATCAACATTAGTTACTACAAGTAATATTATATAATAATTTTTATTTGATTAACTATATTGTTTACCTGAAAATTAAAGTGATGGCACTTGAATTTTCAATTGTTGCATCTGGATCAATTTCTTAATGTGTTTGATTTGGAGCATCAATAACTTATTGAGGTTCATATTATGGGGTTCGATTTAGTTTACCAGAGACTTTTTGAGTTTCATTTTCTTGTGCTCCAATCCTTTTACGAGATACTTTACCTGGTGTCATCCTAAAACATATAGAAAAACTATTATAAATACTTTCACCAGCAAAATATTAAAAAATTAGTATGACAAAATATTAATGCGGGCAACACAAACAACTCACAATCTCAAAATGAAGACCCCAAAACAGTATATAGATCAAGCAAATGCTTTGAACTAAGCTACCAAATCCAGGAATGGCGATAGGTCCCCTAACAAATAATGTGATCCAAAATTTACAACTTAAAAATCAGTCTAAGCTCAAATTTTTCGACAAATAAAGTTGTCATAAAACCAATCTAAACAAAGAGAACAAAAATTGAGCGTCCAAAATAAGTAAAAACAAAGTACAACTAATAACAACGCCAATTCCAAATATTTCACAGATGAAAGTACCAAACAGATTATCCCGTAAAACAAAAAGAAGGATCCAAACTCTTACTCGATACAGTAAATCAAGAATAGTTAGAAAAATTATAATATCCTCATCTCTGAATCGGTAACGAATCCTTTCATAGGTAAAAATAACAAGATTATCCTATAAAGAAAAAATGCAAAAATTAAAATTACCTCATCTCTGAATCTCAGTTCTTGTAACCCCCAGACCTGGTCTGTAAGTTAGACCCAAACCTAAGTGGTCACATATCTCATTCAGAGATTTTTTTTAAACAACTTATAATACATTAGATATAATACATAACAAAATATAAATAATACAGATATATCCAAAACGATAGCAAATACATGTCACCAAACACAACTGAAAAACATATAGAGATATATGTTCGTACAAAATAAGTAGTTGATCTCCCCTGATGCCAAATCTGCTAGCTTACGGTCTGCTGTTATCCGAAAAAGGTAAAAACTATAGAATGAGCTAAAAAGCCCAGTGTGCTCCAAACAGTGTATAAAAACATACGAATAAAATATTCCAGTAAAATCAGTTATCAAACATGTTTTAAAATATGAACACTACCCCCATCCGTCAAGTCCAAAATGTGTAGGTTCCCCAGAACCATACACCCACCGTCAAGTCCAGTAAGGCCCTGAGCACACAACCGAGGAGCCAGTAAGTAAGGCCCTGAGCACACAGCAGAGGAGCCTCTAGGTATACTTCCTCCAACATTATCCCCTAAATAAATCATGTTCCGCTCATAACGGATATATATATATAAATTAAAACATAATTCAGGTCAAGTAGCAGATCAGAATCCATGTCAAGTATCATATAAAAATCCAGGTCAAGTATCGTATAAAAATCCAGGTCAAATATCATATAAAAATCTAGGTCAAGTATCATATCAAGATCCATGTCAAAAACCAGATAAAATATTCATATGATAGTTTTAAACAGTAAGATAACACCGTCAGGAAACACACCTGTAACAGTCTGAGAAATCAGATAGGGAAGCCTACTACTGGGTTTGTCAATCACGCTCTGCTGCAGCACTAGATCCTACGAATTGGAAAATCAATATTGGAATAAATAATCTTAATCTTTATTTAAATAATATACGGAAACCTACGGGTAATTCTTGTAGTACGCGGTTCGGGCTGATCTGACGAACGAACAACTTCGGACCTAACTGATCCTCGCTCAGGTAAAATACGAGTACCTTCATAAAATATTTTATTGAATCAATTTATTAACCAAATTTCAAATAAATAATCAAAAATGCTAAAATACTAAGCTTGTTGGGTTTACAAGCTCGATTCGGGAATTTCAGGTCAAAATTTTGTAAAACAAACTTCAGAATCGGATTCAGAAAGTCGAAAAACATAAAATATGACATTCCGAAAATTTGAATTCTTGGTCAAAATCAAAGCCAACGGGTTTGACTGACAATTTGGAGACTTTCGGGTTCGAATTTGGTGAAACGGATCCCAAAAACGGATTCGGGACGTCGAAAAATGTCAGTATAGGTATTCTCGGAAAAGATTCACGGCTGTTTAATGGCCAGTCAAAGTTCTGGTCAAAAGTGGTCAACAGATGCTAAACCATTTTACACAATTATCTTCATTTTTAAAATAATTTCCAAAATATCATTATTTTAAAAATAATTACCAAAATATCACCTTTTACAAAATAATTACCAAAATATCACCTTTTTAATAAAATTACAAAAATATCACTTTTTAAAAAAAATTACGAAAATAGTACCATTTTCAAAATAATTACCAGAATACCACCATTTTCAAAATAATTACCATAATACCACCATTTTCAAAATAATTACTAAAATATCACCCGGTCAACGGTCAACGGTCGGGTCGGGTCGGGTTGAAATCGGTCAAACCGGTTTTCAGACCTTCCCCACGTGCAGTGGCGGTGCGTGGAACCTCTTCTGGCAGCGTAAAATTCACAAAAAAAAATTCTAAAAATTATTTTGAACGATTTCGAGGTACTTACAAAGCTCGATTCAAATTTTTGAACGGCGGAGAGCTCGATTTCAACAAATCGGAAACTTTGACCGTCTCATCTCCTCAGTCGACAGAGAACAAGGATGACACCGGCGGACTCGAAACGGCACAAGGAACACGATGGTGCCGGAGGTGTCGAAAATGGAGCAACGATCGGCGATGAATTTAAGATTTTCTCGACGATGGTGCTAAAAAAACGTCGAGGCTTTGACTTGAAATTCACTGCGTTTGACAGTGTTTCACTTCAATTAATTTAAGGGATTTGTTCCTCGCTCGATGATGAACACGATGGTGTTTTCAAAACAACGATCGGAGGTCGGACAACGTCGGAATCGTTGTTGGAAGTTGGGGCTTTGAGGGAGGAATTTGATGAAATTCATTCTAAATTTGATGAAATTCATTCTGAATTTCAGAATGAATTTCACGCTTATAATGAGTGTCTGCCAACACTCTAAGGGTAAATTCAAGGCTTGGTCCCTGAATTTCCTTTAACTCTAAAACATGCTACAAATTTTAAAAACTTTCAACTTAGTCCCCAAATTTCACCAATTTACATAATTAAAACCTCAAATTCCAATTAAATATTTTTTTCAAATTTCCGGGTTATTACGATTCTCCCCCTCTACAAGAAATTTCGTCCTCGAAATTTACCTTATGAAAATAGATGAGGAAATTTAGCTTCCATTGACTCCAAAGTCCCCCAAGTAGCTTCTGAGGGACTACGATTACTCCACTGAACTTTGACCATTGGAATACGCCTATTCCGAAGAACTCGTTCATCCCTCTCTAAAACCTGAACAGACTCCTCCTCATATGACAAATTAGGTCTCAGCTCTACCTCGTCAACTTGAATGATGTGTTCCAGATCTGGACGGTATCGCCTCAACATAGACATATGAAAAACATCATGAATACGACTGAGCTAGGGAGCCAACTCAAGCTGATAATCAACAAGTCCAACTTTCTTCAAAATACGATACGGCCCAATAAATCGCGGACTCAGTTTACCCTTACGTCCAAATCTCAATACCTTCTTCCATTGAGATACCTTGAGAAAAACCTGATCTCCAACCTCAAATTTGATATCCTTACGTCGCTTATCTGAGTATGATTTCTGCCTATCAAATGCCTTTTTTAAGCGATCACAGATCAATCTGACAATATCTTCTGTATCTCGAATCAAGTCTGGACCAAAAGTTTTTCTATCATGCAACTCAGTCCAACATATAGGAGTACGGCATCTATGTCCATACAGAGCCTTGTACGGTGCCATGCGAATACTCGCCTGATAACTATTATTGTAAGCGAACTTAACTAATGCAAGAAATCTTCCCAACTACCATGAAAATCAATCACACAACCCCGAAACATATCCTCCAACATCTAAAAAACTCGCTCAGACTATCCATCAGTCTAAGGATGAAAAGCTATACTGAAATTCAAACGAGTACCAAGAGCCTCGTGTAAAGCTTTCCAGAACCTAGAAGTGAACCTTGGATCTCGATCAGATATGATAAACAACTGTACACCATGAAGTCTAACAATCTCAGAAATGTACAATTTAGCCAGTTTGTCTAGAGAATAATTAATCCGGATATGAATAATGTGTGCTGACTTGGTGAGTTGATCAACAATCACCCAAATAGAATCCTTTTTGAAAGGAGCCAGAGGAAGACCAGTAACAAAGTCCATCGTAATGCGCTCCCATTTCCACTCAGGAATCTTAATTGACTGTAACAATCCAGATGGATGCTGGTGTTCTGCCTTAACCTGCTGACAAGTCAGACACCTCGCCACAAAATCTGAAATATTCTTTTTCATACCAGTCCAAAAGTAACGCTCCTTGAGATTATTGTACATTTTATCCCCGTCAGGGTGCATAGCATAAGGACTACTATGAGCCTCCTGAAGAATAACTCATCTCAACTCATCATCTTTAGGGATACAGTAACGATCGTGAAAACACAAAATACCATCCTGATCTACAGTATACTCTGAACTCAATCCCTGCTTAACTTGTTCAATAATGGGGAGCAATGAGCTATCCAGAAGTTGTTTGGCCTTAATCTCTTTGGCCAAAGTGGGTTTAACCTGCAACTCTGCTAATAGACTGTTATCATCAAATAAACTCAAGTTGGCGAATAAGGCTTTGATATCTAATATCATCTTACGGCTCAAGGCGTCTGCCATTACATTAGCTTTCCCTGGATGATATTCTATCTCTAAATTATAGTCCTTTAGAAGCTCCAACCAGTGACGCTGTCTCAAATTCAATTCTTTCTGAGTAAGCAGGTACTTCAGACTCTTATGATCAATATAAATATAACACTTTTCTCCGTATAGGTAATGTCTTCAGATCTTTAAAGCAAAAACCTTAGCAGCTAACTCCAGATTGTGAATAGGATAGTTACGTTCATGCGGCTTTAACTGACGTGAAGCATAAGCGACAACCTTCCCATCTTGCATCAAAACACATCCTAATCCAGAGTGAGAAGCATCACTGTAGACAGAAAAATCTTTCCCAGATTCAGGATGAATCAGTACTGGGGCTTGAGTTAGAACAATCTTCAATTTCTCAATGCTAGCTTGTTGGTTCTCAGACCAGACAAATGAAACATCTTTCCTCAATAGTTTCGTCAGAGGAGCTGTAATAAGGGATAACCCCTCAAAGAAACGATGGTAGTAACAAGCTAAACCCAAGAAACTACGAATCTCAGAAACATTCCTGGGTTGCTTCCAGTTCAGAATAGCCTACAATTTGCTTGGATCCACCCGAATACCATCAGCAGAAACGATATGTCCAAGAAAAGTCACTTCGCTGAGCCAGAACTCACACTTTCTCAACTTAGCGTATAACTTATTTTCCCTTAGAGTCTGTAGAACAATCTTCAAATGCTCATCATTTTCTGCTTCAGTTCGAGAATACACCAATATGTCATCGATGAACACAACTACAAACTAGTCCAAATAAGGTCGAAACACTCTATGCACCAGATCCATAAAAGCAGCAGGGGCATTTGTTAACCCGAACGACATCACTAAAAACTCATAATGCCCATACCGAGTTCGAAAAGTAGTCTTCAGAATATCTGAATCTTTCACTTTGAGTTGATAATACCCAGACTTCAAGTCTATTTTTGAAAAGATAGAAGCCCCTCCAAATTGGTCAAATAGATCATCGATCCTGGGCAGAGGATATGTTTTTTAACCGTGAGCATGTTCAGTTTTCTATAATCGATACAAAGTCTCAATGTCCCATCTTTCTTCTTGACAAAGAGAACTGGGGCTCCCCACGGTGATACGCTGGGTCAGATAAATCCCCTATCCAACAATTCATGGAGTTGGATTTTTAGTTCCTTAAGCTACTTTGGGGTCATACGATAAGGAGCCATTGAAACCAGAGTGGAACCAGAATAGACTTCAATCTTAAACTCAATCTCTCTATCAGACGATAATCCAGGCAACTCCTCGGGAAAAACATCGGGAAATTCCTTGACATCCGGATGCCTTCAATATCAGATTGAGAACTCCTAGTATCCAATATATAAGCAAGAAACGCCTCGGAACCTTTCCTGATCATCTTAACAGCTACCAAAGCAGATACAACATTCGTTAGAAATCCACGGCGTTCCCCAATCATTACAATCTTTCGATTATCTGGGGTCTTCAGAACAACTCTCTTAGTCTCAAAATCAATATTTACTCGATGTTTGTCCAACCAATCTACGCCGAGAATCAAATCAAACTCTTCCAAAGGTAACTCTATAAGGTCGGCCAGAAAAATCTCCCCATTGATCTCTATATAACACTTTCTAAAAATACGATCCAACACAATTGACTTGCCTAAGGGACTTTGAACTATCACCGAATGCTCAGTATTCTCAACAGGAATATTTAGACCCTCGGAAATGGAATGCGATACATAGGAATTAGTGGAACCACTATCAAACAATGCAAAGTAGGGAACTGAATGAATAGTAACAGTACCTGCAGTCACATTAGGCCCATCACAATCTTGTCGAAGTCTGGCAGTGTAAACCAATGTAGGTTGTCTGGCCTCAGATCTGACTGAACCCCTACTCTGAGATGCTCAACCTCTACTAGCCGATCCAGGTGCTCTCTCCTGAGTACTACCCCGTGCTGGAGTCTGAACTGTACTATGAGAACTAGCGGGAGTACGAGTTGGCGTTTGAAATAAACGATCTCGCTCTGGACAATCCTTCAAAAAATGGACACCAGAACCACATTTATAACATGTACCCAATTTCATCCTGCATTCTCCAAGATGATGTTTTCCACAGTAATCACATGTCTTCAAAGGTTGCAGCCCAGAAGATCCACCAGGTCTAGAAGAATGTAAAGCTGAAGAACCGGATGCCACAGGCCTGAAACTCGTACCACCTCTCTGAAAGGATTCACCCCTGCCTCTCTTGCTGTGGTGTGCAGAAGAATCTATAGAACCAGAAGGCCTCCTGAATCGGGTTTGAGTTCGATCACTATATCTCTTGTGCTCCATACCCAAACGCTCTATTTTATCAGTAGTCTTGGCTATCTCAACCAATGCATCAAAATTCCTCTCTCGGTGGGTAGCAACTCGACTCCTGATCTCATACCTGAGTCCATTCTCGAAACTCAAGCATTGATCTGTCTCAGTGTCCACAAGTCCAGGAGCATAGCGGCTCAATCGGATGAACTCAACCTCGTAATCCATAACAGACATGCTACCCTGCTCCAGATTCTGAAACTCCTGACGTCGCTCCTGCAGGTATCTCTCTCCGATGTAGCGACTCCGGAAATGCGTCTTGAAAAGATCCCATGTTAACTGATTTCTCGAAATACTACTAGAAATTGATTGCCACCATCTGAAGCCCTTTTTCTTTAACATAGTTAGGGCCCCCTTCAACTTCTGTTCAGATCTGAGTTCCATATCATCCATAATCCTCTCTGTGTCCTCCAGTCAATACTCCGCGTCTGTCGGAGGTCCACCAGTAATACCCTCGAATGGAACTACACCAGCAGCAACCAGAGAATTTGAAATCTCAACCGCAATCATATTACTAGGGGCTCTGGCAGCTCTCTGAAATATGCGGAATATAGTTCTATTAATGGCATCTTTGTTCATGTCAGTATCCTCATCTCCAGTGATGGGAGGATCTCTCACAGGAGTAAACTGTTCATCATGAGAAAGGGTCGGATCTACTTGTGGAACAGGAAGATCACGTGGTGACATCAGATCGTCTATCGTAATAGAAAGTCGAGCAACTCGCCCTCGACCATGGTCACGTCCTGTCCTACGACCTCTATAAACACTCATCGTTGTATCTATAAGGCTCTACAGAAAGAATTTGAAACATATGTCAGATTATCATCAGAGATCTCGAGAAACATTTAAATCATAAAATAAGGTGACATTTTTTTCATTCAAAATTTCTTAAAAATCCAAAATTTAGGACTCATATACAGTTCGAGTGTTTTAAACCGCAAGCTCTGATACCACCAAATGTAACCCCTCGACCTGGTCTGTAAGTTAGACCCAAACCTAAGTGGTCATATATCACATTCAGAGATTTTTTTAAACAACTTATAATACATTAGATATAATACAGAACAAAATATAAATAATACAGATATATCCAAAATGATAGCAAATACATGTCACCAAACACAACTGAAAAATATATAGAGATATATGTTCGTACAAAATAAGCAGTTTATCTCCCCTGATGCCAAATCTGCTAGCTTACGGTCTGTTGTTATCTGAAAAAGGTAAAATCTATAGAATGAGCTATAAAGCCCAGTGTGCTCCAAACAGTGTATAAAAACATACGAATAAAATATTCTAGTAAAATCAGTTATCAAACATGTTTTAAAATATGAACACTACCCTCATCCGTTAAGTCCAAAATGTGTAGGTTCCCCAGAACCGTACACCCACCGTCAAGTCTAGTAAGGCCCTGAGCACACAACCGAGGAGCCGGTAAGTAAGGCCCTGAGCACACAACAGATGAGCCTCCAAGTATACTTCCTCCAACATTATCCCCCTTAATAAATCATGTTCCACTCATAACGGATATATATATATATATAAATTAAAACATAATTCAGGTCAAGCAGCAGATCAGAATCTATGTCAAGTATCATATAAATATTCAGGTCAAGTATCGTATAAAAATCTAGGTCAAGTATCATATAAAAATCCAAGTCAAGTATCATATCAAGATCCAAGTCAAAAACCATATAAACTATTCATATGATAGTTTTAAACAGTAAGATAACACCGTCAGGAAACACACCTGTAACAGTCTGAGAAACCAGATAGGGAAGCCTACTACTGGTTTGTCGATCAGGCTCTACTGTAGCACTAGATCCTACGAATTGGAAAAATCAATATTGGAATCCTAATATAAATAATCTTAATCTTTATTTAAATAATATACGAAAACATACGGGTAATTCTTGTAGTACGCGGTTCGAGCTGATCTGACGAACGGACAACTCTGGACCTAAATGATCCTCGCTCAGGTGAAATACGAGTACCTTCATAAAATATTTTATTGAATCAATTTCTTAACCAAATTTCAAATAAAAAATAAAAAATGCTAAAATACTAAGCTTGTTGGGTTTACAAGCTTAATTCGGTAATTTCGGGTCAGAATTTTGCAAAACGGACTTCGGAATCGGATTTAGAACGTCGAAAATCATAAAATATGACCTTCTGAAAATTTGAATTCTTGGTCAAAATCAAAGTCAACGGGTTTGACTGACGATTTGGAGACTTTCGGGTTCAAATTTGGTGAAACATATCCCAAAAACGGATTCAGAACGTCGAAAAATGTTAATATAAGTATTCTCGAAAAAGATTAACGGCTGTTTAATGGCCTGTCAAAGTTCTGGTCAAAAGTGGTCAATAGATGCTCAACCATTTTACACAATTATCACCATTTTCAAAATAATTTCTAAAATATCATCATTTTAAAAATAATTACCAAAATATCACCTTTTACAAAATAATTACCAAAATATCATCCTTTTAAAAAATTACAAAATACCACTTTTTTTAAAAACAATTACAAAAATAGCACCATTTTCAAAATAATTACCAGAATACCACCATTTTCAAAATAATTACTAAAATATCACCCGGACAACGGTCGGGTCGGGTCAACGGGTCGGGTCGGGTCAACGGGTCGGGTCGGGTTGGAACTGGTCAAACCGGTTTTCGGACCTTCCCCACGCCTAGTGGTGGCGCGTGGGGGTGCGTGGGACCTTCTTCTGGCAGCGTAAAATTCATAGAAAAATTTCTAAAAATTATTTTGAACGATTTCGAGGTACTTACAAAGCTCGGTTCAAATTTTTGAACGGCGGAGAGCTCGATTTCAACAAATCGAAAACTTTGATCATCTCACCTCCCTACGCGCCGCCGTCGACGGAGAACAAGGATGATATCGGCGGACTCGAAACGGCACAAGGAACACGATGGTGCGGGAGGTGTCAAAAACAGAGCAACGATCGGCGATGAATTTAAGATTTTCTCGACGGTGGTGCTAAAAAAAATATCGAGGCTTTGACTTGAAAATCACGGCGTTTGACAGCGTTTCACTTCAATTAATTTAAGTGATTTGTTCCTCGCTCGACGATGAACACGATGGTGTTTTCAAAACTACGATCGGAGGTCGGACGGCGTCGGAATTCGTTGTTGGAAGTTGGGGCTTTGAGGGAGGAATTTGATGAAATTCATTCTGAATTTCAGAATGAATTTCACGCTTATAATGCGTGTCTGTCGATACTTCAGGGGTAAATTCAGGGCTTGGTCCTTGAATTTTCTTTAATTCTAAAACATGCTATAAATTTTAAAAAAATTTCAATTTAATCCCCAAATTTCACCAATTTACACAATTAAAACTTCAAATTTCAATTAAATATTTTTTTCAAATTTCTGGATTGTTACAGTTCTTTCCACGAACAGAACTACGAAATTTTACCTGCAAAATAACGTCAGAAGTTATCGAAATGTTAGATCCACAAGTGAATGGCAGTCAAAATAAGCGAGGGTTTAGCGGAAAAGAGGAGTGAATAGCTATCGCCTCCCAGAGACTTTTGGGGATGTATATAGGAGTAATACAAAATAATAGCCAGTGGCAGTCTAGCCCAACTTTATTTGGGCTCTGTCTTGGTTTCCATGAGTTGAACCCGGCTTAGATTAGTAATAGCTTGTTTCAGCCCAAACATGTATTTTTATGACTGGTCTTTTACGATTAACATGCACGTTCCTTGGATTAAGAGCCTCATATTTACTTAGTACATTTGTTAAAGAGCCTTGCGTATACATATAGCCACAACCTAGGTATTTATTAATTGTTTTAAATATGTATAATACTTTCACGTGCATAACACGACCTATATCACATAAATTGATAAAGAATAATACCCTTTTAATTTAAAATTATTTTGAGTGACTTGTCTTAACTCATTAGAGAGCCGCTTTTGACGATTTTGAATTAAAAGTATATTCCATCAGTGACACCTAAAAAATTTGATTCGTCACTTTAAAATTTGGGAATAAAAGAAAAAAGAAATGTTTGGTTATTTTATTTTTTCGAGAAAAGATTGTTAGAACTTATCTTAGATCGGTCCTAAATATTTTTAAATAATCGAATATTCTTCATCTTTCTAACAAGGCTTGGTAATTTTAATTTAATCTATTTTGGTGCATTTGAATATTATAATGAAATTATAATATTTCTTTATTTCGATTGGAGTAAGAATTGATTGTCTAAGGGTATGAGATGTTTATTTCTTCTTGATAGGAAATAATTTAATATTATTATATTTCATTGTAAAATTCACATTTTTTTTTGTTTTAAAGGATCATAAATCAAATTAAAACTCGAATTTGTAAATCTCATTGCAAAGACATTGATTAATCGACTAAGTACCAATTTAAGGCGCTGTGGGGAGTGCTAATCATTCCCTACACATAACTGACTCCCGAACTCATTTTCTGGTAACGCATACCTCAATATTTTGTTTTAATTAAAATTAATTTTTATTTAAAATGACAATATTTTTGGGTGCCCAATCACACCCTAATCAAAGATTGGTGGCGACTCCTCGAACTGTATTTTTCTATTGTAAAGGAAATCCCAAATTTTCAGAACGAGAGGTTTTTTTCCTCACATTGTTTTTTAATACAAAAACTAATCAATTAAGGGAAATGCGTGGTTTTTAAAATTTCACTTTTTAAGGAAAAAATTATTTCGACATATAGAAAATAATTTTCTTATTTAACCTACTTGTTTATGATAGTATTCTTAACCCTAAAGGAAATCAAATACACATATCCTTTTATAAAACGAAAATCAATGAATAAGGAAAACAATAATGATTCATTATGAATGAGAAAAAATCCTGCTATGAATAGGAATATTTAATTTTATTAGAGGGAAGGTAAATTATATTTGGATGGAAGATAAAAAAATTACCTCCATAATATCTAAACATAATTATTAAAAATAAAAAAATTAGATAAATTAAAAATCCACACTGTAAAGTAGGGGGCAGAGACTAGTCAACACTGAAAATTAAAAGCGGTAGAAATTAGCGGGGGAATTTTCAGGATCACTTCACTATGCGTCTATACCGTACAAACTATTATCAACTCCTCAACAAACAAATATTTTATTTATTATTATTCATAAATCTTCCTTTTAGTGACATTTTTTAATATTAAGTGACATATTTTCATGACATCTTTTAAAATCGTCATATAAAAATAAGAATAAAAACAAGTGATAAATAATTGATTTCGTTGTGCTAAAACAATTTTTTCTGACAATATAAAATGTCACTTTTAGTGTCTTATAAAATATGACAAATTAAATTGTCACGAATAAAACTTATCAGTGACAAATGTGCAACGCCAATAATTCAAATTGAATCGTCATTATAATAAATCGTCATTAACACCTGCTTTTCATTGGAGATGATTTAACGTCATTATTTTATTTAAATTTCATTAAAAGGTTTCCCACCAAAAAATTTGGTGGGAAGATTTTGGCACCAAACATATAGTGACAAAAATCAATGACCATTTTAAAATTTTCATAAAAGATATACCATTAATCAAATAAATATGACGAAAATAAAAAAAAACGTCACATTACAGTATGTTTTGTGACGATATACGTAACGTCATATATAAATTTTGTTATAAATTGATAAATTTATTGTAGTGGTTAAATAAAAAAACCCCTTTTACAGAGATTCAGGAACAGAAGCAGCAAAAAAAAACTATTCGAATATTTAAAAAATGAAAATAAATAACCTTGAAGGGTTCGTTTTATTGCTTATAGAAAATGAAAATCACGAGAGAGATTTACATCACTTTTGTTTGGTTTTTATACCCATTTATAAGGAAATGAAAATAATTTTGTTTTATTGTCTTCTTTGTTGTTTTCTGCAGATAGCGTGGAGTATTAGAGTGACCAACCTTTGGTTGGTGCAGAGATTCGCGACAACTGATAGGGGATTGAGGGAGGCTACCCTAAGATTTAGGTTTAGGTTAGGGTTATGCTTGGTTTACACCCCGAGTCGGGTATCGATTTGGGTTCCGGGTCAAGTTCGGTTTGGGCTTCGTTTTTTTCAGGTCTGGGTATTATTTTTTAAAGGGGTTGATTTGGGTTGGGCTTGAGGCCCGTTTGTAAATGATTTATTGGTTTAATAATACTTATAATATAATATATTAATAATAATATAGGTAGAAAAATGGTGTTTACGTTCATGGTTCGGAAGAGGCCTATAATATCACCATTTTTCACTAACAATATGGATAGTTTTGAATCACCTGAACCTGATTCGGAGGCGTTGGTCTAGCATAACGTAAACAAATCTCCCACATTTACATTGATCCATTGCTGTTATTTATGTTGCAAGCAATCTCATGTAAAGCTTGGGCAAGGTTTTGAACTTTACTTATAACCTGTAGAACCGTATAACTATTTCCTGGAATATGTCTCATAATTGAATTAATCAATGAAAATTAAGGATTGTGTTAAAAAATGAATAATCAATTATATTATGACATGTATAACAATATTCAAACCCAACTATTAAAGGCTAATTATACCAAACAACTCAAAATTATATTTAAAATTTAAATTGAACCCTAAATCATAAAATATTTTAATCAATTCCTTAGATTATCAGTTTCATTTTGATCATGTCCTACTACCAGTCTAGTGATATGTTTGAATGTTAAATGTCTACTCATATTTAAAATACATGGGTTGTGTAATACCCTAATTTTGTCCTAAAATAAAATAAGGAATAAAATGCAGCGACCAACCATTTAATATTACCCATTTGTAATTTTAGGGCTTTAAAAGCCAATCAAAAACCAGAATCCCCCAGTTTTGTAAGCTGAACAAGAAAATAAAAAGGAACTTTTCTTCTTTTTCTTTCTACTTTCGTGTAACTTGGTGTATGGGGAAGGGTGAGTTCTTGCGAGTTGGTCGAGTGACCACCACCGATTTGTCATCATTGAGGCTAGGAGGTCGGAGAGGTCGAAGCTTAAGGCTAGAAGTTTTTGTAAGACCGTTTTGTGATTTAGCTTGGTTTTTTTAAGTAGAAGACGGTGGGTTTTACTCCCTTTAGGTTCGGTCTTGGATTGTCCAACCATTGTTGGTGGTAGTCGAGGCTCGTGTGGGATCTAGTGTACGAGATCCGATGCGAGAAACGCCATCGTTGAGCAGTGACCGGGCCTATTTTGGAGCTTTGGAGAGTTCTGTGTGATGCAAATGAGATGAACAAGTTTGATCTCATTTTTGGGTAAATCAACCTTAGGTCCTCAGTCTTTTAGTTTGTTTTTGTATTTCAGTCACGTATTTCATGGATTAATCATGCAGAAGCCCCCTCTTTCAGCATGTTTTATATTCTGGTCACTGTCCATGAAAAAATCACCCTCTAGTCCTCCAATTTAGCTTTGTTTTTACATTATGGTCACCATGCATTCTTTTGTTTTATTTATTCTGATTTTAGCAACTCTGTTTTGCTTTATTTTAATTTGGTCACTATTCTGTTATGTTATTTATTTCAAGTTAACTACCAACATTTATTTTATTTCACTTTAACCATTGTTATTTATTTATTCTAATATTTGATTCGAACTTGTAGTGATTAGATCCGAGGTATGATCCACATTATTATGGTTTGGACTCTGCTAACTACTGACTTTATTTATTTGCACTATAAACATTGTTTATGTATTTATTTATTTATTGTTTCTAATATTTGAATCGACCTTTTGGTGACTCGATCCAGGGTATAATCTACATTATTATGGTTCAGACTCTACTAACAATTAACTTTTTATATTTATTTATTTTATTTTATTTATATATATTTGTTTAAATTATTCGATTCGACCTTGTGGTGACCTGATAATGACCCGCACTATTATGGTTCGGACTATGCTAACCGCTAACTTTTCAACCGCTAACTTTTCTAACAACTAGCCTTTCTAACTGTTAATTACAATTGCTAACCTTTTATTTATTTGTTTGTTTTATTTTATGTTCAAACCATGTACGACCTTGCAACGATCTGCACCAAGGTATAACTCTCATTATTTATGGTACTTGATAAATAATAAAATTCGATATTAACTTTTTATTTTTATTGCATTTTATTTCATTATTTAACTTTATGTACTTTTAAATTTATGCCTTTTATTTTTTTATTTAATTTCAGTCTTTACGCTTTACTTGTTTTAATATTATAATCGTTTATTTCTATCTCTTTATTTTTTAGTACTTTAATTTTATTCGTTTAATTATTGTGTTTTATTATATGTTTATTTTACTTCTATAATTAATTTTTTTGCATAGTTAGATTTTGTTTCCTTACATTTTACCATGTATGGGTATTATATATTTGTTAGTATTATTTATGTATGTATATATTCTTTTCTTTTGGGAATTGGTTTCGAATGATTATATAAAATGTTTGTTTCATTCATTTTTAGCTTTTTTATTTTAATATTTTCGAGAGCACTTATTTTTAGAATGGGCGTGGAAAGCATTACTTTATTGAAGTAGTGCGATCTCATACGACATTCGAACTTGAAATAAATTGAATTTATATTTTAAAGTGATAATTAAGTCGTTTTTATTCAAATGATGTAATGCATGTTTTTTTAATTTATGTCATGCAATTATCGATAGTCGATTTATATTCAATTTGTGCTTTTTGATAACGTTGGGGATGTGACATTTTTCGTATAAAGGAGAAATAAATGGGATAGCCTTCCCATTGGAGGATGTGCAAATCCCGTGATTTCTTCTCAAATTAAGAAATGTTCCCTAATAAACAATTTGAAGCAAATTAATTAAACTTTAATAAATGGATCATATTTTAACTTTATATTCGATTTATAATTTTCTCCATTTGCGACAATATATAAGCGATTTGCGACAATATATAAGCGACTAAGTAGCAATTTGGGCGTTGTGGGGGTGTTAATCCTTCCCCACACGTAATCGATTCTCGGACGTATTAAATCATATTTTTTGTTATCGCAGACCAATTTTTGTCTTAAAAATGATTTTTTCTTAAAAAATATTTAAAAGACGTTTTTAGGTATTCGACCTACCTAGCTCAAAGGTCGATGGCGAATCTCATTAAATTTAATTCAAATTAATTAAATATCTCCAATTTTTCAAATAAAGTCATAATTGTTTTTTAAACATAATTGTTTTTTCAAAAAAATGGTTTTGATAGTTTGGCCGTTGTGGTAAAAATTATGGGTTTGAGTTTATAATTAACTTATGATCCATTTATTGAAGTTTTTAATTTCTTCATTTTTAATTGTGATACTAATATTTTAATATTTTGTTTTCAGCAATGTTTAAGTTTCTATCGAGAGTTTTCTTTTTTATTCAGAGTCAAAGGTTTATATGTTCCTCCTCGCACACCTCACGTATATTTGCATGACATAAGCTCTAGACCCAAGCTTCATTCCAAGTAAGTGGGAGTGAACGCTTTACTCTCATAAAAATTTATTCTTTGTATGAGTTTTAGTAAATAATATTTGGGTTACACATGCCTTATACCTTCATAGGGATTTATTCATCGTATGGTATAAGGAGGTGAACCCCCTCGAAATTAACTTGTTCCGTTCGAAACCTGTAATGGGTCAGGAATGAGGGTTTAACAGCCCAAGGGGGCACCGACATCAAGGACAATTCGAGTACATTTTCCTCATAGTGAATCGTAGAACCCTAGGTATAGCTATACTGAACCTCTGTTCGTCAGTAGGTGCCAGAAATAGGTGTACACGAAGGATGAACGATTCTAAACCTTTACATGTTGCTTTAAGTTAGTAGAATATATTTATTGTTTTCGAATAAAAGCAAGAGAACTAGATACCATGCGTTAAGATCAATTTCTTAAAAATAAATCATTTTGGGTAGAAAGCATGCCCAGGTAGGATTGCTATCTAATGAAAACATGATCGGGTAGATACCATGATTGGGTATGTGTGTTATATTTAAATAACATCTTTTAATTCTATTGACTATTTTACCAATACTAACTCATTTATTTTCTTTTTGTGTCATTTTTCATCTTGTTTTTGCATTGCATCGTCATGACATAATGCGAAAGTGTTGATCCGGCAAGGGGATATTCAAGTGAAAATTTTTATAATGAGATATAAAGTTTTCAATCAAGCAGTCGCGTACACAGACATTCGAAGGCTAAAATAAATTCATAGAGTATAAGAAGGAAACTTGCTCGAAGATCATGTAATATTCTAGAATAGAAGGATGATCCATTTATACGAGGAGTAATCCAGTAGAAGAGTTTTTGTCTATGATAATTTCATCGCAAGTCATCAAGGAGAGACGCACTAACTTCAACATCGCACTTGGCATTAATAGAGTTAGGTTACAGAGTGCTTGAGGGGCATCATTTTCAAGGATGAAGATCCAAGATTAAGCAGTGACCCACTTCAGACTCAACATCTAAGAGAAATCATGTCTGTAAAATGGACTATCTTGTAATGTGAATATTTTTATCTCTAGCAAAAATTGTTATGTGATATTCATCGTTGGGATCAACACTTTTTGCATTTGCATATTTACATTCTACATTGAATTTATTTAAACATTTTCATATGTATCATTCATGAAAATATGAGGGTTAATTTATGGAGAATACGATGGAAGTGGTCCTAATCACGTGACACCACATTGAGAATGGAAGTAAGATTCGAACAATTAAAGGAATAAGCTGAAATCAATACAGTGGGAGCCTACTTAGCCAGTCGTAGGACTAAGCCTTATTCAATTTGATCTAATTCCAGTGACCTTTGAGGAATTACTTCCAACGTAGGTTGAGAAGAATCTTGTAACTCCCATTCAGTCTAAGCCAAAAGAGTCTCCATATCCTGAGGGCTACGATGTTGATGCCATATTCAACTACCACATAAGAAACTCCATACATTCCACAGAGAATTGTGGGACATTGAAGTAAAGTCCAGAATCTAATTGATTCAGGGGCATGGACATTCTAAAAAAAACGGGGCATTTTAATGCTTATAAAAAATATTTGCATATACCATGAATCTTTCTTGCAATTGCATTAAGAGCATTGTTTTGTTTGAACTCTTTTTTATTATTTCTTTAGTATTTTCTTAAATATTTCTTAAATATTTTAAAGAATGAATTTATGATACTTTCTAAGGTTGAATAATTGACCCAGTTTTAATCTTGTAGTTCTTCGAATATTGAATGAATTACAAATTATTTTAGTTCTTCAAGAATTATAGATTTCTGACTTATGGTGAGATTAGACCTTTTTATCCCAACCAAAACCAAAAAAAAATAAACCCCCGATTCTTTACCCAAAATAATTCATGGTCACTACCATAGGACCAAAAAATAATTGACCCTTACCATTCGCCGAACCAATAAACTCACACAATCGTCTTCTTAGACACAGAACCAACATATTTCTACTAATAAAACCTAAAGGCATTGAGTACAAGATGTTCACTTGAACGTGAACCTTCCTACAAGAAGAAACAACGTGGAGCATCTCGAATCAATTTTCTAAAGATGGGCCTGAACAATTGAGATATGCAAGAAGCATGAAGTAGAAAAAAGGAAATTAATTCAAAATAATTCTATCATGCATTAATTATATTGATTTCAAGTGAATAAAATTAATCCTGAAAATCTATTCCCCTAGGAATACCTATTCTGCAAGGACTTCTGTGAATGAAATGATGAACGACTTTCTTTCATTATATCTTCATAAAAGGAGAAAATATATATCCCTTGTATCCTCATTTGAGCGGATCATCCTTTACATTGGGGGGCAAGTTGAAGAAAATATGCTTGCATGAGTTAAAACCATCAATCTAGATGAGATACCGAAAGGTGAATCAAATGCAAAGTGCAAAGATTAAATCAAAATAGAGAGAAGAGCAAAGAAAATAGAAAAGAGAAAAAACAAAGAAAAAAAAAGAAAAAAAGCAAAGAATTTTGAGCCTGAATTATATTTTCTTCTAATTCAACCCTAACCAAGGATCACCTTCTACACTGGGGGTAAGGTGAAGGAAATATGATTGCATGAGTGAAGACCATCAATCCAGATAAGATAACGAAAGGCGAATCAAATGCAAGGTGCAAATATTAAATCAAAGCAGAGATAAGAGCAAAGAAAAAATTAAAGAAAAAAAAAGCAAAGAGAAAAAGCAAAGAGAAGAAAAAGTAAAAAAGAAAAGAAGAAAGATAACATATTGAATATTTCAAGATGAATGGCTCATTAAGCCTCAAGCCATAAGGTTGATCAGGCATAATAATTTCGAAGATACAATTCACCAGAAGATCATGAAACATCAGGAAAATAAAAGACATACGAGCAGATTCAAATCGAACAAGACACGATTGAAGGCATCAGAATAAATTGATCCTTGGTTCAATTACCCTTAAACACTTGTTTGGGCCAATTTATTATTTTCTTTCGTAACCATGAACCATAGCCTATATTACGTACCTTAAAAGTCCTTTCTAATCATACATGGATTTCTAAACAGAAGAGACTATCTTCAGTTTTCATCCAGCCCATCAGGGTTAATCTTTTATCCACAAAAGGTTTTCTAAAATCTTAAATGTATGATAGAAAAAATGATAAAGGGGGGTTTAAGATGTAAAATTTTGAATAAAGTCTAGAAACCAAAGGAGGATTTGAGTTGAAAACCTGAAAAGGCAGCTCGAATATAAAGATTGTGTAGTTGTTGCACATGAGGCGATCTCACAAATCCTTTGATAAGGCATCGCACAACCCCGAATGTGTTCATGAGAGCTGAGAACCGGAGAACACTTCTAGTAGATGAGCATAGAAACTTCTCCATCAAATCAGTGAAAATTAAAGAAACAGGAATGCCAGAATTTGACAAAAGACAACATCCCGAGACACCTTATTCTTTCCTTACTTAACCCTACCTCAAGGATAGTATTAATCTTGACACTTTTCAAATAGCTATAATTTTTTGAATGATTAAAAATGAATTTAATTCTTTGATATCCAATGAGCTATTATTTTATGATTTGTTTCAATTGTGAAACCTAAAAATGGGCAATATAATTTTTGAATTTTTTGATTAAACATTTTTCAAAATTATTTAAATTGATATTTTTCAAAAATTTGAAAATAAAAAGAAGAAGAAAAACATTTTCAAACAAGATAATCTCTCTGGAGTAGATCTTGGTAGTTGACACGTGTCTCCCTAATACATAAGCTTATGCTTAGAATCAGTTCTTGAGCAAGAAATGATAAATGTTGGGACATTTTTGGAGGCTCATAACATCCAGGAGTACAACATCATTGAAACATTTACTTTCAATAAGACAGTGGATCCTACCATATATGTTTGTTTTGTCTATTATCACAACATACAGTTTGATTGTTATGGTGAATGCCCATGCATTAATGTTGGAAAGCCAAAGTGCCCCACTTACATTCCAACTGAGCTTTACTCTTTGGTGTCCTTGCAATGCTATACAAGAGCTTTGAACACCATGCAAAGAGCTTCCCTGGTGGAAAATCTAGATTGAAGCCATAGGAAATGATGAATAAGTTATCAAATGTTTGAGGACATTCAAACTTCATGGTGCTCCACAATTTATCCTTTGTGTTTTACCTGATAAGAAAATTCTAATATCTATGGGTCTTGTCGAGTTTGGCATAGTAACACATTGTATGGTTCCAACTAGGATCAATGATCAACACCTTACAAATTTGCTTCTAAGGATCAATGTAAAGCTTGGATGACTAAATTTGATGTTAGCAATTAAGCAAACACCTTCAATTCTAGTTGTTTCTAAGGGTCCAACTATTATCCATGGTATACATGTGTGTCATGGTTCTCTGGGGAAGTCTGATATTATATCAATTGCTATGGTGGCCAGCTCCATATAGTGGTCATTGATTTCATGTTATAGGACAACTATGGTACACAATCTCTGAAGCTTTAGATGAAAGATTCTCTTTTCAAAACCATCTAACAAGGATGATGATGGTATCATGAGGGAAGTTGTGATGGATTTCTATACAAGACCAGACAATGGAAACCAAATTCATCAAGGAAAAATTTTATGGGACAAGAAAAAATTATCACGAGTCCAGATTTTCCAGGATGCACGCTGGTGTAAAAAAAGAATGAAGATTGTCCATGCAATCATTCCACCATTGATCTAAAAAACATACATCAACACATACATACATGTTACATGAAATTTCCATCTTTGCATCAAACATTCATCATCATGTGCAATAACGACTTTGATTTTCCCTCTCATGAGGATACTTTTAAAAATTTCACTAGAAATCTTGTCTTTGTTAAAGAAAATTTTCTCCTCACAAGAGGAAAAATTCAAAAATTCATCAAATCAAACACATAAAATAAACTTCATCTTGGCATTCATCATAACATCCAAGATAATCATTCATAAAAGCATCATTTTTCAGGAAATCAATGTTTGGTGATGACTAAATGTCTTCAACCTGAAAGAACAATGTCATCCACAGATTTGACTTCATGAAGTGAACAATCAGATCTTCTAATGGAAACAATCTTCAACACGCAGAAGCAGACTGTATGTCGCCTTTGAGATTGTTTCTCTCGAAATAAAGTTTCGTCTCACTTGAGACAATTTTCTCTAAAAATTTTTTTGTCTCGCTTGAGACAATTTCTCTCAAAACAAATTTCTTCTTGCTTGAGACAATTTTACCTTGAGATGAAAATTTTGATTTTGTTTCACTTGAAAAAAGTTGGTCTTACCTGAGATTATTTTTCTCAAAACAAACTTTGTCTCATTTGTGATAATCTTCCTTAAGACATGAACGTTTGATATTGTTTTTCCTCAAAACAAATTTCATCTCACTTAAGATAATGCCATCGGAACACAAGTTTCAAAGATACTTTATTTGAAACAAAATTGATCTCACTTGAGATTGTTTTCTTAAAAACAAATTTTGTCTCGCTTGAGACAGTTCTCTTAAAACTAAATTTCGTCTCACTTGAGACAGTCTTCCTTAAGACAAAAACATTGAGATTGTCTCTCTTTAAACAAATTTTGTCTCACTTGAGACAGTTTCTCTTTAAACATAAAAACATTGAGATTGTTTCCCTTGAAACAAATTTTGTCTCGCTTGAGACAATTTCTCTTACTTGAGACAATTTCTCTTAAAACAAATTATCCCTAAAGATAGTTAGACGTTCTTATCACGTAGGAATAATGTCATCCACCAACCAGATCTCCTCATCACATAGGAGCAACTCATCCTTAAATAACCTGACTTCCTCATCACATAGGAACCGTGTTGTCTCCATTTATCCCTAAAGATGGCTAGACATCCTCATCATGTAGGAACAATGTCATCCACCGACCCGATCTCCTCATCACGTAGGATCAATGTTATCCTTAGATAACCAGACTTCCTCATCACGTAGGAATCGTTTCGTCTCCCAAATTATCCTTAAAGATGGCTAGATATCTTCATCACGTAGGAAAAATGTCATTCACCGAACCCGATCTCTAGGAGCAGTGTCATCCTTAGATAATCAAACTTCCCCCTCACGTAGGAACCGTGTTGTCTCCCAAATTATCCCTAAAGATGGCTAGACATCCTCATCATGTAGGAACAATGTCATCCACTGACCCGATCTCCTTATCACGTAGGAGCAACGTCATCCTTAGATAACCAGACTTCCTCATCATGTAGGAACCATGTTGTCTCCAAATTTACCTAAAAACGACCAGAAACTTTCATCACGGATAAGCAGTGTCGTCTTCAACACCAAATTATCTCTAAATCATCTCCAAATTGACCCGACTTCCTCAACGAGAAGGAATAGCCCATATAAAAGAGGCCAAAACTATTCAACATGGATGAACAATGTCGTCTTCAACACCAAATTATCTCTTGATTGACCCGATGTCCTCAACATAAAGGAACACTGTTATTTTTAAATCCTCTATTTTCATATTAAGAATTGGAGCTCCAGATGCAAAGCAAACATCGTAGCTAGACAAAATTAGGCCATTATTTGTCTTTGTTTTATCGTTGTTTACACAACAGACGAGAAAAGAGGAGTAGTTGTAATATCATAATTTTGTCCTAAAATAAAAGAAGGAACAAAATGCCGGGACCAAGCTTGTAATATTACCCATTTTTAATTTTGAGGCTTTAAAAGCCAATCAAAAAGCAAACTCCCCATTCTGATTTTGTAAGTTGAAAAAGCAAATAAAAAGAAACTTTTTTCCTTTTTCTTTCTACTTTTATGTAACTTGGTGTATAGGGAAGGGTGGGTTCTTGCTGGTCAGTCGACTGACCACCATCAGAGTTGTCTTCATTAAGGCTAGGAGGTCGGAGAGGTCAAAGCTTTAGCCTAGAAGTTTTTGTATAAGAGTTTGTGATTTAGATTGGTTTTTTAAGTAGAAGATGGTGGGTTTACTCCCTTTAGGATTGGTCTTGGGTTGTCCGACCACCGTTGGTGGCGGTCGAGGCTTGTGTGAGGTTAGTGTACGAGACTCGATGCTAGAAACACCACCGTTGGGCGGTGATCAGGCCTATTTTGGAGATTTAGAGAGTTCTTTGCGTGATGCAAAGGAGATGAACAACTTTTATCTCATTTTTGGGTAAATCAAGCTTAGGTCCTCTGTCTTTTAGCTTGATTTTGTATTTCAGTCACCTATTTCATGGATTAATCATGCAGAAGCCCTCTCTTTCAGCATGTTTTATATTATGGTCACTGTCCATGGGAAAATCACCATATAGTTTTCCAATTTTAGCCTTGTTTTTACATTATAGTCACCATGCATCCTTTTGTTTTATTTATTCTGATTTTAGCAACTCCGTTTTGCTTTATTTTAATTTAGTCACTATTTTGTTATGTTATTTATTTCAAGCCAACTACTAACTTTTATTTTATTGCACTTTAACCATTGTTATTTATTTATTTATTCTAATATTTGATTCGACCTTGTGGTGACCATATCCGGGGTATGATCCACATTATTATGGTTCGGACTCTGCTAACTATTGACTTTATTTTATTGCACTCTACCCATTATTTATTTATTTGTTAATTGTTTCTAATATTTGAATCGACCTTGTGGTGACCTGATCCGGGGTATGATCCACATTATTATGGTTCAGACTCTGCTAACCACTAACTTTTTTTATATTTATTTATTTATTTATTTTATAAATTTGTTTGAATTATTCGATTCGACGTTGTGGTGACCCGATCCGGGGTATGACTTGTGTTATTATGGTTCGAACTCTGCTAACCGCTAACTTTTCTAATAGCTAACCTTTCTAACCTTTAATTACTAATTGCTAACCTTTTATTTATTTGTTTGTTTTATTTTATGTTCGAACCATATACGACCTTGCAATGATCCGCTCCGGGGTATGGCTCGTATTATTTATGGTACGAGATAAATAATAAAATTTGATATTAACATTTTATTTTTATTGCATTTTATTTCTGTTATTTAACTTTATGCACTTTTAAATTTATACCTTTTTTTTATTTATTTAATTTCAGTCTTTACGCTCTATTTGCTTTAATATTCTAATTGTTTATTTTTGTCTCTTTATTTTTCAATACTTTAATTTTATTCATTTAATTACTGTGTTTTATTATCTGTTTATTTTACTTCTATAATTTAATTTTTGCATAGTTAGATTTTATTTCCTTACATTTTACCATGTATGGAGATTATATATTTTTTTCGTATTATTTATGTATGTGTATATTCTTTGCTTTTGGGAATTGGTTGCGAATGATTGTACAAAATGATTGTTTTATTCGTTTTTAGCATTTTTTATTCTAATATTTTCGAGAGCACTTATTTGTAGAATGGGCGTGGAAAGAATTGATTGGTTGAAGTAGTACGATCCGAGACGACATTCGATCGAAATGTGAACTCGAAATAAATCGAATTTATTTTCCTAAAGTGATAATTAATCCGTTTTTATTCAAATTATAGAATGCATGCTTTTTTTTAATTTATGTTATGCAATTATCGATAGTCAATTTATATTCAATTTGTGCTTTTTGATAATGTTGGGGAGGGGACATTTTTCGTATAAAGGAGAAATAAATGGGATAGCCTTCCCATTGGAGGATGTGCAAATCTCGTGATTTCTTCTCAAATTAAGGAATGTTCCCTAATAAATAATTCGAAGCAAATTAATTAAACTTTAATAAATGAATCATATTTTAACTTTATATTCTACTTATAATTTTCACCATTTGTGATAATATATAAGCGACTAAGTACCAATTTTGGGCGTTGTGGGGTGCTAATCCTTCCCTACACATAATTAACTCCAAGACTTATTAAATCAGATTTTTGGTTAACACAGAACAATTTTTGTCTTAAAAAAATGATTTTTCCTTAAAATTATTTTAAAATACATTTTTAGGTATTCGACCTAACTAGCTCAAATGTCGATGGCGAATCTCATTCAATTTAATTCAAAATCTCCAATTTTTCAAATAAAGTCATAATTGTTTTTCAAAAAATGGTTATGACAGGTGGAATCATAAATATGTATACACATGATTCATGGATATTGATCGAATTTAACCATATCAAAAGATAGAAAGTTTCATTAAAATTTGATAGGGTAATTTCTTTTACAATCTATACTTATTTTCAAATTCTAACATTTTATGCTATTGACTCAGTGACTGACGTAGAATTTTATACTAGAAGAGTGAATTTATAAAATTTCAGAGAAAAACAAACTTATAAAAATTCAGGAGGACAAAAAATATCAATAGAAAAATATACATAAAAATCTAAAATATAGGAGAATTTGAAAATTTCAGGAGAACGATTATCGCACCCGCCCTCCTCGTTTTATCCCTAACTATTGCATGCTTTCATATATATTTACATAAAACAGTTAAATTTATAAGGATATTGTTTACAATGTACCATATTATTAATGAATAAATTAATATGAACCTGCAAATCATAATATGCAGGTCAATAGAACTGCAGATAAGAGTTAACAACTAAGCAAAAAGAAAGATAAACAATTCAACATTATTTGAGAACATCATTATTGAATATGGTTGACATGAAGTGCATAGGAAATAATATGGTTGACATCGGTTCAAGATTAGAGCTCTCAAGAAACAATTCTTCATTTTTAAAAATCACCAAAGGACATCAGAATCTAGGAACAAATTCAACACTAAATTGTTTAATCCATGAACTATTCATAACCCATAAATCAAAAGAATTATCAGGTCCTTCCCTCAGGTAAAAAATAGGACCAAGCAATCCATTGACATTTGGAAATAATTTTGTTCTAAAGTTCCACCAAATTCAGGATGTGGTAAAGTTGAAAATTTTTCATTAGCCATATCAAAGGAAAGAACAAGGTGATCTAATCTGCATACTGCCTCCCAATAATAAAACCCATTGACATAAGTATTATTAAACAAAGGATCAAAATCATAAGCATGAACCCCAGGAAATGGAATTTCCTTCCATGAATTGCTTTTAAGGGAATATAATTCCACTTGTTGGTTCCTATATGCCATCAATCCTTCATCTAGTTTTTCTTTAAAGTCATTAGTAAAAAATCTTACAAATTTGTAGTCAACATTTTGAGAATCATACTTAAAACCAAGGCAAACAAAGTTAGTGGAATATACTGCAGGAAGGCGCTGGACTGTGGATTGAGAAAGGATTTTGAACTCTCTGGTTGATGGGTTCCAAAGGACAACCTTACCGACATCATGTAAACAAAAGATCCCATTATAAGGACCATTAACTAAAGGTGCATACCAACAATTCTAAAAAAAAGGGTAAGTGAAAATTGCGTTTTACTCTAAAGTTTTGGCCTTTCTCGCTCGAAAGTTGAGAGAAATAATTGATGATGGCATCAAGAATGTAGTGACAACATTTGAGGAGGAGATTAAGGTTGTTTTTCTGATGTTTGGAAATGAAATGAGGGGTTTGAAAAGATGAAGACCAAGCCTTACAAACGCACCTGAAACATGTCAAGGATTTAACGGAAAGATAAACGAGAACTTTGTCGACATTCATTTTCCTCGGAAAAAGTTATTATTATTATTATTATTTATATTTATATATTTTATTTTATTTTATTTCTTTTGCAATCCCAAAATTACAACAGGCCCAATCGGGTCCCAAAATACATCTCAAGGGCAAAAGGCCCAAAACCTATTACAACCGGCCTAACCGGCCTAAAACCCTAGCCTAAAAGAAATATTTAGGGTTTGAAATTCTAGCATTTTCATCAGCTCCAGCCCCCGTAGCCTGTCACTCCCGACGTTCACATTTCCCACTACCGAAAGCCACCCTACCGTCATCAGCTCTATTTGCATGCCACCAACAAATCTCCTGTCAATAAATCCAACCAAATATCAACAAAATAAAAAAAATCAAATAAAAAAGGGATGATCCCGAAAAGTCTGGGATCTCCACCAACCGAGTCGTGCCCTTCTACCTAGCCCCATAACCCTAATATGGTTTTCTCATCAAACAAGAAAGCAACAAGGATAAAAGAAACCGAAAAGAAAAAAGTGGGGAAAAGATTAAGTTTTTGGGAGGGGAGAAAGAAAAGATTAATGGGGAGTTTTGATTTGAACCAGATCTAAAAAATGGACGAGATCTAGGGGCAGATGGAAAAAAGATAAAGACACTCAAAGAGTTCGAAGAAAGAAGAAAAAACGAATAAGGGAGAGAAAAGTGACTTACTGGAGAAAGAAAGAGGCTCGATGGAGTGAAAAACCTAAGACTTCAACTCTAGATTTGCGCTGATCTATCCCTTTTCAAGGTAATCAGACTCTGGATTCATGTAGAGGGAGTTGGGATGAATTATTTTGGGTAACTTTCTCTCTCCACCACCGTCGTCAGGCAGGAACAGAAGTCGATTAGCAGTGGCCGACATGATGGAACCTTGCCTGGTTCTGGAAAATTAGGATGAGATGAGAGGATTTTTTTCATCACGTCTCTTCTTTTTTTGGATTGAAATAAAAAAATAGGGGCTTTGGTTTTCCCTGAAACCTATAATAGGGTATTTAAGTGCCACCTAAAATAGTGTCGTTTTAAGGTTTTCAGAAACTGAAACATGGATTATTTACGCGAGAAGGGTCTTGGGTCTTGTAATGTTTTATTTTAGTCACTAAATGCAACTTACACTATTTGATTTTGAGCTCCTTATTTTTCTTATGTTTCATTTTAGCCTTATTTCGTGATTTTTGAAGTTTATGAGTTTGTCTTCAAATTTTGCGCGTGTTGTATTTTCCTTCTTAGGCTTAGTTATTTCGAGTTTATGCTTGTTTGTACATTGGACATGTTACTTTCAGATTTTTCATTTTAATCCTTGCTTATTTCATATACTGTTATGAATGATATGGTTTTTTAGCATGCTGAGTCCTTAATTTTTTGTCATGTTGTGATTTAATCCTTGTTTCAAATGGTTGAAATGCATTTTAATCCTTATATTTTTCATATTTTTACTTTATTCTTTCATATATATATATATATATATATATATATATATATATATATATATATATGTTTCATTTATTGTTAACTTTAACTTCTACATATATACATACATATACATGTGTTTTCCATTTTATAGATATATGGAGATAGATATGAAAACGTATAATTTTTTATATGTGTTACTTTTTTTATAAATTTTTAAATTAATACATATATGTTATATTATTAATATTTGCTTACTAAGTGAAGTATACTTTAATAAATATATATTATATATATATATATATATATATATATATATATATATATATATATATTAATTTTGTATGCATGCTATGTATGTAAATGTATTATTTGGTGCATATTGGTCTAGGTTCTATTTTAATTATTTTGCATGGAAACCTCATAAGCATTACTTGACTCAAATCAAAATAATTTGATTAAGGGTAATATCTGTTTATTTTAAGATTGTTGTGAAGTGACTGTCTTAACGTATAAGAAAGTTACTTTCGATAATTTTAAAATAAAAGTTTATCCCATTAATGACACGAATAAAATTGATTACATTTAAAATTTGGGGCTGAGAAAAAGATTATGTTCTTGTAATTAAATTCTCTGAGAAAAGACTGTTAGATTGAATTTAAGGTCATGTCTCAATGTATTTAAATAATTGAACATCCTTATTCTCATTAAAGGTTGGTAAAATAATTAATTAATCGTATTCGTTTGATGTATGTATTTAACTTTCATTTTATTTTTTATATGTTTTAATATGATTTCAAAAAAAATAACACTCGAATTAATATTAAATTTTAGGATGAAATAGTAATATTTCTTTATTTCAATTGGAGTAAGAATAGACTGCTTTAAGGCATGAGAGGTCGATTCTTCTCGATAGGAAATAATTAAATATTATTTTGTTTTGTCCTAAAATTCAAAGAATATTATTTGTATGGGATCTTGAATTAAATTAAAATCGAATTTATAAATTTCATTGCAAAGACAACTAATTAATCGACTAGGTACCGATTTAGGGCATTGTGGGGGTGCTAATCCTTCCTCACGCGTAACCGACTCCCAAACTCAAATTTTTTGGTAATGCATGTCAAAAATATGTTGTTTGAATTAAAATTACTTTTTTTTATTAAAATGAAAAATATGTTTTTGGGTGCCCAATCACACCCTAATTAAAGATTGATGGCGACTCCTCAAACCATGTTTTATTATTAAAAAGAAACACCAAATTATTCAAGATGAGATCTTTTAAAAAATCACTTTTAAATATTAAATTTGGGTTTTTAAGAAAAATTATTTCAACAAACTTAAATGAAAGAAATCAAAGAAGACGACAAACAAAAACAATAACAGATAACATTACACATTTTTATTTAGGGTTCAACAAAACCATTAAACCAATGTAAGAATGAGCACCAATCTGTCCAGGCTACTCATAAACGTACGTATCCCATGGGATATATGTACGAGCATACGATCCTCTAAGGGCCCTCCAACTACATTAAAAAATTATCAGAATACCTATATTCAACATGTTTGACACTCGCATACGAGCTTGAACAACCTAAAACAAGACCTCTACGAGGATGCAATCCATTTACATCTAAAAAATAATTGAGGCCTTGAATAAAAATCATCTCACACAAAAAGGTCTAGAATTCCGGCTCTTAAATCAGAAAAGCAAATATGCAAAACCAAGTAAACTCTCTATATGCACACATAGAATCTCATGTGAATTATTATATATACAGAAAAAAGAGAACAATTTCCATAAATATTCCACAAAGGAAACAAAACCAAATCATTGATGCTATTTCATTGGATCTAAAGTATGATAATGACACATGATCATAACAATTCCAAAAATAATAGTTCCTAGATTCAATTTCAAATGACATTCAATAATTGGGGACATTGACTTTTATGAAGAAAAGGAAAGTAGAAAAAGCACTCTGAGTCTAGCATATATACGCACCTGCAAATCATAATATGCAAATCAATAAAACTGGAGATAAGAGTTAACAACTAAGCAAATATGTAGGGAGTAATTTTGTGCATCCACTGAAAAAAAAAAAAAAAAAAAAACAAACAGAAACCTAAACAGGTGAACATTATTATAGTTGAGAATAAGTGCATATAAAGAGACCAAATCCTATTAAATCTTTATGTTTTGTTGTAGCTCCCTATCCATCGTAATGCTCAATATCAATTTGATGCATCTCCGGCTGGCTGACATGTAATATGTTCCTCATGCTCTTGTCTTCCATTTATCGGAACCAAGTTCTCAACATAAGCAATAATCTGCATTGTTTCCCGATAACCATGTATAACGAGATTTTTAAGCTCTCATGTGGACGGGTCAAACAACACCAATTCATGATCAGAGTTCTCAAGAAATAATTCACCATTTTTCCAAAACCCCAAAGGCCTATGAACTCCTAGAACATATTCAACACCGAATTGTTTAGTCCATGATCTATTCATAACCCATAAATCAAAAGACTTATTAGTTCCTTCAATTGGATAAAAATAACACCAAGCAATCCATTGAAGTCCAAAAGTTGCAAATAGTATTGTGCTAAAGTCTCACGAAATTCAGGCAGTACTAAAGTTGAAAACTTTTCATTGACCAAACCAATCGAAAGAATAAGGTCATCACTCATCAGAATCCCCAACTGCCTCCCTATAACTCAACTTGAATCACTTTTAAGGGAATATAACTCAACTTGGTTGTTCCAATCTACCATAAACCCTTCAAATAGATTCTCTTCAAAGTAATTAGTAACAAATCTTACAACTTTGAAGTCACCAGTTTGAGAATCATACCCAAAACAAAGGAAGCCAAATCTAGTAGAATCTACTACAGGAGGTTCTACAACTGCTCTTTCAATCCATATATTTTGCTTTGAGATAATAGTTTTCCACTTTGTTTTATGTTTTCCCATTAAATATTCTTCAAGAAATATAAATAAACACACATGCAATGAGATTATAAGTAACATAAATATTGGATATGAATATTTTTAGAGAAATAAAAATCTAGGTAACATGCCAAACCTTCTTTTATTTTACAGTCATATGATGTATGATACAAGGCGTATCTCTTTTAGCAAAACTATCAAACCAATGAGCACCAATCTGTCCAAAATCTCAACAGGTATTCTGTAAGAGCAATTTGATTCAGCAGGTATCTCGTATCCTATGTTCGTACATTTTGGGATATAGGTACGAGAATATGATCCTCTAAGGACCCTCTAACGACATGAAAAAACTATCAAAATATTCATATTTGACACTCAAATCCAAGCACAAACAACCTAAAACAAGATCTCTTCAAGATTGCAATCCATTCACCTATAAAACAAATAACTAAGGTCAAGAATGAAAATCATCACATACAAAAAGGTCTGGAAAAACAAACTTGCAAAACCAAGCTAACTCTTTATAAGCACACACAGAAGCTAATATGAATTATCATATATATGCAGAAAAAAAACAACAATTTCCAGAAATATTCCACAAAGAAACGCTTTCAAGAAACTACTGTTAACCCATTTACCCCTGCAAATACCCTTAACAATGGCTTCACACAAAACAAGACCAAACCATTGAAATTGTTTCATTGGATCTAACGTACATATAATAATAACAATAGTTCATATGTTCAACTTCAAATTACATTCAACTATTAGGGACATTGAGCTCTCAGAAGCAAATTCAAGTATGAAAAGAACTCCGTGTGTGGCATATATATATGTACCTACAATCATGATATGCAGGTCAACAGAACTGCAGATCAGAGTTAACAAGTAAGAAAATCTGATGCATGGATGAGATCATCAAGAATTGGATTCAAATGGTCTCGTATTGCTCATGGTCTTGCAACTTGAAGATTAATTGTTGCATCAGGATCTACCATGTTGTTGCCTTGTAATTTTAGTTGGTTTATATACTCTATGGTTTGTTGGTTACGTCGCCTCTGTCTTAATGACTTGTCAATTTTAGGTTCCAATGGTTTATCTGCAGATCTCAGGGTCATGCAATAATAAAACCTACAAAAGAAAATAAAATACGTCAGACTGAGTAAATATAAGGTGACAAAAAAAGCTTTTTATGGCGAAAAATAAAAATTTCGTCAGTTGTCAATCCCCAGCAACAACGCCAAAACCTTTATCGCTTGTAAATGTATATGCCAAGATAAGCAATTATGTGCAAGTATACACAATCGAATCAAGTAATATAGGGCAAGTATATGCTAGAACAAGTTATCACGAGCTAATTCCTATTATCTTGTCAAACTAGAAAACTATTATTAATATAATAAGAAAATATTGTAAAGTATGATTACAGAAATGTTTGGTCGAGACAAAATAAATATGCAAACTATAGAAATAAACAAAACAAAGACAAGCGATGATGCAAATATATTCAAAATAACCTAATATTTCAGACTTATGACAGAGTACTCATGCTAATCTTTTGTATTGATAAACAATTATTCTAAGTCCATAATGAATTGTTATGGCTTGCTTAAATTGCCTGGCAGGATTACTAAGTATTCTTAAACGGATGCTATGGCAATACTCCTCAGCGTTAACTACAACCCTTGGTTTGTCAGACAATTATTGTAGCAATACCTCTCAGAATAAACTATAGTCGTTGTCTATCCTATTTTAGCGTCTATCCCTTTTAATCAATTGAAACCCGCTTCTTATCTCTAAGGTAGACAAGTTAGAACATCACCATCCCGGATCCATTCCATTGTTCACATAGATCTATCTTAATTCTCTGGAATATAAGAATCAATATCTAGACAAAAGATAATCTCTCGATGCTCTTACATTTTTAAGACATGTTTCACCAAGACCCTAGGCAATCTCTCGAAGCTCTTACAGTGTCAAGGTAAAATATTAAAACAATGAACAAAACAACCATGAGTAGAATCATAATTCATCATTCATAAAGCATAAAATAATTGTTTAGGCAAAACAAAGATTAACACCGAGTAATACAATTCATGGTGCTATCAAAAAGTCATCCAAGTATCATTGTTTTAATACAACCCCAATACGTAAAAATTAAGAGCAAATGAAGAACGACTCCCAAAACTGAGGGTTTTGTTGTGACAATTTTGATCAGCACCGTACCTGCCTTGGCGATCAGCTGTCTCGAGACTTGACCACCGCTCTGCTACAATCTGGCTATGCAGGACACCAAGAAAGGTTGGTGGGTAGTCAGTGGGGAAGCACTGTAGTTGCTTGCTCACACTTTTAGTAATGCTCTTCTAACTTCCTTGCCTCTTTTTTTCTTTGACAACTATGGTTGGATATTTATTGAGGGAAATCTCCTAGGGTTTTGCATAAGTGAAGATTCCCTAGATACCCGTTATGTCTTGTCTAGGCTAAAAAAAAGAAAGGCGGCTGGCGATTGTTAGAATCTTGAGGGCTTACTTGCACATGAAGGAAGTCATACAACTGGCATGTGACATAGGCGATTTCATCATATCCGCTTCAGACTTTTCTAGATAAACCTTTCCTTGGCGAAGTAAATCTTCTCCTCACGTTCTTTAACTTCTCTATTCCATTGGCCCTTACAAATTACGTTGTCACGACTGAAATGTTCTTTCTTAGTAAATTTCCTGCACATACACAATCCACACAAACTCTTTCTCCTCAGCAGCATCAGTCAAACCAAATAAATTTTACCGAAGCAAAACTTATCAACAACAAACAAATATAACCCAAATGCAACTAAACACAACTAAAATATTGTCCATACTTTGTTTAAACGAGCAATAACTTAAGTGAAAAGACTAGAAATTGAGTCTTTTTATGGAGTTATCAGTAATACCCCAAAAAATTGGTTAGTGACCAAAATTAATAAATTGAAAGTTTGTTGGCTGAAGTTTAAACTTTAGAAAGTTTAGAGACTAAAGTATGGTTTTAAAAAGTGGTATAGCATGGTCCCGTAAGTGAATAGTTTACCCCCAAAAAATTATGTTTTCATGATTTTTATATTTTTCGTACGGAGTTTGTGCTAAAAGCTATAAAGTGCGAAAGTTCAAGAAAAAATGGGATAATCAGATCTAATCGAAAATTCAGGAAATTTTGCTAGATGATAAAGAAAGGAAAAAATGTATTTTCCATGCTTTAAAATGATATGATTTAATGTGGACCATTGGATTTAAGTTGATTTCCATGTTAAATCTTAGCCATTAGATTAAAAATGGACAAGGTTGTAATTTTGGAACTTTACAAGGGCAAAGTTGTAAACTACTAACTTCATGGATTAATTTCAGCCCTTAGATGATAAATTTGATATGTGGCATGGTTAAGATCATTGGATTTTAAGGTTATAATAATCATTTTGAAAAAGCAAACATGCAAAACCATGTAAATTCTCTATATGCGCACACAGAAGCTCGTGTGCATTATTATATATCTGCAGAAAAAAGAGAACTATTTCCAAAAAAATTACACAAAGGAAACAAAACCAAATCATTGATGATATTTAACTGGATCTGAATTACAGACAATAACACATGATCATAACAATACCAACAATTATAGTTCCTATATTCAACTTCAAATGACATTCAACTATTGGGGACATTGACTTCTATGATGCAAAGTAAAGTAGGAAAAGCACTCCAACACTAGCATATACGCACATGTAAATCATAATATGTAGGATAATAGAACTGTAGATAGGAGTTAAGAGCTAAGCAAATCTGTAGGGAGTAATTTTGCGCATCCACTGAAACAACAAAAAGAAAACGAAAACCTAAACAATTCAACATTATTTGAGAACATGACAAGACAATATAGTTGAGGTAAAGTGCATATCAAGAGACTAATCCCATTAGATATTTCCTTTTTTCTTTATAGTTCCCTATCCATCTTTGTCTTCAATATAGATTTGGCGTGCCTCCGTACTGTAGAGGTCATCGTATTAAACGTTCCTCATGCTCTAATCTTCCATTCGATGGAACCAAGCTCTCAACATAAGAAATAATGTGCAATGTTTCCTTATAAGCCTAAATACCAAGAATTCTAAGCTCTAGTATGGAGGGATCAAATAACATCAGTTCATGATTAGAGCTCTCAAGAAACAATTTGCCATTTTTCCAAAACCTCAAAGGCTTCTCAACTCTAAGAACAAATTCAACACTAAATTGTTTAGTCCATGACCCTTTCATAATATAAATCAAAATACTTGTCAGTTTCTTCCCTTGGGTAAAAAAAATAGCACCAAGCAATTCATTGAAGTCCAAAAGTTGCAAATAGTATTGTGCTAAAGTCCAACCAAATTTAGCCAATGGTAAAGTTGAAAACTTTTCACTAACCATATCAAATGAAAGAATAAGTTTACTCCCAAAATCCCCTATGCCTGCCAATGATAAAACCCATTGACATAATTATTAAACAAAGTAAAACCATAAGCATGAACCCTAGGAAATGAAATTTCCTTCATGAATTAGTTTTAAGCGAATATAAATCAACTTGATTGATCGAATGACTATAAATGCTCCTGAATTCTTCATTTTCCCATGTAAAACAATTAGTAATGAATATTACAACTTTGAAGTCATCAGTTTGAGAATAATACCCAAAACCAATGTAATAAAAACTAGTGTAATATAGTCCAGGAGGGCGATAAACTGTGGATTAGGGAATAATTTTAAACTCTTTGGTAGATGGGTTCCAAAGGGCAACATTATGTCCAATATATGGCTCTGCTAAACACAATATTCCATTACAAGGACCATCAATTTTAGGTGCATATTTAAAATTCTCGATAAAGGGTAAGCGAATATTGTGTTTTACTCTAAAGTTTTGGCCTTTCTCATTTGAAAGTTGAGAGAAATAATGGATGTTATCATGGATGTCACCTTGACAACGTTTGAGGAGATTAAGGTTGTTGTTTTTGAGGTTGTTCTTATGATGTTTGGTAATGAAAAGAGGGGTTTCAAAAGATGAAGACCAGGGCTTACAAACACACCTGAAACGTGTCAAGGATTTAACAGAAAGCTTTAAGATAATCTCCAACACCAACATCTCTGTTAATTTGGTTCAATTTTTTATCAGCCCTTGCATCTTATTCTTCCCCTATTTGTCTTCTCTATTTCCTCTACTATCACTTTGACAAAACAATCGACTTATTTTTTTGAAACTGTCTGAACCTCATATAGGATATTCCATACTCCTTTTCCTTGATTAAGCTCACATATTTTTTACCCTTTAAATGAAACCAATTTCATCCGCCCAATGAGTGAACCACTTGAAAGGTGTATGTACTTTTTTCATAATTTCTTCCTTCAACACCACTGGTTTGTGATCAGACAGGCTTCTAGGCAACGTGGTCCTGAATATTTGGGGAAACTTATTTAAAACTTCTGTGGATACAAGAATTCTATCCAATCTTCTTGCATTAGCATCATCTCTTCCTCTAAACAATGTGAATTGGTTCAAATTAGTGGTAGATTAACTAGATTGTTGTTCAAAATAAACTCCCCAAAGCTTCTCATTACATTATTATGGAAGCTTACCCCGATTATTGTTTAATCTAATTTAACTGTGTTGAAATTCCCTCCGTCGATAACGTGGCCATTAACCTCAGCAATTAACTCAATAACGTTCAAAACGAAGAACACCCTCTCCCATGGATCGTTCGGCGCATATACAATAACCACTTCAACTTCTAAATTAACCTGAGGAAATAAATCCACTACGACCACCGTCCTGTTCAGCAAAATTTAGCAAAAAAAAAAAACAAAGTTTGTTTCCCATAATGAGATTAGCCACCCGAAGCCCCAATAGATAGTGTGTAGACTAACTCTCCAAAAAATCTTCCCATCAAACGTCTTCATGTCCAAGGATTAACGACTGACAATTTCGTTTATTGAAGTGAAGTCGATCAGACTAAAAAATCACTTTTTCAACTAGGCTCAACTTAAAAAAAAATTGACTCGAATTGATTTCGAGTTGTGGTTTCATAAACTCGACTAAAAAAAAATTTAAGTTTAAATCGAGTAGTAAAATACAATTCGAATAACTCAAAATTTTTAGTAATTAATAAATTAATTTTCAAGTTTGAGTCGAAGTTTGAGCCGACTCCATCGACTTTGTTTGGTATATGTAAATTACATATGAAAAAAAAACAAAAAAATATGAAAAAATATATATGTATTATATATAGTTAAAAAATAAAAAATAAATTGGAATAAAGTAATGGCATGATATTGTAAATATTTACAATTAAATTTAAATAAAAACATGAAAAGTTGACTATACTAGACTCGACTCGAAACAAATTTCAAGTCAATTCCGACTTATAAAAGAAGACTCTTCAACTCGAATAACTCGAAATATTTTGACTCGACTCGATAGAACGCTCACCCCTACTTGCAAAAACACAAATCGTGCTTTACACTGAAATTTCACGAGTTATAACCCTTACTTTTTTATTTTTACCCATCCCTCTTACATTCCATGATAAAAGTGAAAAAATCATATCAAATATTTAGAAAAAAACACACATACAAGGAATCAAAACTAACCACTATAATTACATTCTTTCAGCATCCTCAATTTCCTTGAATCTTTTGATCACCTCACTCCTAGGCGCTTTGAATTAAAGCCTTAGTTAGAAGCCTCATTAAAAACCTCCCTAAACCTAAATGGAGGAAAAGAGCACTCCTACAAAGAACAAGACAACACTACAAATTAATCTCCATAGATAATACAACCGTCACAACACTAATTCTCCAACAAGAGACCTAACCCGACTATTGAGGGCATAATACTCACCATAGAAGTACCACCAAACAACATATTAACCCCGAAATTATGAGAAATAATTGCCCTAGAGATGCTTGACTATAACCACTAGTAGGATAAAACACATAAACTGAAGATTACTTCCCGTCAGTGGGGTTGAATTTGTTAGAATAGAAGAGGAAATTTTGTGAGAGAAAACTTTGAGATTAAAAAAATGGAATCATGACAGTTATCCGTTTGATCTTAACAATAAGTTATTTTTATTAGGTGATTTTAGTTTCAACTAGTTTGTTTATTCATCATCTGATTATCAGGAGATGGATATTACGTCAATTATTTTCAAGTTTTGATCGGAAAGAAAAATCTGACTCCAATTGAGAATTTGGTGATTTCAGACTATCAAACTCTCTAATCATCAAAAGAAGTTGTAAAAGAAATTTGAAATAAATTGTCTAAGACCTCAAGAAGTTGTTGAAAGAAATTTTAAACAACTATAAAACCTTATCACTTTGACGCAACAATTGACTTATTCAAAGAGCTATAAAAAGAACAGAAAAATTGGTGCCTAAACGTAAAGAAAAAATATATATGGAGGCACCATCATATTATCAAATGAGTCAAAGGATAAATAAAAAGAAAAATAAAAAAATAGCCATTAAGTTTATTTTCTTTATAATTTTTTTTTATATTTTATTTTTTAAAAAATTAAGGTGAACCCGACATTCCAATATGACAAGTTCCTCTGCATAGCCATTGAGATGACCATTTAAAAATTTAATTTTTTAAATTAAGGGGAAGTCATCATTCTAGCAGGACGAAATCCCCCTGATATAGTAGTTGGGTTTAATTATCTTTTTCTCTTTATAATGGAGCTCCTGAATTATAAACCTCTTTCAAATATTGTATGATACTCGATGGATTTGTAAACTATTCAGTTGGAAGAAAAATTAATATATTAGTTGTTTCGATGGACAAGTACAAATTTTTTGATGCTACATTAATTCAATCATCACTGTAAACATATTTTTATTGGTAATAAATTTTAAATAACAAAAAATAGATTATATATGTGCCAAACCAAATAGACATAAATATTAGATATGAATATTTATTGGGATATACAGATGCGAAACCATTTGTTTATTTTTTTTTTTTATAGTCATGTGATGAATGATACAAGGCCTTTACCCATAGTATCTCATTTCAAAAAAACCATTAAACCAATGTAACGATGAGCACCAATTTGTATAGGCTACTTATAAACGTACTTATCCCTTCGGATATACGTACGAGTATACGATCCTCTGAGGACCCTTCAACTACATTAAAAACTATCAGAATACCCATATCTGACATGTTTGACACTCACATACGAGCACGAATAACCTAAAATAAGACATCAACAAGAATGCAATCCATTTACGAATGAAAATCATCTCACACAAAAAGGTCTGGAATTTCGGCTCTTAAATCGAAAAAGCAAACATGCAAAACCAAGTAAACTCCCTTTATGCACACACATAAGCTCATTTAAATTATTATATATATGCAGAAAAAGAGAACAATTTCCAGAAATATTCCACAAAGGAAACAAAACCAAACCATTAACGTTATTTCATTGGATCTAAAGTACGGACAATACCACATGATCATAACAATTCCAACAATCATAGTTCCTAGATTCAACTTCAAATAACATTCAACTATTTGGGAGATTGACTTCTATGAAGCACAGTCAAGTAAGAAAAGCATCTGAGTCTAGCATATATACGCACCTGCAAATCATAATATGCAAGTCAATATAACTGCAAATAAAAGTTAACAACTAAGCAAATATGTAGGGAATAATTTTGCGCCAGTAAAAGAACAAAAAGAAAACAAAAACCTAAACAGGAAAACATTATTTGAGAACATCACAAGACAATATAGTTGAGATAAAGTGAATATCAAGAGACCAAATCCCATTAAATATTTCCTCTTTTGTTGTAGTTTCCCATCCATTATAGTGTTCAATATCAATTTTATGCACCTCCAATTGGTCGATATATAATATGTTCCTCGTGCTATTGTCTTCCGTTTATAGGAACCAAGCTCTCAATATAAGCAAAAATCTGCGTTGTTTCCCGATAACCATGTATATCGAGATTTTTAAATTCTCGTGTAGAGGGGTCAAACAACAACAATTCATGATCAGAGCTCTCAAGAAACAATTCACTGTTTTTCCGAAACCCCAAAGGCCTATAAAATACAGGAACATATTCAACACTGAATTGTTTAGTCGATGATTCATTCATAACCCATAAATCAAAAGACTTATCAGTTCCTTCCCTTGGATAAAAAATAGCAGCAAGCAATCCATTGCAGTCCAAAACCTGCAAATAATATTGTGCTAAAGTATTACCAAATTCAGGCAATGGTTAAGTTGAAAACTTTTCATTGACCATATCAACCAAAAGAATAAGGTCATCCCTCATCAGAATCCCCAACTGCCTCCCTATAACTCAACTTGAATCACTTTTAAAGAATATAACTCGACTTGGTTGTTCCAATTTTCCATCAACCCTTCAACTAGATTCTCTCAAAAGTAAATAGTAACTAATCTTACAACTTTGAAGTCACCAGTCTGAGAATCATACCGAAAACCAAGGAAGCCAAATCTAGTAGAATCTAATGCAAGAGGTTCTACAAGTTCTCTTTCAATCCATATATTTTGCTTCGAGATAATAGTTTTCAACTTTGTATTATGTCTTCACATTAAAGATTCATCATGAAGTATAAAGTAACGAACCTAAAATGAGATTCTAAGTAACATAAATATGAGATATGAATATTTTTTAGAGAAATACAGATCTAGGTAACATGCCAATCCTTCTTTTATTCTGAAGTCATGTGATGTATGATGCAAGGCGTATATCGTTTCAGCAAAACTATCAAACCAATGAGTACCAATCGGTACAAAATCTCAACAGGTATCCTGTAAGGGCTATTCGATTTTGTAGGTATCCTATATCCTGTGTTGTGATCCTCTAAGGACCCTCTAATGACATGAAAAAACTATCAAAATACTTATATTTGACACTCACATCCAAGCATGAACAACCTAAAACAAGGCCTCTACACGACTACAATCCATTTACTTCTAAAACAAATAACTGAGGTTAAGAATGAAAATCATCACACACAAAAAGTTCTGGAAAAATAAAATTACAAAACCAAGCTAACTCTTTATAAGCACACGCAGAAGCTCGTGTGAATTATCATATATATGCAGAAAAATGAAAATAATTTCCAGAAATATTCCACAAAGAAACGCTTTCAATAAACTAGAGTTAACCCATTTTCCCTTACAAATACCCTTAATAATGACTTCACACAAAACAATACCAAACATTGACACTGTTTCATTAGATCTAAAGTAAAGATAATCATAAGAATAGTTCCTATGTTTAACTTCAAATTACATTCAACTATTAGGGACGTTGAGCTCTCAAAAGCAAATTCAAGTACGAAAAGCAATTCGTGTGTGGCATATATATGCATCTGTAATCATGATATGCAGGTCAATAGAATTGCAGATCAGAGTTATTAACTAATAAAATCTGTAGGACATAATTTCGTGCATCCACTAAGACAAACAAAAGTAAATAGAAACCTAAAAAAGCCAATATCTATGGCATGTATATACAATTCAAACAATAATAACAATATTTGAGACCAAATCCCATTAAATATTACCTCTTTTATTGTAGCTCCTCATCCGTCTTAGTATTCAACATCAATTTGATTCACCTTCGGCTGGCCGTCGTATTATACATTCCTCATTCTCTGATCTTCCATTCAATGGATCCAAGCTCTCAACATAAGCAGTAATGTGCATTGTTTCCTTATAAGCGTGAATACCAAGATTTCTAAGCTCTTGTATGGAGGGATCAAATAAAACTAGTTCTTGATTAGAGCTCTCGAGAAATAACTCGCCATTTTTCCAAAACCCCAAAGGCCTCTCAACTCCAAGAATAGATTCAACACTTAATTGTTTAGTCCATGACCCATTCATAACCCATAAATCAAAAGACTTGTCAGTTCCTTCCCTTGGGTAAAAAATAGCACCAAGCAATCCATTGAAGTCCAAAAGTTCCAGATAATATTGTTCTAATGTCCCACCAAATTCAGGCAGTTGTGAAGTTAAAAACTTTTCATTAACCATATCAAACGAAAGAATATGGTGAACAACTGCAACTGCATGGCAATAAATAAACCCATTGACATAATTATTAAACAAAGTAGAAGCAAAAGCATGAACCCCAGGAAATGGTATTTCCTTCCATGAATCATTTTTAAGCGAATATAACTCAACTTGTGTTGTCCAATCTGCCAACAACCCTTCATCTAGATTCTCTTCAAAGTAATAAGTAACAAATCTTACAACTTTGAAGTCATCGGTTTGAGAAGCATACCCAAAACCAAGGCAATTAATACTAGTGAACTCCAATAGTCCAGGAGGGCGTTGAACTTTGGATTGAGGTAGGATTTTAAACTCTCTGTTAGAAGGGTTCCAAAGGGCAACATTATTTCCAATACCACCTAGATCTCCTAAACACAATATTCCTTTACAAGGGCCATAAATTGAAGGTGCATGCACAAGATTCTCGAAAACGGGTAAGTGAATAGTTTGTTTTACTCTAAAGTTTTGGTCTTTATCAGTTGAAAGTTGAGAGAAATAATGAATGTCATCACGAGTGTCACCATGACAACGTTTGAAAAGGAGATTAAGGTTACTGTTTTTGAGGTTGTTCTGATAATGTTTGGTAATGAAATGATGGGTTTCAAAAGATGAATACCATGGCTTACAAACGCACCTGAAACGAGTCAAGGATTTAACATGAAGCTTTAAGAGAATCTCCAACACCAACATCTCTGGTAATTCGATTCTAGTTTTGATCAACTCTGGCATCATCCCTCTTTATCTTCTCTATTTCCTTTGTGTTTTTCAATAGATGATTTTGTTTTGGGAAAGACGATGAGAACTAATATGAAAGAAAAATGAAGACATACAAAACTTATAACAGGTAACATCAAACATTTTTCTGTAACAAGAAAACTACAATGGAAACTGATCATTGGTTAGACTACTTTGATGGGCCTGGTCGAGCCCTTTTAAAATCCATTATCTTATCATAGAAAGGGTTTGCTCAATATTGACTATATACAATAAGAGATTACTTTTCTTAGTAAGAATAAGATGGTCATGGGTTGAATTGGTCGGTTTTTGGTAGTTCTGATCCTGATTTGAAAAATATATTATTTATATTTGATCTTATGTCGCTCGTATGATTGTTAATTTTTTTCTTGTCACAAATCTGTCATAGTTTTTAGATTAGAATACTAACCTCCACTTGATCCAATCTAAAATAGTAATCTAACACTTAAACTCTAGACAAAATATTAATTGACCCTGAAATTAAGTAAAAGTGAATGTCTTTACTCGCCACTCATCGTCGTCGGCAGCCAACGTCAGTTTTTATCACCAGTCATCCTCTTCAGTTGCCATGTCAGCATGTGATGCCATGTAAGCTTGATATTGCATCTTCATACGTTGATTGTTTGTTGACTAATGATTTTCTTCCACTTAGGAACTCTTTTTTCCTAAATGAAATGTTAGAGGTTAAAGTGCTTGTATATATATATATATATATATATATATATATATATATATATATATATATATATATATATAGGTCCAATTACATAGTGTAATACTTGTTAGTTTTACATAGATTTAGTACTGCTAGATGACTGGAAATAGAAGACTAATATTAACAATAGAAAATGAGAAGATATTCAATGAAAAAATAAAGAATTAATCTCGTTCAACTATCTATACTCATATAATAGTCCTAAATCTGTATATAACTAAAAATGTTTTATATTGTATAAATGGATCTTCATATACATACATACATACATACATACACACACACACACATATATATATATATGAATCTTCATATATGTTCTGTTAATGTTCAAGTTGATGAATATGATGATGGAAGGACTTAATTGAAACGATATTAGTACTTTGAGAAGTAAATTAGAATAATTAAAATTTGGGGACCAATTCAAAATATGATACATAATTTAGGGATGTTTAATGTAAATAACATAAGTATTAACTTTACAATCTCTTCTCATTCTCAATTTCTAACATTGAGGTTTTTTTCATGATCTTTATTTTTATCTTTATAATCGAGAGTCCCAATTTAGGTTATTTTTGTATATAATTATTAAAGTAATAAATTTCTTTCATTTTATAGAGTCTAAATTAAATATGTTATTTAATCAAAACAATATTTTATTCAAAGATTTATTTAATTACCTTCTAATTTGATACAATAAATTTATTATAAAAGCCTTGATTATTTTTAGAAAATACTTTATAAAGTAAGTCTCCTAATTTCAGGTTGATCAAGATTAAATTAACATAAGAAAGCATATGTCATTATAAACAAGTAGTTTAATCACATTATTTTTTATTTTACTTCTTATTCTTTGAGGTTAATGTTTTTTTTCATTAGTGCATGCCGATGAAGATACACGAAGAAAATTAAATAAAATATCAAGGAATGGGCTTGATTTAAATCAATATATTATTTTATTATTTATTATTTTTATAATTTAAATACTTTTATATTTTTAAAGTTAATTTTCTTATTTATTACAAATATCATAACTTTGAAGGTTTACTGCAACCTTTATTCAAAGTTTTTATATATGAAAAACTACAAAATCTTTCAACAATTTGCAGGTGCCTCTAGTTTTACCATTTTTAAATGGCAGTTTATGTGGGTAATTTTGAATCTTCGTAATCATTTGGGAAGACGAAGTCGGTCGAACGTAACACAAACGAATCTCCCATAGTTGTAGTCCTCCAGTTTTATTTCTGTTACAAGCAATTTTAGGTGCAGCTTTTGTAAGGCCCTGAATTATTTTTATAACATCTTGAACCATATAAATGTTTCCTGGTGTAAGTCCCGTAGCTGAATCAAGTTAGAAATTGTGTTAGGAAGATGAATTATCAACTATTTAATCTTAAAAATTGTTGTATATAATAATAATAATAATAATGAAACCCATAAATATTGCATCATTCCAACTTTTCGACCATCTTATACATAAACTCTATAACAGAAGATATAAAAGCAAGTATAAAGGAAACACACTCACCTGGATTTGTTAAGCCCTGTCTAAGCGCTAAGGCGGATTTGAAGTGATTGAGAGGGTTATTAGGGTAATCAGAACATGTTCCATGATTTAACCATTCATGCTTCCAAAAGCCAGTACTCGATTAGTAGGGTTCTTCAAGTCTGGCAATAATGATATTAAGTTGCTTTGAATTAGAGTTAATGTTTTCTAAATTAGAGAAATATAAGTTAGATCATACATATAAATTTAAATACAAATAAAAAAGTAACTTGAAAAGTTGATGAGATGCTTACCTGAAGAACTATTGAGTCAGTAATGGGTGCCTTGGAGTAACAGGGATTAGTGGATGCGTTGTAAGGAGGAATTGGAATGTCGTTGGCATATTGAGGCCATATACCATAGATGGTTAACACAGACGGGATGGGAATACCACATGTCATGCCACCGGAATTAGACACAGAATGAGGCCATTGGGGACTGAGTTTATAAAAAAATATGGGGGGTTGAGCTGTAACTAGAAGAAAGAAAAAAAATCAGCAAAACAACCACCAACTTATAATTCAACAACATTGTTACAATCAATACTCTCACAATCAACATTCACTATGTGTATAATATTTACAATGGTTAGTTCCTTTTTATATTGCAAATGTAGCATCAAACTTGTTTCTGTTTTTGTTTCTATTTCAGTCTGTTATATTGAAAATGTTAGATCAAACGTGTTTCTGTTTCAGTCTGTTTTATGTGGGATACGACTGTGTTTCAGTATATTCAGTCTGTTTGTAGTGGTGGCACATGGTTTTTAGTTCGGAAGTTAGGCAACAATAACTTCCAGCCCTTAAAACCCAAACATCACATGTAATCTAATAAAATATAAGATTTAATTATCACATGTTATGCAGTTTGGAAGCAGCTGTGATTAATCACACATTTTTAATCCATTTGATCAAAATAAAGTCCATTTACAAGAACCAAATATTACAAAACTAAAAACCTATTTACAAATCTAAACCCAAACATAATAAACCCATCAGTCAGGCCCACGCATGAAGACCCATTAAATTAGGGTTTCCTCATATTCCAACAGACGCCTCAACCGTTGGATCTACGGTTGATCCAACAACCTACATTGAAAACAAAACTAGAGTTTTATTACTAACCCTAATTGCTTTCAGCCATCGTAAGCTTCTTTACCGTTGGATCAAATCTGGTCCAATGGCCCTGGATGTGCCCTCGCCGTTTACCCATGCAACCCCACCATCTTCATCGTCACTGTGCCACATCCCTCGCCGGTCACTGCAGAATAAAATATGAACGCCTCAGGGTAAAAATTTTTTACCTCGTCCTTTGATACCATTACAATCGCTGAACCCAAGTGTTGTCCCCGTCGATATCCCCCTCGTCAGGTCAAAGAGCCCCAAAATGTGGAAAAAGAGGTCTTTTCTCCATATATAACATGCAAGAAGATTTGAAGAGGGGATGAATTTTGGGGAGCAATAAAAAATGAAAAAAGAAATGCAACCCAATCATAATCTTCGAACAAGGAAGAAAAATCGAAAGGAGAAACACCATTTTCGAAGCTAATACAAAACCCAAAAAAAAGAAAAGGAAACCCATAAAATGATACCTTTGAGGGAGACCTGCCGTTGCTTCTTCGTTCTTCCCATGGGTAAAACCTCACTTTTAGGATATTGAGGCTTGTGTGGGTAGTTTAGGAGTCTCAAAAAGGGGGTGTTTTTTTATGTTGTGGGTCTTTGAAAATTTGTTTTAGGCTTCGAATCTTTAACTTTTTGGTTCAAAGAAAGGCTCGGTGAGATTTGGGTTTTAAAAGGGGTCATTTTAGGGAAGTTTTCCACTAACGGCTTATTCTCGATGGATGAGAAGATGAGATGGAGAGAGCATGGGATTTCTGCTTTTAGGAAAAGATATAAGAGATACAAAGGGTTTCTTAGCAATTTAGGGCATAAGTTTGGGTTACATTTAAGAAATCAAACGGCGCCGTCATTAAAGGTAGAGACCATGCGTTTAGAGCATTGTCTATTCACGCAGAAAGGGTCTCCACATTTACAATCTTCCATTTTAGTTACTAAATGAAGCTTTAATCTTTCTATTTCGAACCTTTTATTTATTATACATTTTATTTTAGTCCCTTGTATATGGTTTCAGAGTGTCGAATTTCAACCAGTCGAACTCACTAAGTTGCTGGAGCTGATAACACAACCAAACAATCCAGTATTATGCTATAAATTTAATATAACATAACATGAAGACATTGCACGTTTATTACGGGTACAATATTGTATGTTATTCTATATTTGAAATGGAATTCGGAAACATATGAGGAGATAAATAGTGCAAAAATTGAATTAATTACCTTTAGTCGATGGTTCATCCTGAGGTTTCATTGTTGGGAAGAGAAAAACCTCCTGTTGAAACGTAGCATGCAACGGGTTATGAGTGATTTATATGAAGATTCACAAACATATTAGAGAGAACCTTGATATGTTGTGAATGCATTAATAACATAGCTAGCTGAGTGATACCCAATCCCCAACCACCTATTAGTGGCAATCCATACTCAAGTGCAGTACAAAATGTTTCATCCAAAGCCAATACTTCATCATCACCTGATTTTCGATCTTGACATTTGAAAATCTTCACCTGTTTGCTTCATCACCACGCTTCATAGTGGAATGGAATTTAGCGAATTCAGGTTCATCCAAGCCTGACTTTGAATGTCCCATAAACTGGCATTACCTTGAATGTCCCATAAGCATTCACATAACACGAGAAATTTGGAGGACATAAATAAGAAAACACATTTTATTATGAAAATGGTCATTTACCTCGTATCAGCCATAACTTGCACTTTGGCACCGCCACCATGCAAGTCATAGAAGAAAATCTTCGAGTTGGATGCTCTTTTGCTCATAATTTACCCTAGCATAAAATAAATACAATAAAGTCATTTCAAAATAAATAAATGAACACAACCATGATATATTGGATAGTATATGATGGGAGTAGGAGGGCCTCGTTAAATACCAACCAAAGACACTACAACATCCTCAATATATTTTCCATTGTCTGAGCTTCAATATTCATCTATATATTCAACCATAGACATTGATGTGAAGAATTTATGAGGATATGGATTTTTTTCCTTCTCCCTTTTGAGCTGCAAGAAATTTTAGCCTATTCTCATTGAATTGCTAATAAGAAAAGATTATGTTTAACATTTTAGAGCTAACTTAAATATTTATGAATTTTGTATTGTGATTTGTGAAAAGCATCACTATAGCAAACATTAAACTATACCATGGGATCCATATCTTCATGATCAACGACTGCAGATTTCTGACTTTGTGATCTTGCCTTGGCTGCTGCCTGAAGAAAAATATAATTTAGTCATCAAAGATATCATAATCAAATCGTAGGATTTGTGCAGTCACATATAACGCAATGAGAAAGATAATACTGGTTATGCACTTCCAATATTTAAAATTAATTAAAACACCATGATTATTATGGATTCCATTTTTCTTCTACCAATTTAGTGATCAGTACAATCTACAACCACGGATGTTTTTCTTTGTGTATAGAACACTGTATTTAAAAGCATTAATATATCAGAACATACACATTGCATTAGATGCATTTAACTTCCTCTTACCATCATAACAATGCTTGTATTTTGAACCCTTTTCCTTTTATTTCATAAAATATGGATAAAAGAAAAAAAGAAGTGAAAATCAAAAATATAACTTTAGGGAAGAACACATTTGCTTTTTTATTGAAATACTTGTTATATTTTTACAATTTGTTAAAACATTATACTTATAGTGATTTTGCTAAATATTGTGTTAGAAAGCAATAGCTAGAAGTAGCTTGAAATTAAATAATTGATTAATTATAAAAAATAAAACCATATTTGTATATTCAAAAGGAAAATATTTTTCATTAATTTCTAGCATTCAAATATCTACTTTGTTTTCGTATCGAAGTTCACATTTCGCTTAATGAATAGGATAAAGATAAGATCTACAAAATAAAATGTAGTACACTTGTTTGGCTGCCTTTTCCTCCTCCTTATGGCGACGCTCCTCTTCCCTCGGCTTATTTTTAAGTTCCATTTTATGAGCACTGGGAACACATTCAATGTAAGTAAAAAGAAGTTATATTGATAATCAAATTAATTCTCTTTCGATTTCCAAGTTTATTTTCCTATGAAACAAACATGTAGAGATGGAGAAAGGAAATGAAATGTACTTTTTGCTCTGAGCTTCATCGGGAGCAGACGAATCCAATGCTAAATCGGAAACAACTTTCCACATTTCTAATAAATTAAGCACAATTCAAGTATGGGACTCATGAGTCCGTCGTATTATACGTTCCTCATGCTCTGATCTTATATTCAATGAAACCAAGCTCTCAATACAAGCAGTAATGTGCATTGTTTCCTGATAAGCGTGAATACACACTACAAGAAAATATACCTTTAATGACACACGAACGATGACACACGCTAATTTATGACTTGCAAAAAATGTGTGTCATAAAAAACTGTCATGTTCTTAAAATCTGAATGATTTATGACTTACAATAACGTGTGTCATATTTAATAGTCATAATCGAAAAATTTTGCAAAAACACGAAGTACACTTTTAATTGTGTGTCATATGTAACAGTCGTCTTTTAATTTCCCCCCATTATTTTCATCCTTTCCCGCTTATTTTTCCCCTTTTGCCTTTGACTTGGAAGCATCTCCATAATCGAAATTTCACATTTCCCCCTCATTTTTTACGTTTCATTTCTATTTGAAATTGTTTCAGGTTCTAAAAAATGACTCAAGATGTGGAGATGAAAGAACAACCAGCTCCTTCCAATTCCGTTACTTCCTCTTCTCCATCCACTTTGCAATGTAAGCTCACTCCATCTATGCATCTATAACACCAATTCCCCCTCTCGCACGCATATTTTTTACGCCTGGTGGTAGAATTTGATTTGTTATTTTTTAATGTTTCTGAAATGGGAGCTTGTGGGATTTCTCCGATTTGAATAAATTCTTCTGGGTTTATGTTAGATTTGAAGGAAATTGTGTCTCTAATAGAGATCGGTGCATATAACCGTGAACCTCACCGTATTTTGCGGGATATAAGACTTACTATGGGTTTAAGAAGGAAGTTGAAGCCATCTCTGTTGTCCTCATTCCTCACTTTCACCCTGGATCTGAGGGCCTTACTCTTCTTTCTTCAGACCTTCCTAAGGTAGACCTTTGATGGGGCATTGTAATATTCATCTATCATGTGGAATAACTTCTTTTTGTTTTTAGTTTCCTCTTATTCTAGACTAGATGTATTGGTTAATTAGAAGAATAGAAAATGAGACTTGACTAGCTCGTCACCTTCACCAGTTTAGTAGGAAATGGTTGCTAGTCAAGTTCCTCTCGTCTACCTTCATGTTCACCTTAGAAATATTTTTGTGTACTAAGATAGTAAAATGATCTTAACGTATTTAGTCTTGCGTTGATTGTTCTTTTAATAATCCAATTGTTGAATCTGTTTCAGGAAGATGAGCATGAGATGGAAGTTGATATTGTAACCTCAGTTGTTCAACTTCCTGCTAAGCATTCCCTGCCAGAGCTAGAAATCTACTGCTACTTGCTTGTCCTGATATTTCTGATTGAGCAACAAAAATACGATGAGGTACATTAGCAAATGACTTCATCAGGATGTTTCCTATTTCTTTGTACATAATGTTATCTTGTTTCAGGCAAAGGCGTGCTCCTCTGCAAGCATTGCTCGACTGAAGAATCTGAATAGGAGGACCCTCGATGTCCTAGCTGCAAAGTTGTACTTTTATTATTCTCTTTGCTATGAACTCACGGGTAGCCTTGCTGAAATTAGAAGGTAAGCTATATCTTATTCAAATTTGACTTATATTGTATGTTGTTTTTAGTATATATTTTGATGCGTGTTTTCTTTTATGGAAATCTCAGTTTGTATGTTTCTAGAATACATGATCAAAAGTACTGTGTGATATTCTAGGTCTAATTAGCATATCTTTAATTGACAGTAATCTTCTAGCCCTGCACCGGATTGCAACATTGCGCCATGACGAGCTGGGTCAGGTAAATTTTCAAATATTTGAGCAATTATATCTCTGATGTGTTAGGGTGTTATATATAATTATTTTTATCATGTAGGAAATGCTTCTTAACCTGCTACTTCGCAATTTCCTTCATTACAATTTATATGACCAAGCTAAGAAACTGAGATCAAAGGCACCCAAATTTGAAGATTATTCAAACCAACAGGCAAGTCATAATCTTAGTTAACTTTTTGTCTTTTAACTATAAATAATAAAGTAACCCATGGGCTGAGAATAGTGCTCACTTCATTTCATCCAATTGAGCTGCATTTTTATGGTTATTAATTGGTTTCCTGGAGGTTTGGCATGGTTACCTTTATGGTTGTAGCTTTAGAAACTTACAGTTAGCTTTTGCTCATATTAGAAAGGTTATCCTCTGCAGTTTTGTTGGTACCTCATTTACTTGGGAAATATTAGGACAATCCAATTAGAGTACACAGATGCCAAAGAGTGTCTCCTCCAAGCTGCTAGGAAAGCTCCTGTCGTAGTACTTGGTTTTTGGGTTCAATGCAACAAATGGGCCGTTATTGTTTGATTACTACTAGGAGAAATCCCGAGAGGATTGTTTTTATAAAGAAAGGCATGGAGAAGGCATTGAGGCCTTACATTGAATTGAAAAATGTGAGTAAAAAGAGTTTTTTATACTTAAATTTTCTTTTCTTTATACATGTAGAAAACCGAGTCTGATATTGGAAGCATGTCTTTCCTGGAAAGAAGACGGAGAGAATCGTGTGTGTATATCTTCATGTTATTATTCAAATATTGGATTGTTGTTATTTAAATATGGTTTTAGCACAAAAAAAGGGTTATTCAAATATGATTTTAAATATGTTATCATTCAAATTTTTGAAGTGTTGCAGATCAATTGTCTCTAAGAAAGGACAATGACATCGTCCTAGTGCCATATAATCCCGAGTTTGTTTTTTCATTAGTTTTTTTTCATTTGATTATCAATATATTTTAGTAACTTAATTTGGTTTTTGGTTTTTATAGAAGACATTGGGTGTTGGCGGTGATAGATATGAAAGTAACAAGTTGTTATTATCTTGATTCCTTGGGGCCCACCAATTTTCATAAGCAGTTGAAGCAGATTATTGATGCGTAAGTAACATAAATTATTGAAACATTATAGTATATTCTTTGATATATTTCATCATTTTTATAGGGTAATGATATTATACACTGCTCAAAGTGGATCTAACAAAAGGGTTAGCCTCAATTGGATCAATGTTTTGGTGAGTAATTCGATCGATCATTCCTTGTTTAAATTGTAGCTTTCATTTTGACTAATCGTTTATTGTAAATTGTTTGTAGTGTCCCCGTCAGTCGGGAGGTACCGAGTGTGGATATTATGTTTGTAAGTTCATGAAAATAGATAGTCGAGAACGGACTTGAAGTGCTGGTCAATAAGAATGTAAGCAAACTTTTCTGATACACATCTGTCATATCATACATACACATTAGTCATACAACTATCATATGGACTTGAAGTAGGTGCTATTCTAAACAAATTAATGCAAGTACTTGTTAGCAAGAGTGAAAACAGTGAATTCATGCCGTGATAATGCATATAATTTATATGGGAAGTTTTACTAATTAAATGTGTAAAATTTATTTTTACATATGCTTCAAAGAATGCATATGTAAAATTGGTCATTTTAGTACTCTTTGATAGTTATATACTTCACTTTAAATAAGTATAAATTATATACTTATTTCATATTTTTTACTTAGGTTGGCGATGGGAAGGAAGAATGCACAGATGATGACATTGATGACATTCGCAAAGAATGGGTATCTTATGTGGCAAACTTTATTATGTCGTGATATTTTGTATCGACATATGATTACAATATTTTTGATAACTTAATGTTAATATATTGTATGCAAATGGATTGTTTATATATAATATGATATATATATTTAGTATTATGAGGCATTAAATGTGATTTAGTTTGATTATTTGTCAATCTACAATATATATACATAATTTACGACATACAATCACGACACACGAATGTGTGTCATCTTTTTTAATGACGTGTGCTTTAACGACACGCAATGTAAGTCATAAATGCGTGTCATAAATTTATGACACATAATGTATCATCTTCATTTATGACGGGGGCTTCAATGATGTGCAATACGCATCATAAATGAGTGTCATAAATTTGTGTCATAAATGCGCGTCATAGATTTATGACACACAATTGCGCGTCATTTGATATTTATGTCGGTGGCTTCAATGACGCGCAATTGTGTGTCATATGCACCCATAGATGACGCGCAATGCACGTCATTAAAGGGGTTTTTCTAGTAGTGAAAAAGATTTCTAAGCTCTTATATGGAGGGATCAAATAAAACTAGTTCCTTCCCATAAATCAAAAGACTTTATTAGTCCATGATCCATTCAAAAAACTTAAATCAAAAGAATTATTAGTTCCTTCCATTGGATAAAAAATAACACCATGTAATCCATTGAAGTCCAAAAGCTGGAATTAGTATTTTGCTAAAGTCTCAAAAAATTCAGGCAGTGGTAAAGTAGAATACTTTTCTAAGGCTATCATGTAATACCCAAAAAAATTTAGATAATGACCAAAATGTAAATTTTGAAAGTTTGATGGTCAAAGTAGAAAATTTGGGAAAAGTTTAAGGAATTAAGTAAAAATTTTCTCAAAAAGAATGTTATTCCATAAACAGATTTATTTAGTGATCAATTTATATATTTGGTAAAGTTTGGTGACCAAAGTATAAACTTTTAAAAGTTTAGGGACCAAAATGTAATTTTAGAAAAATTACAAATGGGTCACGAAAATAAGAAATAAAAATATTATTTTCACATTTTTAAAATGCTGGGAAATAATATTTTATGTTTAATTACATGTTTAAGTTGAACTGTTTGATTAAAGTGACTAAATTGTAAATTTTGGAAATTACAAGGGCAAAATGGTAAGTGGAAAACTAATTTGTTCATCTTTGACTATTAAAAGATGACAAGGCTAATATTTAATTGATTTTGAAGATGATAAGGATATGTATCTTGGTTAAATGGTGATTATAAAGTTTTATTAAGGGTAATTTGGTATTTTCCAAGTTAATGATTTAAATAATTCTTTTTAAAGGATGATAAGCATGATATCAATCAAACATATCATGCCAAAGTGTTCTTCTCTTCTCCATGGACGTGAGAAAGCTTTCAAGGTAAGAAAATATTTCATTTTCAATTTTTGAGCTAATTCCTTTGGAATTGGAGTAATGTTGTGAGATAGGAAAGTGATCTAAGTGAAAAACGCTATCATTTGGTACCAATATTGCTTTCTAATCATGTTGAATTTCAAAGATCCCAAATCTAAGGGTTTATGTTCATGATAGGATTCATGAAATTGATGATAAATCTTGATGATTTATATGTTGTAGATTCATATTCAAGTATTCTACAAGCTTTAAAAATATTTGGTGACTATTTCGTAATTTTTGAAGAGTTGGAGATTAATTCGTAAATTATGGAAAATTGAGGGGTTGTTGTATAAGTGTTGTATGATTGACGTACTATGATGGAAATTGTTGATTGGGAATTTAAATGATTGTATGTGATAAAATGGTGAAGGACCATTTTATGTAATTGGAAAGGTTAGTGGAAATGTTAAGAGGAATTATTAAGTGTTAAATACTTGGTAGAAAATGAGTTCCAAGTATACTATGGAATTGTTATGGGATGTGTTTATGTTAGTATAATACTAACATAAGTATTGTTATGAATTTGTGATTTTATACAGATTTTGATTTAAGTGTGATTGAAGCAAATCAAGTATAAAAGAGATATTGTGGACAATTAGTGAGGATCATATTGTGGACTATATAAAGTGTCAAGGTGAGTACAATACATGCATGCAATTATACATGGATGTTGTATACATCATTAGGAAGACTTGCGATAAGTCGACCTTGTTTATACCGGCATGATTTTATATCATTTTTATAAATTGACATTTATATTTCAGAGTATGAAATTAAAATGCATTGATCATGAAAAATATGATATTTTACCATGAATGTTTTCGGGTTTGAACTGTTCAATGTTAAATTGGATAATATACTTTTCCATGGTTGGCTCAAATAAAATAGACTATATGCCCAAGTAAGTCATTGAGGGACAGGGTATAGTTGGCATGCCATAGAGTATAACAGCTTCAGGTTTAATATTACACTATAGTGTGTAAGGATAATAAGCGTACATGGTGGGCACGACCTTATGTGTAATACAGTTCTGTGTATACGGTGGGAACGACCTTATGTGCAGCACTACGGTGTAAATATTACTCGAATACCTAGGGTCCTCAGGGTTATATATTGGGTTATTGTCTATGGTTTAAGGTTTATTGGTTAAAAAATGGTAAGTTATACAAAAAAGCTTACGAGTTATTGGAATGAATGGCAAGTATTTTGGAAAGAATATTTTTATATTTGGTTATGATATTTTGATCATGGTAAAATATTGAATATGATATTAGCATGATTTTATGGCATTTGATTTGGAATTTAAATTCATGCATGAATTGTATTGCACTGTTTATTGTTATAATTGTTTCACTAAGTATATACTTAGCGTGTGATGATTTTCACGCGTAGGTAAAAAGCCAGTAGTGGAATAAGGAGTGCAAAGTGATCTCAAGCATCAAGAAGTATATTTCTATTTCAGTAAGACATCCTAAGATGTAATGTTGACTTTATTAGTGGCATGTAACTATTAATGTTTTAATTACTTTGTTGAACAAATTTGGAAAAAACATGGTAATTTTATGGTTTTTGTAAAATGCTGAAATTACTGTAGCGTATCGATGCATTGTTTTAAGGTTCGGTGTGTTATGTATCGATGCACTGTTCACGTACTATAGCAGTGCATCGGTACAGTCACTGTTCACGGGTATTCATTAAAAAAATCTTTTGCATTAAATTTGTTATTGCGAAAACTAAATTATGTTATGACATTTTTATAATATCAATTATTATTTAAGAAAACAAATTTTAAATAGCTTTTCAATTTTAAAATGGTTTTAGTAATTCGGGTGACATCTATAATCTGTATAGGTATAATTATACTGGTTATGGGTGTTACATATCACTCATTAGAATCCCCAACTACATCCTTATAACTTAACTTGAATCACTTTTAAGGGAATATAACTTGACTTGATTGTTCCAATCTGCCATCAACCCTTCAACTTGATTATCTTCAAAGTAATTAGTAAGAAATCTTACAACTTCGAAGTCATCACTTTGAGAATCATACCTAAAACATTGAAAGACAAATCTAGTGGAATCTACTGTATGAGGTTCTACAAGTACTCTTTCAATACATATATATTTCTTTGAGACAATAGTTTTCAACTTTGTTTTATATTTTCCTATTAATGATTCATCAAGAAGTATAAATTAACGCACCTGCAATGAGATTCTAAGTAACATAAATATAGGATATGAATATTTTTACAGAAATACAGATCTGAGTAACATGCCAAACCTTCTTTTATTATGTAGTAATGTGATGTATGATACAAGGTTTATCTCATTTTAGCAAAACTATCAAACCAATGAGCACCAATATGTCCAAAATCTCAACATGTATCCAATAAGGGCTATTCAATTCTGCGGGTATCTCGTATCATGTGTTCGTACATTTTAGGATATAGGTACAAGAATATGATCCTATAAGGACCCTCTAACGACATGAAAAACCTATCAAAATACTAATATTTGACACTCACATCCAAGCACGAACAACCTAAAACAAGACTACAATCCATTTACCTTTTAAACAAATAACTAAGGTTAGGAATGAAAATCATCACACACAAAAAAGTTTGGAATTCAAATTCTTAAATTGGAAAAAAATATGCAAAACCAAGTTAGCTATTTATATGCAAAAACATAAGTTCGTGTGAATTATCATATATATGCAAAAAAAGACAATAATTTCCAGAAATATTCCATAAAGGAAACACTTTCGAGAAAGTAGTTCTAACCCATTTACCCCTGCAAATATCGTTAATAATGGCTTTACAAAAAACAAGACCAAACCATTGACACTGTTTCATTAGATCTAAAGTACTGATAATAACAATAGTTTCTATGTTCAACTTCAAATTATATTAAACTATTGGGGACGTTGAGCTCTCAAAAGAAAATTCAAGTACGAAAAGAACTCTGTGTGTGGCATATATATGTACATGCAATCATGATATGCAGGTCAATAGAACTGCAGATTAGAGTTAACAACTAAGAAAATTTATAGGATGTAATTTCATGGATCCACTAAAACAACCAAAAGCAAACAGAAACCTAAACAAGTCAATATCTATGGCATGTATATACTATAAACACATGTTTTTGTCAGGTCAGAATTTATTATTATTATATTATCATTATTATAATTATTTATTAATATTATTTTATTTACAGGGGACAAATGGCCCAACCAACAACCAAACCTGACCCATATTACAAATTAAGACCTTAAGGCCCAACTGAAGTAACCAAGGCCCAAACATCCAAAACCATCAACCCGTAACCAGCCTGGTAAAAAACCCTAGTTGTACCAAGCCTCCAGCCGTCACTCGATCTGAACTGTCAGATTTGAACCCATCCAATGGTCCAAATCTGAATCAAGTAGGGTTTTATCATTAAGTGCTTCAACCGCCATGCGCTCCCCGCATGAGATGCTTGCGCCCGTGTTTCTCCATTACCCAAGGACTGCCACCTCTTCCAGAGTTCACGCCAGGCACCAAAAGGAGACAAAGAGCCTTAGATCAATCCTATGTTTAACCCATGTCAAGCCTGCATAATATCATCCTCACTGGATTTCAATCTTTTAGGTCAATACCCCTATCACGAGAATGGAAAAGCAAGTAAAATCAGAGGGTTCAAACCCTTACCAAATATGCAATATCAAATGTGAAAAATTAAAGAAAGAGGAAAAATTATTCACTCTTTTCGGTGATATAAATAACACATCAACAACACCAAGAACAAATCATTAACAGGAGAACAAGAAGCACAAAAAAGAAAAATCAGAGAAAAAAACCAAAGAGAAAGCTTTCGAGTAAGAAAAAAAATAGGGAAAACCAAAAAAGAAGAGAAATAGAGAATTAACTGAAGAGAATAAGCTTACCTCACAGTCACCGAAGCCTTCAAGCGTCTTCGGAGAGCCGTTTGTTCGAAGATATATCCTTAGATCTAGGGCGTTTGGAGGGTATTTGGGATTAGGGGTGTTTAGATTTGGGTTTAGAGTAGAGAGGGGATTTTTTAGGTAACATTTTAGGTCGCCAGCCACTGTGTGCGGTGGTGTAGCGCTCTGGCATGCTGTGGCCGGAGGCTACCGACCTCCCCCTATAAAGGAGGGAAGAGATAAGCCAGAGAAAAAAATGCTTTCTCTCCTTTTAGAGAGAGAAAGAAGAATGAAAAATGAGGGTGTTGGTTATTTTCAACCGATTTTTGGGTTTTTATACCTACACTGGGAGGACGTCATTTTAGGGGAAGGGTTTGTGTGTTTTGGGTGCATAAGAAAGTCATTCCCGCAGCCCTTGTGTATTGTAAACTTATGATTTGGTCACTGAAATGAATGTTAATTTATTTTAATTTGGATCTAAAGTTTTACTCTATTTCTATTTTAGTCATTATCCATGTTTGTATGTGTTTTGGGTAAATATTTGATTCAATCCCTAGATCTTAATGATGTCTATTTTAATCCTGAAGTTTGGGTGGTAGTTAAATAATGATTCTAGTACCTAGCTTGCGTGATGTTCTTATTTATGGCCATGATTTTTCTTCTTTTATAGTTTAATATAAAAATATTAATACCTTTTTTATTTTAAATTCTAAATAGTGATTGTTAATTTATTTACAATTATGGTGCCTAATCTATTCACAATGGTTACCCTAGTCTTTATTGGCTTTGTAGTTTGGTCTTTAAAGTTTATGTTTTTCAGTCACACCTTAATGTGGTCTATTCTACTTGTGTTGTGTTGTGCTTTAACCTCTCTTGTTTGTTGCATGTTATTAGGTAGCCATTAAATGTCAAAAAAACTATGTATGTTAAATATTATTTTGTGCGAATAATTTATAGAAATGCGCCTTAACTGACAAGGAGAGTGTTTCCAAGAATTTTTAAAACAAAATTATACCTTTTGTTTTCGAATGAACTCTTTAAATGTTTAACATGTGTATTTTATCTCTGAGCTAAGACAATATTATTTTGTATGGGGAATTTATGGAAATGTGTCTTAACTAACAAGGGTCACGTTCCCAATGATTTTTCATACAAATTAATACTTTTTTATGTTCGAGTTGTTTTAAAAATTATTATGGATATATGATTTATATAAATTAGGGCAATATTATTTCGCATGTAGAATCCATGGAGATGCCCCCTTAACTAACAAAAAAGGTATTTTCGAGAATTATTCGTACACAATTATACCCCTTTTAATTTTTATAAAAATGATCACAATTTAAATGTATATTAAAGTTTGCCAATTTCAACATTCAGATGATGTATAATCGCTTTGGTCTCGATTTTGGATGTTGTTGGGGTACTAATCCTTCCCCACGTGTAATCAACTCCCAAATCCTGTTTAAAAGGAGTTTCTGGTTAAGCGTGTACAACTTTTTATCTTTTAAAATTAGTTTTCTTAAAATTATTGTAAAGGATGTTTTTAGGTATTCGACCTACCTAACTCAAAGGTCGTTGGAGACTCCAAATTTGTTTATTTGTGCATTTATTTTAAAACTTAACCTTTTCCAAGTTTAAGTTGGATCGCTCCCCGAAGTAGCCCCAAAAAATTTAAGGACAGTATTGACAGCTTTGCGACTTCACTGGGGACATTAGAGAGTGAGGTCGTAATCGATTATACTTCATATTTTTAGTTGAAAATTGTAAATTTGAATGATATTTAAATTTTGATCTTCATGTTTTGTTTCCATTACATTGTACATGTAAGACTCCAAATATCAGGTCAACGACTTTATTGAAAATATTTCAAACTGGAGGATTAATTTGAATAAATGATAAGGATAAGAAATAATTTGGAAATAGTGGTTAAGACCAATTAGTAACAATGGATGAATAAAGAGAGCATTTTGGTCGTTTAAGGTGAAATAAATTTAAAATTCATTTGTATTAGGGATTTAAAAGGGGAAAAATAATTTAAGAAAATAAGTTTTTGAACGTTATGTCGAAATATGAGTTTTTATTGAGGTTTACAAGTATATTTGACTTGTCAAATAAGTAAATAAGAGATTAGTATCATTGGATGTGATTAAAAAAATGTATGAAAAAGTAGTATGATTCTTGGTTCTAGATGTTCTTTGGAGAAATTAGATGTTATGAGAAGCTAAATGGAGGAAAATTAGTTGGGTTAAGTGATATTAAGTTTGAGGGTATTGTTTAAGGTAAAAGTAAAGGAATTTGATGAAATTTGGATAAAAATTGAGATAAAAAAATATCTAGGTTAGGGTATCAGTACTGGAAGAACAATACTGATAAGGTTAAAATTTGATGAATTACAATGAATAGTATCAATATTGATGCAATTAGTATCGATACTACGAGAAAGCTATCAATACCATGGATTTCAGAATACATAAATGGTATCTGTACTGAAAGGGAGTATCGGTACCATAGTATAGAAGTATCGATACCATGATAGGGGTACCGATACTATTGAGCCTCAAATTGTAAAATAGCCTGAAATTGTAATAGAAATTGAAATAATAGTACTTTTAATTAATATTAAAGATTAAATGTTAGTAAATATACTAACATTGGTATGGTATGTGTCCTTAATGGATGCTTGTGTAAATCATAACCAAGCTCTTCAGTCTAGCAAGAAAAAGGGAAAAGATAAAGTTGTCGAATAGTCAGACATCATTACAGCTTATTAGCTATGCTTATCAGGTGAGTAAATTTATTGTGTTTATATGAGATGAGAAAGACTCACAATGAGTCAACTTAGAATGTTTTGGTTTTAATGTATGTTTTACCGTATTTAATATACTTTCATTATGTGTATGGAAAGGATAATATGAATAAGTTTTAGAGTATGAACTGTTCTAAAATGAATGAATAAATGAAAATGCATAACAATGCATTAAAGGCATGAAGGATACCATAAATGAAAATGCATAACGGTGCATTAAAGGCATGAAATGATGCCATAAATGAAAATGCATAACGGTGCATTAAAGACATGAAAGGATGCAACTATCATCAATCTAAGGTTAACTCTCATCAGTAACAGTAGGATAATCGTAATTATTTTGAAAAATTACTGGCATGTAAGTGAATTTAAGAAAAATGCTATGTAATGTATTTTAAGTGAAAATTTTTATTAATATGTTTAACCAATGTTTTATTATTGTACTAAATATTTGGTTTTATTTTCGAAACAAAAATTTATAAGTTGATAAATGAGTGAATGTTTCTAAATTTCGTGTGATACCCATGACTTATGTACGGACACACATATAGGATATGGGTGTTACATTTATTTGTATCAGAGCTACAGGTTTAGCCGATTCTCAGCCGAAACCTATTTTATTTGAAAATAGAAAAAGGGATTACATACCATTAAGAATGTCAAGGTTACTCATATGGTGTCATTAGAGTGTAATTGATGATACACCTTACTAACTGTAGTGTTATTATTATTTATGTCATAATAGTTGTTGGAATCTTCAAACTCAAGAAGAACGGGGGAACAAGAAATTAGAGAATGATTTGGTAGGGAAAGTTATGAGGCTAATAGTGATTACCCGATTCCATTTGAAAATGCTAGTGCACCTTCACATCGGGGGATGTTGGTTCCTGAGTTTAGAGCTTTTATGCAAGCTCTTGACGCCATATTGACCCAATTTTAACCTCCCCTTGCACCTTCTGCACTGAGGATGTTGATCCCAAAATAGATGAAGAGTTTGGGAGCTCCAGAGTTTCGAGGAGAAGAGGATGAGGGTCTTATAGAGGTTGACTTATGGATAAGTGATGTTATGATAATGCTTGAAAGCCATCACTTCTCGGATTTGGAAAACTAGGTGGAGCTGTATCTTTACTTAGAGGATCAACTCGAGTATGGTGGTTAAATACTACGATGTATGCACCACCGGAGCAAGTGACTTGAGAATTCTTCCTGGAGAAATTCAAGAACAAGTATATGGGTGAGCAATTTAGACGAGAAATGCTGTTAAAGTTCATTAATTTGAAACAAAGTGATCGAGCCGTACATGACTTCGAGGCTGAGTATAATAGGTTGAGTCATTTTTCTACTGAAATAGTTCAAAAGGACAAGGCTCGACGTGATTGGTCCATAGGAGGTTTGAGGCCAAAGTTAAAAGAGATGGTGGTGGCTTTGTACTTGCCTAGTTTACATAAAGTCATAAACCGAGCCAAGGCTATTGAAATAGTTCAAGACGAGACCATAGCAACAGAGCTGAGTTTACAGACGGGGAAAAGAGTTCAAATGCCTTCAACTCCCCATCATGCTAAGAGAGGCAAGGGCTCAAGTTCTAGATATACTGATCGAGATGGTTCTACTGCATCTTTATAGAAAATAAAACAATCCGAATCTTTTACTGCTAGATTGGGTAGATCATCTGGGGAAAGGGTTCTATGTCAAACATTTGGTGAATTGCAGGGTGGAGTATGCAGAATTCTCAGTAGATCTTGTTTCCAATGTGGCAAAACTTATCACTTTGCTCGAAACTGTCCAAAAAAATATGGGTATAATTCGATGTAATCTGAAAGATCGATGGAATCTGAAAGATTGATGGAATCCTCTAATTGAAAGAGAGGAATGGGTAGATCCATGAGACAATCTGAATCAATGTAGTGATAAGAGACTTGGGGAGTTGCCAGAATTTACAACATTAAGACTAATGAGGATCGAGACAACTCATAACAGGTACATTCAATCTTTTTGATGAGCCTTTATTTGTTTTAGTTGACTCTGGTTCTACACACTCATACATTAGTACAAAGCTGGTTATAGCTAGAGGAATTCCTTTAGAACCAATTATAAGTGAGATGATAGCGGTAAACCTGATGGGTCACAGTGCTATAGTAACTCAGGTATTTAGAAAATGCCTGATAAAGATTCAAGGGGTTATGTTCCCGTTAAACTTGATGGAGTTGCCCTTCGATAAGTTTGAAATCATTTTGGACATGGATTGGTTGTCTCCACATCATGAATGGGTTGATTATCACAAGAATCGATTATTCTTGAAGGATGCGAAAGTCTCCGAAATAGTAGTGATTCACGAAAAAGAGAAATCACCATCCAATATGATATCGGCCATGACTGCAAAAAAAATGATGTCAAAGGGATGCATAACTTTTCTAGCTAATGTGATAGACACTTGAGTGTCGGAAGTGAGATTAAATGATATCCCAATAATTAAGGGGTTTCCAGAGGTTTTTCAGGAGGAATTACCAGGTTTACCTCCAGATCGTGAGGTTGAATCTAGGTTTGAGGTTTACCTAGGAACCAAACATGTTTCTATGCCTTCATATCGAATGGCTCCAAAGGAGTTAAGAGAATTAAAAGCCCTATTTCTAGAGCTACTTGATAAGGTATTTATCAGATCCAGTGTTTCTCTTTGGGGAGCACCTGTGCTATTTGTGAAAAAGAAGGACGAGTTTATGCGATTATGTATTGACTATCGTTAGTTAAATAAAGTAACGATAAAGAAAAAGTATCCCCTTCTGAGGATTGATGATCTGTTTGATCAACTGAAAGGTGCACAGTGTTTTATAAGATAGACTTGAGGTTGGGTACCACCAATTAAAGATAAAAGAAGATGATATTTGAAAGGCATCTTTTCGGACTCGGTATGGACACAACGAATTCATGGTAATGCCATTTGAATTAACTAATGCTCTTGCAACATTTATGGAGTTGATGAACCGATTATTCTAGACTTACTTGGATCAATTCGTGGTGATATTTATAGATGATATTTTGGTATATTCCAAGTCAAGAGAGGAACATGATGTTCATCTTCGAGTGGTTCTTCAGGTCTTTATGAAAAGAAATTATATGTGAAATTGTCCAAATGCAAATTTTGGTTAGCTGAGATTACTTTCCTTGGTCATATAGTCTCTGAGAATGCATAAGACTGGATCCTAAAAAGATTCAAGCTATAGTGGATTGGCAACCCCCAAAGAATGTTTTTGAAGTTCAAAGTTTCTTGGGACTTACTGGTTATTAGACACGGTTTGTGAAGAACTTCTCAATGTTAGTTTTGCCTCTAACTAAGTTGTTACGAAAGAATGTGCCTTTTGTTTGGAAGGAGAAATGCCAAGAAAGTTTTGAAAATGCTAAAGAGAATAGTAACAGAGGCCCTAGTGATCGTAAAACCCGAGTTGAGTAAAGATTATGTAGTCTATAGTGATGCTTCTCATAATGGGTTGGGATGTGTACTCATGCAAGATGGAAAATGAAAGAATGAATCAACTTTTAAATCTCTTACATTAGCATGGAGGGTCACGGGGAAGAGGAGAAGAGAAGAGAAAGCTTCCAGAGTTTTCCTTTCTTTCTCCCTTGATCGCATGTTAAATAACCCTTAAAATGTTTTTTAATTTATTTCTGATCAAAAGACCAATTTACCCTTCAATCCTTCAATCTTTGATAACAAGTCTTAAACAATAATTCCCAAAATTATTTCTTGAACTTTTTAGTTTATCAAAAGGTAACCACTAACTTTTAAATCCTTACACTTTAGACACTGACTAGATGTTTAGGGTATTACAATTCTCCCCTTAATAAAATTTGTCTTCGAATTTTCACTATACAAAAAGACGAGGAACTTTTCTCTTTACATCCTTTACACGCTTCCACGCCACCTCTTCCTATACTATTTATTCTTCATAGTCAATTAAATTGAACTTTTATTTCTTTCGGTGCTATGATGAGAAAAAATATCGGATCGATATCTCTTAGCATCGAAGCGTGAAAGACATTTGTGAATCTTTTCCATTCTGGTGGGAATACTCGCTGATAGGCTACTGGTCCAACTCCTTTAAAATCTCATAAGATCCAATGAATCTTAGAGTGATCTTTCTATTCTATACAAAATAAATAATCTTCTTCCAAGGCAAGACTTTGAGAAACACTTTATCACTTACTTAGAATTCAATTTCCATTATCTTCAAATCCGTATAGGACTTTTGTTGATCAACAACTATATTAAAATTATCTTAAATAATCTTCACTTTTTTTCTTCAACTTCTTTGATCAAATTTGGCTTCACTAAGTCTCGATCTTTCAATTTGAACCTACTTAATGGTGTCTTATATTTTATTATAAGCAAAACTTCACTTACATCTATCTTGATAAATTTCTTAAACTTGCTGACATACCAATCACTTAAAAACAACTCGATGATAACTTTTTCCATGGCATATAAACATTCATCAGACTTTAGTTCTCCTTTTTCTTACTTATTATGTACTTAACAAGTATGAAAATTTCATATTTATCTTAAAATACTTAAATCGATCCAACATCAAAGGCTTTAATTTAATTATACAATCAAAACATTATCTATCTTAAAAAGAATTCGTATTCAGAACCCTTAAAATGAAAGTGTCTCTTGACCCTATCGTATTAGTATCGTACAAACCTTTCATGATTATAGTTGATAAAAATGCCCTCATTCTTTAAAAATTTAAATACATTTCCTGTCTTTACACTCCTTCGATTCAACACATATATTTAACTTTTGAGATCCTTATAAATATAACATCATTTACCTAGAAGTTAGTAGTTTCCTATCAATAAAGTATATCCCATTAATGCTAACTGGATATTGTGAATAGGTTGATTTCTTTCATACTTCTGTAGTAGCTTAAAATGTAATACCTCAAACATCGGGATAGTGACTAAAATGTAAGAATTTAGTATTTGGTGGTTTAATTTTATTAAATTGGAAAGTTTAAGGACTAATTTTGGAAATTTTATTTAGGAATTGATATCAAAGATGGAAGAGTAGAAGGGCATTATGGTCTTTTAGTATGTTATGAATTTAAAAATTATTTTCTTAAAAGATAATTAAGCATATGATGAAAAATAAATGGGAAAGAATTGTTTGGAAGCTTGACTCACTTTTCTTCTTCTTCTTCTCTTCTTGCGACTCCATTGATAAGGTGAGTTTGTCACAATTTGGTTATTATTTTCAGTTGTGGGTTGGTTTTGAAGCATTGGGTAGTATAGAAGATTGAAGAAACTTTAATATGAATAGAAACTAAGAGATTAGTGAATTATTAATAAATTAGTAAAATGGGGTTTTAAGGGATTTGATGTTATGGTTTAGTATTTGGATTTCTAATGATAAATTTGACTTTTCATATGTCTAATTAAGAAGTTAGAAGTATTAGAAAGGATTAAAATCATGTTTGAATATTTGGTATGATTATTAGGTTTAAGTGTTATAAGGAGAAAGTTAGGTATTATAAGGTGAATTATGGTGGTAAGTTAGTTGGGGTAAGCGATAATAAGTTTAAGGGTATGAATGGGGGAAAAAGCTTAAGATTTAGGTAAAGAGTGGGAAAATTTTAAAGTGAAAATAAGTAAAATCTTGGTTTGGGTATTGGTACTGAAAGAATAATATCGATACTATAGGGTTAAATTAAAAGAAATGATTTGAATCGGATGAACAATATCAATATTGATTGAAGTAGTATCCATCCTGAAGTGTGTATTGATACCAAAGGTAAGGTGTCGATACTGTAAGTAGAGATGAAATTCTAGAATGATAAAATGGTATAGATGCCGAAGTGGGTATCAGTACCCCAAAAGAGAAGTATCAGTACTGTATGAAGGGTACCAATACTATCCAGTCTGAAATGTTGAATTAGGTGTTTCATTTTGTTTTTGTAAGTGCAAATTGGTTATTTATTAATGGAAAGTTAGTATTGATCTTAGACATATTATTGTATAGATTGGGAACAACATCGTACTGATCGAATCGATATAGCAAAGATTCAGAAGAAATTTAAAAAGGATTTTGTTTAGGAATTATGTGAGGCACACGTGAGTGCAACTCTTTTGTTTTATATTACCTTTGAGGGTGGCTTGCGATAAACCAACCTTAGAGTTTTTGATCGAAAACCATTTTATTTATTTTATGTAATATTTTTATAATGCTCTATTCAAGTTATATTTCTAAAGCTATGTTTTGATTGTTATATGTACATGAATGTGAACATGCGATATTTGAATATGCTTATACAAAAATGGTCTATGTGAAAGTACCCTATGAGAATGTACTTTATAAGAATAAGACATACTTTAAATAATGAAATGATAAATAATTATGTGGTTAAATCCCAAGGTATATATATGAGAATTAGTGTTATAGTTGGCATGCGAAGAGTTGAGGGTCCTATGTGGTCCTTCGGGACAAACCTATGTGGTCCTTGGGGACAAACCTATGTGGTCCTTCGGGTGAAAACTATATAGCCCTTCGGGACAAATATGTTGCACTTCGGTGTAAATTATATGAGCAGTGGTGACTGCATTAGTGAACAACCTCAATGTACTCAAATATCTAGAGTTCTCAGTAGTATGCATTGGGCTATTAAAGACAAAGTGATATAAACAAAGCAAAGTGTAAAAGTATACATTCTTGTCAGGAAATGTAAATTGAAATTCCTTATGAAACGTTTTCTATGAGATGAACATGAAAATATTTTACAATGTTTTATTATACTCGCAATTGACTCACTAAGTCAACGACTTAGCGTGTGATTTTTTCAGACATAGGTTCGAAGAGATCATAAGGGTAAAGCTAGGAAGGGACAGAATACAAGGAAGGAAGATCAGATCAGAACAATTTAATCTGAAGGTTTTTGAATTATGTAATTTGTTGGCATGTATTAAAATGATTTAAATTAAAATGCTCTGATCCATTTTGTAATCATACTATTTTATAGTTATGTAAATTATTAAGTACTTACTTTCAATGTGAGTTTGAATTTTAATAGCAATTTGATTTAAGGGTTTCACCACCTGAAAATAAAAAAAGTTAAAATTTTCAATAAGTTTTCAACAAGTAAAAGTTTTGAAAAGTCAATGTGATGCCTCAGATTCGTATCCAGGTCGGGTACGAGTTAGAGGTGTTACATTTATTAGTATCAGAGCTATGGTTTAACTAATTTTAAGTTCGAAATGAAGAAGTTTTTTTAAAAGTGTACATGCCAACTAAAAGTTAAAATCTCTGATCTGATAAGGTAATTAGTATGTCGTCTTTACTAATAGAATAGTGATGTTATCTTAATAGATGTCGAATGAAGAGGGTTCTCGAAGTGAAATGAGGGATGCTCATGAGGGTAATAGTAATTCACTTCCCCAAGTAGACAAGCTAAAGAACAAATGCTTCAAGGAGTGACTGTACAAGATCAAGGGCCTTTTTTCGGATGTTGGACGCGATTCTGACGCATTTCTAACCATCTTCTCCCTTAGCTCCTATGATGATTTTAGGAGCACCTAAATTTAGGGGAGAATCTGAGGAATGTCGTGTTTTTGCGGACCATTGGTTAAATGATGTGAAGATAATGTTAGACGACCTCCATTGTTTAAAAATTAAGAAATTGAGTGTAGTAATCTCCTTGTTATGAGGACAAGCACGGATATGGTAGACTAACATGACGGTGAGTGCTACTAGGGACCATGTGACATGGTCATTCTTTCTTGAAGATTTCAAGAACAAGTATATCAGGGATCAGTTCATCATACAAATGAAACAATAATTCATGAATTCGAAGGAAGGGAATCGCACTATGTATGAGTATGAGTTTTAATTTCGTAAGTTGAGAAGATTTGTAATTGAATTGGTCCCAACAAAAAAAAAGAACTCCTGTGATTGGTTTGTAGAGAGTTTACGCCCCAGTTTGAAGGAACTATTGTTAGCGCTAAATCGTTCCACGTGTCAAGAGGTGGTGAATAGAGCTAAAGCCTTAGAGTGAGCTCATAATGAAAGATTTGGGGAACAAAAGACCCAGTGGAACAAGAGAGTAAATATCTCATCAAGTGCATCATAATCAGAGAAAATATGAGGTTCAAGTTTTAGACCTCAGTTTAGATCGGAGTCAACTGTATCCTTAGGTAAAGGATCCAATCCTGGAAGAGCTAGCAGACTCAATCTGTGGAATCGGGTGTGAGAAAGTCAACTCAATGTTAACATTGTGGTAAACAACATACTGTCATATGTCGAAGGGTATCCGGAGCATGCTTTAAGTGTGAAGAGATAGGATATTTCATTCGAGATTACCCATTGATGACTAGGCCGAGGAAAGAATCAGTCTGAGTCGACCACTCAACCTGAAGTGTATTCAACTGTTCGAGTGTACAACCTTAAGACTAGTGATGATCCTGATATCATTGTAGGTACTTTCAAGTTAACTGATAATCCTATTTTAGTTTTGATTGACATGGGATCAACTTCTTATATTAGTAGTAAATTGGTGAGACAATTGAAAATTCAGTTAGAAGCTATAAGTAATTATGTGATCGTAAATAATCCATTAGGGTATAGTGATAGGGTGAATCAGTTGTGTCGAGGGTGTCCCATAAGGATTCAAGGAATTAAATTCCCTACTAATCTTTTGAAGTTATTCTGGGAATAGAGTGGCTATATTGTTATCATGACAATATCGATTGAAGCTAGTAGCTTTGATAAGTCCTGAAGGATTAGAAATAATTGTGATTAGTGAAAGATTTAATCCATTAGCTAGCATGATATCAGTAATATCAACCAAGAAGTTAATGTTACAAGGATGTCTAGCTTTTATCGCCAATGTGATCGATACTAAAGTCAAGGAGAGAGGACTATAGGACATTTCGACGGTCTGGGAATTTTCAGATGTATTTCCAGAAGAATTTTCAGGATTACCTCTTAATATAGAAGTTGATTTTCAAATTGAGGTTATGCCGGGAGCAACATCGATTTCAATGGCTCTTTACCAAATGGCACCGAAGGAACTGAGTGAGCTAAAGGATCAGTTGCAATAGCTATTGGATAAAGGATTTATCAGACCCAATGTATCGCCTTGGGATGTACCAGTATTTTTTGTAAGGAGAAAGATGGTTCGATACGTCTCTACATTGATTATCAACAACTCAATAAGGTGACCATAAAGAATAAGTATCCTCTCCCAAGAATCGATGATTTATTTGATTAACTCATGGAAACTGTGGTGTTTTCCAAAATCGATTTACGCTCTGGTTATGATCAATTAAAGATACAAGAAAAATATGTTCCAAAAATGGTGTTTAGGACTGTGTATGACCATTATGAAATCGTAGTAATGTCATTTGGATTAACTAATGCACCTGCAACATTTATGGACCTAATGAATAGAGTATTCCAACTGTACCTTGATTAGCTTGTGGGCGTCTTCATTGATGACATCTTAGTGTATTCAAAGACAATGGAGGAGCATGATGCCCATCTTCGGTTGATTCTTCAAAACATTAATAGGCAATAAGCTTTATGCTAAGTTTTCTAAGTTCGAGTTTTAGTTAACTGAAGTGGTATTCCTTGGATACGTGGTTTCTACAGAGGGGATTCAGGTAGATCATCAGAAAATAAAAGCTATATTATATTAGGATGTCTCAAGAAATGTTTCTGAAGTACCAAGTTTCTTAGGTTTGGCGGTATATTATCGAAGGTTCATAAAGGATTTTTCAATGATTTCATCCCCTTTGACCAAGCTGTTAAAAAAATATGTGTCTTTCACATGGATGGATAAATGTCAAAAGAGTTTTGAATCTTTAAAGGAAGTTCTTACAGAGTCTTTGATGCTAGTGCAATCTCCGATGCTAGTGCAACCAGAATCAGATAAAGATTATACAATTTAAAGTGACACTTCCCATAATGGGTTGGGATGTGTTTTAATGCAAGAAGGAAAAGTAGTGGCATATGCTTCGAGACATCTTAAGCCATATGAGAAGAATTATTCGACGCACGATCTTGAGTTAACAACAGTGGTGTTTGTATTGAAGATTTGGCGTCACTATTTATTTGGTGAGTGTTGTTATATCTACACAAATCATAAAAGTTTGAAGTATTTGCTAACTCAAAAGAAGCTTAAATTAAGACAAAGAAGATAGATTGAGCTACTTATAGATTATGATGTAATCATAGATTATTACCCTGAGAAAGCAAACGTAGTAGCTGATATACTTAGCCGAAAGACTTTCACAGCTTTACATATGTTAGATGCTCGACTTGTATTAAAGAACAATTATGATTTGATGGCTGAATTGAAATTAAGACCGTTATTGCTGGAATGAATAAAGGAGTCACAAAGGAAGTATGATAAATGTTTAGTAAGGATAGAACAAGTGGACTAAAGTAAAATTAAGAACTTTGAGGTGAAGTTAGATGGAGGGAACAAGATGTATCAATATTTAAAAGGAAGATTTTGGTGGCCAGGAATGAAATGGGCTATTACAGAGTTTGTTTCAAAGTGTCTAACTTGTCAAATAATGAAAGCTGAACATCAAGTTCCTTTAGGACTTTTACAACTGATTTCCATTCCTTAGTGGAAGTTGGAAATAATTTCGATGGATTTTGTAACAGGACTACCTTTGACACCAAATAAGAAATATTCTATTTGGGTAATTATGGATCACTTAACAAAGACTGCGCACTTCATTCCCGATCGAACTAATTGTTGAATGGATAAGTATGTTGATCTATACATCAAGGAGATAGTTCGACTTCAATGAGTACCAGTTTCTATAGTTTCTGATAGAGATCCAAGATTCACTTCGAGGTTTTGGAAGTCTTTACATAAAGCATTGGGTACCCTATTGAACTTTAAAATGACTTTTCACCTTCAGACCAATGATAAATTGGAGCAGACGATCCAGGTTATGGAAGATATCCTGAGAACGTGTGTGATTGATTTCCATGGATCTTAGGAAAAGTATTTACCGCTTGTAGAATTTACGTACAATAACAGTTATCAATCGAGTATTAAAATTACACCATATGAAGAATTGTATGGAAGGAAATGGAGGACACCGCTTAATTAGTATGAATTAAAAGATCGAGATGTTCATGGTCCTTACTTGATTAAAGAAGTAGAAGAAAAGGTTCAGGTGATCCAGCATATCCTTGAAGTGGCATCAGACAGACAAAAGTCCTACTCGGATTTGAAGAGAAAGGAAATTGAAATCCAATTAGGCGACAAAGTTTTCCTCAAAGTATCACCTTGAAAGAAAGTACTCCGTTTTGGACGCAAAGGAAAGCTCAGTCCTAGATTCATTAGACCTTATGAGATCTTAAAAAGAGCTGGAGCAGTGGCATATCAGTTAGAATTGCCACTAAAAATAGAAAATATTCATAATGTATTCCACGTGTCTATGCTCAGGAGATATCGATCAGATCCTTCACAAGTCATAACATTAAAAGAAATAAAAGTCTAACCTAACCTGACCTATGAGGAAAAACCAATGCAGATTTTGGCAAATGAAGTCAAACAACTGAGGAACAATATGATTGCATTGGTTAAAGTTCTCTGGAGAAATCACAAAGTAGAAGAGGCGACATGGGAACATGTAGAGGACATGAAACGAAAATTTCCTTATCTCTTTGTGTAGTGAAAATTCGAGGAAAATTTTTCTAATGGGGGAGAATTGTAATACCCCAAACATCGGGTCAATGACTGAAGTGTAATAATTTAATATTTGGTGGTTTTATTTTAATAAATTAAAAAGTGCAAGGACTAATTTTTGAAATTTTGTTTAGGACATGATATCAAATATGGAGCAGTGTAAGGGCATTATGGTCTTTTAGCATGTTATGAATTTAAAAATTCATCTTAAAAGATATTTAAGCATTTGAAGAAAAATAAAGGGGAAAGAATTGTCTGGAAGCTTGGCTCACTTTTCTTATTTGTCCCTTCCCGTGACTCCATTGATAAGGTTAGTTTTTCTCAAGCTGGTTATTATTTTCAGGTGTGGATTGCTTTTGAAGCATTGAGTAGTATATAAGCTTGTGGAAACTTTAATATGCATAGAAACTAAGAGATTGGTGAATTATTGATGAATTAGTAAAATGTGTCTTAAGAGATTTGTTGATATGGTTTAGTATTTGGATTTCTAATGATAAATTTACTTTTCAAGGGTTTAATTAAGAAGTTAAAAGTATTAGAAATGATTAAGAACATGTTTGAATATTTGGTATGATTTTTAGTTCTAAGTGCTCTAAGTAGAAATTTAGGTGTTATAAGGGGAATTATGGAGGTAAGTTAGTTAGGGTAAGTGATAATAAGTTTGAGGGTATGAATGGGTCTAAAAGCTTAAAATTTAGGTAAAGAGTGGGAAAAATTTGAAGTGAAATGAGGTAAAATCTAGGTTTGGGTATCGGTACTGAAAGAACAGTACCAATACTATAGGATTAAATTGAAAGAAATAGTTTGAATTGGAAGAACAGTATCGATACTAATTGAAGTAGTATAGATACTGAAGTGGGTATCGATACTGTAAGTAGAGTTGAAATTCCTGAATACAAAATGGTATCGATACCGAAGTGGGTATCGGTACCCAGAAGAGAAGTATTGATACTATTGGAGGGGTACCGATACTATTCAGTCTGAAATACTGAATTAGGTGTTTCATTTCGTTTTTGGAAGTGCAAATTGGTTATTCGTTAATGGAAAGTTAGTATTGATCTTAGAAATATTGTTGTGTAGATTAGGAATGACATCGTACTGATCGAAGCGATATAGTAAAGAGACGGAACGAAAGTTAAAAAAGATTTCATTTAGGAATTACATGAGGCAAATGCGAGTGTAACTAATTTTTTATATTAGATTTGAGGGAGGCTTGCGATAAACCAACCTTAGAGTTTTCAATTGAAAAACATTTTATTTCTTTTACGCAATATTTTTATAATACTTTATTCAAGTTATATTTCTAAAGATATGTTTTGATTCTTATATACACATGAATATCAACATGCGATATGGGAATATGATTATACAAAAATGGTCTATGTGAAAGTACCCTATGAGAATGTACTTTATGAGAATAAGACATACTTTGAATAATGAAATTATAAATAATTATGTGGTTAAAGCCCAAGGTATATGTATGAGAATTAGAGGTATAATTGGCATGCCATGAGTCGGGTCCTATGTAATTCTTCGGGTTAAAACTATATGGTCCTTCGAGACAAAACTATGTGGTCCTTCGTGACAAGCCTATGTGGTCCTTCGTGACAAGCATATGTGGTCCTTCGGGATAAACCTATGCGGTCCTTCGAGACAAAACTATATGGTCATTTGGGACAAATATGTGGCACTTTGGTACAAATTATGTGAGCAGTGGTTACTATATTTATGCACAACCTCAATGCACTCAAATACCTTGAGTTCTCAGTAGTATACATTGGGATATTAAAAAAAAAGTGATATATACCAAGCAATGTGTAAAAGTATACGTTCTTATCAGGAAATGTAAATCGAATTCCTTATGAAACGTTTTCTATGAGATGAACATGAAAATATTTTACAATGTTTTATTATACTTGTAATTGCCTTACTAAGTCAATGACTTAGCGTGTGATCTTTTCAGACGTAAGTTCGAAGAGATCAGAAGGGTAAGGCTAGAAAGGGATAGCATACAAGGAAGGAAGATCATATCATAACAATTACAGCTGTAGGTTTCTTCTATTATGTAAATTGTTGGAATGTATTAAAATGTTTTAAACTGAAATGCTCTGATCCAATTTGTAATCATACTATTTTATAGTTATGTAAATTATTAAGTGCTTACTTTCAATGTGAGTTTGAATTTCAATAGCAATTTGATTTAAGGGTTTCACCACTTGAAATAAAATAAAAAAGTTAAAATTTTCAATAAGTTTTCAACAAGTCAAAGTTTTGAAAAGTCAATGTGACACCTCATATTCGTATCCGGGTCGGGTACGGGTTGGGGGTGTTATATAACAGCATAACTAAAACTTTTTCTTCTTATGCAAACACACATCTTATAATTATAATACACCTTGCTATGACTAACATAATGTTTTCCAAATTCTAATCATACTAACCTTGGAATTTATGTCAATAATCATTGTAAGCTCTTAACATTTTCTTGACACTTACCAATCTAATTAAATAATATGTATATCCTCAATAACTTAGTCAGAGAAAATACAATCATTCACTATATTCTTATCAATACTAGTAATTTCATTCAACTATATCTCAAATTTCCTTAATATACATATCCTTATCCTCTTACTTGAGTCTACATGGATAAGGAATATAACCATAGAAAATACACACTTATGTTTTGTCAACTTATCATACAAATTTTCTCCTGATCCTTTAAACTCAATCACACATGTCTTAACATAACTTTAAAAATCTGAATAACCTGATCGGACCAACCATATATCTGTGGATGGAATTTAATGCTAAAGTTAAATCGAGTTTTGAAGGCCTTGCTCAAATAATTCCAAAACCATGAAGTAAACCTTATGTCTCATCAGATAAATTAAAACTGACACTCCATATACTCTAATATCTTCTTAATGTATAGTTATGCATGCTTATCCTTTGAAAAATCCTTTTGAATAGGAATGAAATACGTGGGCTTTGCTAAATGATCCACCAATACTCCAAATTGAGTCCTTTTTATTCCATGTCAATGGCAACCCAATTACGAAATCCATGGTAACCTTTTTCTCATTTCTACTGAGAACTGAAAAATTGTTTTCTTTCATTCCAAATTTATGTAATACCTTATTTTCAACATTTCAAACTTATAAGCTAAACCTCTTTAAAAATCCTTGTCATACTTAGTGCTCCAAACCGTTCACTTTAATTTCTCATATCTTTATTACCTTAATATATCCTATGCTCCTTACTTTCCTTTATATCATGTTCTATCCTGAACATGTACTTATATATATTCATCCTTTATTTTTAACAAAATAAATTGGAACATTATCTTAGCATTCCTTGCGTTATCTTCTTATTCCAACAACCAAGGGACATAGCATATGAATTTCTATAACCTTCTTAAAATACTTAGAAAGTTCTATCATTTCTCTTTGTTTTACTTTCAACTTGGTAATTTGACCAACACTTCAAGTTTCTCCTCTTTATCACCAATACTGTTGATCCAATACTTTGCCATCATATTTAAACAAGTATAATATTTATTAACTTTTACTCATAACTCCAAAATTTTTTTCCTTCTTAATTCAAAATTTCCTTATAACATAGGTCATTTTTTTGCATACTTCAACTTCCTTCTCTTAGCAATACTAAAAACATCTTCATACAACTTATAATCAGTACTGATTGCTAATTTTATTGAACCTTCTTAACTTTGGTAATCTATAATCATTTGTAAGGAATCTTATTCTTTATTATTCCTTATACTCATAATTTCTCTACTTGATCAATCAGAACTAAATTCAAATACATATCTAACCATGTAAAACACTTCTTCCACTTCAACTTATACAATTTCTGTCGAATTTTCAAATCCAGTTTACAAAATTTACACTTAGACCAGACTTGCTATTCTAATTCTTGGCTTCTTATAAACTAAAAAATTATAAATCTTTATTCATATTTCGAAACAAATTTCTCTATTTCAAACGAAACCCATTTTTTTTATTTTCGATACTACTTAGAATCATTTTCAAATATTATCTTCTACAATGCATTTATTTCTCCAACTTATTTTTCAAAACTATAAATTTTCATCTGATCTTATTATTACATTCCTTGCATTTCGTTGTTTCCTATAAAATCTTTCCTTCCGAACCTTTCTAAATCATTAACCTTGAACAACCATCTATTAGGGCTTAATAAATTATTATCCTGAATTCACAGTAGACTTATATACTATTCAACATTTCTTTTGTGACCAAAAACATTTAACCATCACTTTATATTATGAAATAAATTTTAAATCCAACATTTCTCAACTTCTTCCTTACACTCGAATGTTTTTTACCTTCATATCATGTTTTACCACGGGAGCCCTTGTAGTCTGACATATATTAATATTTAATTACTTAACTATAGTAGCAAGGACAACCTACTAATTACACCATTAGATCAGAGATACTTGTTATTTTGTTGGCATGTACAAACGAAACATTTTTTATAGTCGACCGCTGGTCTGTTTCAAAAACTTGACTAAACCTAAGCTCTGATACCAATAATGTAACACCCCAACTCGTACCCCGATCTAGATACGAATCTGAGGTATCATATTGATTTTTAAACTCTTTGACTTTTTGAAAATTTGACTATTATTATAAAAATGGAAAACACATTTACAAAACATATCAGAACATCTACAATTTTAAACATAATTAGCACATGCCAGCAACATTTCAAATCAAAACTTATACAATTCAAATTTCTAATTCTCACCAGTACGTTATCTTGCTCTTGCTTATTCAACTTACTCCTCGAAGCTTGTGATCATATGTGTAAAAACAATCACACGCTAAGTCTATGACTTAGTGAGGCATTATGATCTTTATAAAATCATAAAAAAAATTTATTTAAACATTTCATAGAAAATACTTGATATGAAAATCAATTCACGTTTCATATAAATGTTATAAACTTTTAGACCCTGCTTAATTCATAATTACATTTACGTTTTAAAAACTACATATACGATTATACACTTTTCATTCTATATCAATTTGTTTAATTCATATTCATTGATTTATTTAGCCCATTGTATACCACTGAGAACTCAAGGTATGCGAGTACAATGAGGTTGTGCACTAATGTAGTCACCACTGCTCATATAAATTGCAACAAAGGGCCATGTAGAATTTGTCATGAAGAATGCGTAGAATTTGTCCCGAAGGACCACATAGATTTATCCTGAAGGACCACGTAGATTCTCCCGAAGGACCACATAGATATGTCCCAAAGGACCACGTTGAACCCTCGACTCTTGGCATGCCAACTGTACTTATAATTCTCATAAATATACTTCGGCCTTATTCCATATAATTATTTTTTATTTAATTATTCAAAGTGTGTCTTATTCATGTAGATCACATTCAAATAGGTATTTTCACGTGGAACATTTTCACTTTGAACATTTCCATATAAACATATTCCCATATCATTTTCACGTAGAAAACCTTTACATAGTATATCAGATTGTATTATATTTAACTCCATATATCATTTCATGTCAAATTTCATAAACAAAAATATATTAAAAATATCAGAAAAGATCTTGTCATAATTCAAATCATTTACATTAACATACTTTCAAGATTTAGCTCTTCACAAAACAAATTATTCACAATTTATTTATCAAAGCATGATAAAAGTGTTTCATAGTAAAATTTAAAACATTTTCTTTCAAAATATTCGAGGTTGACTTATCGCAAGTCTTCCACCTATTATATTTAAAAGTATAGTAAAATGCACTCACCTTTGCCTCACATATGTCCTAAGCAGACATCCTTTCACTGTAGCTTACTAACTTTACACGTCCATTCGTTCAACACTTGCTTTCAATCAAATCTACACATTTAATATGACCCCGGAATATCGGAACTCAATTACATTGACGCAATTAAATTTTACTTAAACAAAATGAAACACCAAATTTAACATTTCAGACTCTGTAGTATCGATATTATTCTTGCTGTACCGATACTTTTCTTTTATGGTACTGATACCCACTTTAGTATCGAAACCATTCTGGCCTTCTGGAAATCAGATTTCAATTATAGTATCGATACCTTCCTATTGGTATCGATACCTTCACATCACTATCGATACTACTTCAATTAGTAACGATATTGTTCATCGTATTCCTACTATTTCCTTCAATTTAACCATATAGTATCGATATTGATCTTCTAATACCGATACCCTTACCCCGAATTCATCTTTTTTACTTCGAAAATTTACCCAACTTTACTAAAATCTATTACTTAGACTCCATTCATGCCTTTAATTTCATTTACATTTATTCCCACTAACTTATATCCATTAAAAACCCCTTAACACCTTAATTTCTCCATAAAACCGTTTAAACTAAAAATCATATCAATTCTTCAAATATGTTTTTAATCCTTTCTAACACTTTTAACCTCTTAATTAAACCATTGACAAGTCAAATGTATCTTTAAAAATCTAAAAAATAATTAATTTAAATCAATTCTCTTAAAAACCCATTTTATTAAATCACCATTAAATCTTGAATATATTAGTTTCAACTCATATTTAGGCTTTATTAAGCTTCTATATCACTCAAAGAACTAAAACCAAATCAGAAAAGAAAAAATCAATCAACTTTGAAATCTCTTACCTTAGTATGGAGGTTTACGAGGAAGGGGAGAAGAGAAGAGCAAGCTTCCAAATTTTTCCTTTCGTTCTTTCTCCCTTTATCACAAGTTAAATAACCCTTAAAATGAATTTTTAATTCATTTCTTATCAAAAGACCATTTTACCCTTAAATCCTTCAATCTTTGATAATAAGTCCTAAACAATAATTCATAAAATTAATCCTTAAACTTTTCAGTTTATCAAAAGATAACCACTAACTTTTAGATCCTTATACTTTAGTTACTAACCTGATGTTTGGGGTATTACACTTCGAGTGAAAATTTAAATGTTTGTGGTGCAGACAATGTGATGATAGTAGATGATCAAGAACCTGTTGGGGAGTATGGTAATCCAAGTCAACTCCAACAATCAGGTATGATTCCATAAATTGTAACAGAGATCATGCTAGAAAAAGAAAAAATCGAGGTTGAAAATTCTGACACGAAAGTTGAGTCTGACTCAAAGAAGATAGGCATAGAGGAAGATCAAATGCCAGTAAAAAAGGCTTAAAAGAACAAGAAGAAAAAGAAGATGATGCCTTTCGTTCTAATTCCAGGGTCATATTCGGACTTATTACCATTTCTCTTCGAAAATGACCTTCCAACACTTATTCCTCCAAGGTATAATACTTACATGTTTCCATATTGGCAAGGTGCCAAACAATCATGCATCTACCATGTTGTAGATTTTAGTCACTCTACGGAAATTTGTATGATTATGAGAATATAGGTTCAAAATCTCATCACGGAAGGGTTGTTATGCTTTGAAGATGGAAAACCTAAGCTCCCTGGAAGCTCAGAACTTATTGTTAAGGGGCGATTGCAAGCCAGTGTCTGCCACAAGACGTTAGTCAAAAGCTTAACTTTTAAAACTAATATCTCAACAATCATTCACTAGGTCTTCAAGATGATCACAATGGTGGCAAAGAGAAAATGAAGTCAATGGAGATTATACTCAATTTTTCTTCATTTTTGTACATCATATTATATCCCAAATTGATCGAAGCTCAACTAATTACTGCACGTCTGGATAAGCCTCTGTTACCCCTTATCCGAGTTGGTATAATGAGAAAATTTCTTGTGAATATCACGCTAGAGCCCAAGGACACTCCATCGATAATTGTAGTAACTTCAAATGAAAAGTTCAAGATCTTTTTGCTCGTTGAGTTATAGAGGTGGATGTTAACAATCAGTTTATTTCAGTCAAAAAGTTGGGAGTCAGCCCCCATAATAGAGTTGATGGCGTCAAAAGAAATAAAGTGCATACGGAAAAAGAGTGGAGAAAGAAAATAGAAAAATCAAGGAAAGTAAGGTATGTGAGATAAGGTTAAAGGATTCAACTCTTACTACTTCTCTAATGCTGAAAAAGGAGAAAGAAATGGGAAACGACGAGAGGGAAATTAGAAGATAGGTAATCCAAGACTGGCTGTAAAAGATGCATTGAAAAAATACGACCATCAAGGTTTTTCAGGTGCACATTTATGACTTATTATCCCCTTTAATCAAGAGTCAGTACCTCACCCTAAGGCCCTTGAGAACGAGGACTAGCCCATCTGCTTATGGCTATGACCCAAATAGTGTTTACGATTTTCATCTGGGGGGCATTAGGCCATCCCACTGACAAATGCATACCATTGATGGGAGATATAGAAAATCTCGTCGACAGTGGAGTCCTGACATGATAAATGATCAAGATATGAGGAGAAAATGAGGATAAATACCCTAATCCAATTAGACACCCAACATTGAAATGGTAATGGGGCAATCTAGATGAACAAGTGAAGGTTGTTATCCACCACAGTTGCACCTTACATTGAAGGCATCATGTCTTAATTTTTTTATCCTTTCTTAGCTTTGTTGTAAGGATATTTAAATGAACTTATTCTATTTTAAAGTTTATGAGCATTGAATCAAATTTGTAATATTGAAATTCTCTAAAAAATTAATCAGATTAAGGGTTCTTTAAATAATTAGGGTTATAAATCTTTGACAAAGTGACAATAATAAACTCGTATAAAACAAGAGCCTTGATTTTACTCTAGAAGATACACCATAATACTATACCCTTCTTTTGTAGGGACCAACATAGCCTTCTCCTCACATGAAAAGACAATCGAAAGGCTTGGCATACAGGTATGCATAGGGACATATGAAATGGGGCATATTGCATACGATGTTGCAAAGCTGGTTGGGTTATACTTCAATTAATAACGTTTGATGGTGATTCTAATCTATTCAGATGGAATAGTCGAGTAGATGAATTTAGTTCAGGTCAGCTGTTTGGGAATTGAACTCTAAAGATGAGATTTTTTTACCTTTAACAACACCCAAACTATAACATCTTCTCCTCGATGAGCTTAAGAAATTGATTTGACATACTCGTGAACGTAATTATAATATGCATAAAATAAAGCTTGAGTTGTTCCTCTAAAGCAATTGGTTAAATGCCATGTCTTTATAAATAGATTCAACTAGCCATATAAAGGCAATTATAATATATATAAAAGATAAAGTTGAATTCAGCTAGCCAAATAATGGCAAATTAAATCTAATGTACTAAATAAGGGGTTTCAGTAAAATGGACTAAGGGAGTAGAGGAACACCTGTTATAGTCGACCTCACACAAGCACCCATGAATTTTATAGTTAGATTGATATTTTCGACAGTGCCTCTACTAAAGGTGTTTGTAAAACTTGAACAGATGAGAGATTTCATAGAACTAAAATGGAAGTGTTCGAAAAAAGTCTAGTAATTGAGTGTGCTAGTTGATTTATTTTGTCTACATCCACTTAATATGACGAGCCTAGAAAAAGGGCATGTCCTAAGGTTCACATGGGCATATAAACAAATAAGGATATCGCGATGGCTGAAAACTTAGAAAATATGAAACCAACCTGAAGTAACCCACCAGCCCTGACACTTGTCAAAGGAGTATAATTGAAAATTTAAATAATAATTTATTCTTTTGATATTCTATGAACTCATGTATATGATTTGCTTCAATTGTGAGCCTGAAATAAAGGGCAGTACTTTACAAAATTCTTTCATTCTTTGATTTCTAAAATAAAATAAAGGAGAAAAATATTTTCAAACAGAACAATCTCAAATGAACAAGGTCCTTCAAGCTAGTGAGACTCATTCTGCATCTATTGGAGAAATAATAAAGAATGCCAGAATAATGAAGCATTCCACAATCCAAAACAAATAGTCTAAGATATCATAATGACTGAAGGATAGAAATTGTAACACTTCCTTGTGACATTGACAGTAACCCGTCAATAAGCATATGATCGCCTTATTCAAAATGAGCACATATGCCAACTCATAGAAAAAATGTAAGACATTTTGTTACCAAAATTCATCACTTCTTAAGTGTCTTTGGCATCATAACATTGTTGTTTAGTGATGTAAGAGTGAGACCAGTCAAGAATGAAATTTTGGCACACAAATAGTGTGAGTCGTGAAAGTACCCACATTGGAGCATGACCAAAAACCCATGTCATGTTGAGATAACAAGGTTCAGACTGAAAAGATGTTGAGAATGAGCCTCACAACTTAGAGTGTAAGGGGCATACCATGAATTTGAGCAGAGCTTACATTGTAGAGAAAACCTACCGAGCATTAATTAACTGTAGAGTTTAAGAAGTTCAAGAACGTATTTCTAACCGCAGCAAGAGTTCAATAAGCGAAATGTTTATTCTAAGAATTTAATACAGATAAAAGGCAAAGAAGACAGAAAGACACAAGATGATCAAATGGCTCTTAAAAATACAAGCTTGAAATTTTAAGTTGCTATACTGATATACGAGTAAACACTAAAGATGAGTGATCAAGTGGATGAAGACAGATTTCTCCACTTTGGAGTCCAAGAAAAATTGAATCAACATTTATGCTTTCATGAGAACATAATTTGCATAAAAGAAAATGCATTAAATTGAAAATTTTATTTGCATTCATGTTTCTCACATAAATGCATGTTTTCACAAATCATTCAGTGAAAAAAGAATATACATGATGTCAAAATCTCAATTGATTAAAGCTAAAATTCAAACCTCAAATACAAATAATCATGTTTAGAGAGTCATAACCTGAAGAACGGGGGGGGGGGGCAATCTATAGAAGAAGCGTTACTTTGAAGTGGGGCATGTTTCCCGACCATTAACTCATTTTATAAATTAAAAAATGATAAATGTTTCTCATTTAAATCTAAAAATTGAAATAATTGAAAAGTAAGAAAAGTTTATTACCTAGTAAACTATTTCCAAAATTGGTAAGTCCTTCGAGAAATCAGTAAGTATTTCGAGCACGATGCTTAAATCTTTCAGGTCATCTATAAGTCTTTCGAGCAAGATGATAAGTCCTTCGTGCAACCCGTAAGACCTTCAGCCAGGATGTTTTCACATGTCTCTCAAATGAGAAAAGTTTCTCATTTAAATCTTAAAATTGAATTTTTTGAAAACTAAGGAAATTTTCTTACCTAGTAAACTATTCCCAAATTTGGTAAGTCCTTCAGGCCATTAGTAAGTCTTTCAAGTTTGATGCTTAAATCCTTTAGGTCATCTATAATCCTTTCGAGCAACATGATAAGTCATTTGGGCCATCCACAAGTCCTTCGGGTAGGATGTTTTTACATGATTTTCCAAAACAAAAATGAGAAAACAATTTCCAAAGTTTTTTTTATTTTTTATTTCCCTAAAATTGATTTTTTTAGAAAAGTAACCAATTCAAAGTCCTAGAAAGGAAGAGGTTCAAATGACACTCAAGTCGAGGCAGGTTCTCATATTTGGTAGCTGCGAGAAAAGTTCCCACAAGAAAAATTAGTTTTCAAAGATTATCTTGAAATCTCAAGACTTTCAAGTATGATTGTTTTCAAATTCTCAAACATGTACTAACAAGTGGTAAAGTTTAATTTTTATATTTGATATCCTCGAAGACAAGAGAAGCGAATTAAACTCGATTAAATTTTCCTGAAGAATAGTAGAATGAATCAACATACCCATAACTGATTTTTCCCTTAAGAAGAAACGAAATATATCCCTCTTTTCAAGATTTGATATTCCCTGAGTAACAGTGGAACAAGTCTACATCGATTCAATCTTCCCTGAAGAACAGTGGAATGAATCAACATCCCTAGATCTGATTTTTCCTCAAGAAGAAGCGAAATAGATCCCTCTTTTCAAGGTTTGATATTCCTTGAGTAACACTTGACAAGTCTACCTTGATTCAATCTTCCCTAAAGAAAAGTGGAGTTAATCAAAGTCCCTAGATCTAATTTTCCCTCAATAAGAAGCAGAACATATCCGTCTCTTTTAAGATTTGATATTCCCTGAGTGATAGTGGAACAGACTACCTTGATCCAATCTTCCCTGAGGAACAGTAGAATCAGTCAACGTTTCTCGATCTAATCTACCCTGGAGAAACAGTGGAACAAATCTCTCAAGAGACTTTAGAGCATAGATTGGATCGAACTAAAACTCATTGTCTCTTTGACTTTTCCCTATTCTTGTTAACATAAGAATGTATAAAGAGGGGCAACTATAGACACCCGTTTTTGTGTGGGTCATAATTTATTATTATTATATTATCATTATTATTACTATTTATTAATATTAATATTATTATTTTATTTTCTGGGTACAAATTTCCCAACTTGCAACCAAACCAGGCCTAGATTACAAATTAAGACCCTAAGTCCCAACCGAATCAACCAAGGCCCAAACGTTCCAAACCTTCAACCCGTGAGCCCAGTCTATTAAAAAACCCTAGTTGCACCAAGCCTCCACCACCTCTCAATTTAAAGCATTAGATTTGGACCCATCAAACAGTATAGATCTGAATCAACTAGAGTTTTACCCTAAAGTGCTTTAATCACCACACGCTCCCTGTATGAAATGCACGCGCTCGTGCTTCTCCACTGCTTGAGGACTGCCACCGTCGCCAGATTTCATGTCGGCCACCAAAAGAAGACAAAGAGCCTCGGGTCAACCCCTAGTTTAACCCACGTCATACCTGCAGAATATCATCCTCGTCAGATTTCACTCTTTTCGGTCAACACCCCTGTCAGGAGAATGAAAAAGAAAGTAAAATAAAATAGAGGGTTCAAACCCTTACAAAAAACGTAACATTAAAAGTGGAAAAAAAAAGAAAAAGGAAAAATCATCCCTCTTTTAGGTGATATAAACAACACATCAACAACACCAAGAACATATCATCAACAAGAGAGCAAGAACCATAAAAAAGGAAAATTAGAGAACAAAAAAACCAAAAGCTTTCGAGTAAAAAAAAGTAGGGAAAATCGAGAAAAAAGAAATGGAGAAGGGACCAAGAAGAAGAAGCTTACCTCGCGGTCCCCGAAGCCTTCAAGCATCGTCAGAGAGCTGTTTGTTCGAAGGTATATCCCTAGATCTAGGGCGTTTGGAGGGTATTTAGGCTTAGGGTTTTTTATATTTAGGTTTAGGGTAGAGAGGGGATTATTTTAGATAACTTTTTAGGTCACCAGACACCGTGTACGGCAGCAAAGCACTCTTGAGAGTGGTGGCCAGAGGATGTCGACCTCCCAATGCGAGGGAGGGAAGACAGAAGCCAGAGAAAAAAAGGTTTTCTCTCCTTTTAGAGAGAGAAAGCAAAATGAAAAATGAGGATTGGCAATTTTTGACTAATTTTTGGGTATTTATACCTACCCCGAGATGACGTCGTTTTAGGGGAAGGGTTTATGCATTTTGGGGATATGAGAAAATCATTCTTGCATCCCTTGTGTATTGTAATCTTACAATTTGGTCACTGAAATGAATGTTCATTTATTTTAATTTAGATCTAAATTTTAATTTCATTTTTATTTTAGTCATTGTCCATGTTTGTACGTGTTTTGGGTAAATATTTGATTCAGTCCCTATATTTTATTGATGTCCATTTTAATCTTGAATTTTAGGTTGTGGTTAAATTACGATTCTAGTACCTAGCTTGTGTGATGTTCTTGTTTATGGCCATGTTATTGCTTGTTTTACTGTTTAATCCTCAAATATTAATAACTTTTTTATTTCAAGTTATGAATAGTGATTATTGGTTTATTTACGATTCTGATGCCTAATCTATACAATATTTGCAATGGTTACCCTAGTCTTGTTGGTTTTGTAGTTTGGTATTTAAAGTTTCTATTTTTCAGTCATACCTTAATGTGGTCTATTCTACTTGTGTTGTGTTGTGCTTTAACCTCTCTTTTTTGTTGCATGTTATTAGGTAGCGATTAAATGTGCATCGGTTCGATCAATATATGTATATTAGTATTTTTAAAAAATATATGTATGTTAAATATTATTTTGTACAAATAATTTATAGAAACGAGTCTTAGCTTACAAGGAGTGTGTTTCCAAGAAATGTTTGAACAAAATAATACCTTTTATTTTTGAATGAACACTTTAAAATTTAACATGTGTATTTTATCTATGAGCTAAGACAATATTATTTTGTATGGAGATCTATGGAAATGTGCCTTAGCTGACAAGGGTCATTTCCCTATGATTTTTCATACAAAGTAATAATTTTTATGCTATAGTTGTTTTAAAAATTATTATGTATATATGATTTATATAAATTAGGGTAATATTATTTCGTATGTTGAATCCATGGAAATTCCCCCTTAACTACAAGGAATGTATTTTCGAGAATTGTTCGTACAAAATAATACTCCTTTTATTTTTTTTAAAAGGATTACAATTTAAATGTATATTCAAGATTTTCAATTTCAACATTTAGATGACGTATAATTGCTTTGGTACCGATTTTGGGCATTACAGGGTGTTAATTCTTCCCCACACATATTCGACTCCCTAACCCTTTTCAAAATGAGTTTCTGGTTAAACGCATACCACTTTTTATCTTTTAAAATTAGTTTTCTTAAAATTATTTTAAAGGATATTTTTTGGTATTTGACCTACCTAACCCAAAGGTCGATGACGACTCCAAATTTGTTTATTTGTACATTTATTTTAAAACCCAACTTTTCCACTGTCAACTTTAAATTACATTCAACTATTTGGGACGTTAAGCTCTCAGAAGCAAATTCAAGTACGAAAAACACTCCCTGTGTGGTATATATATGCACCTACAATCATGATATGCAGATCAATAGAATTGCATATCAAAGTTAACAACTAAGAAAATCTTTAGTCTGTAATTTCGTGGATCCACTAAAACAACCAAAAGCAAATAGAAACCTAAACAAGTCAATATCTAGGGTATGTATATACAATTCAAACAATAAAAACAATATTGGAGAACATCACTAGATAATATAGCTGACATAAAGTGCATAGGAAGAGACCAAATCCCATTAAATCTTACCTCTTTTGTTGTAGCTCCCCATCCGTCTTAGTGTTCAACATCAATTTGATTCTCCTCCGGCTGACCGTCATATTATACATTCATCATGCTCTGATCTTCCATTCAATGGAGCCAAGCTCTGAATATATGCAGTAATGTGCATTGTTTCTTGATAAGCGTGAATACCAAGATTTCTAGCTCTTGTACGGAGGGATCAAATAAAACTAGTTCTAGATCCGAGTTCTCGAGAAACAACTTGCCATTTTTTCAAAACCCAAAGGCCTCTCAACTCCAAGAACAAATTCAACACTGAATTGTTTAGTCCATGAACCATTCATAACCCATAAATCAAAAGACTTTTCAATTCACAAATAAATCCATTGAAGTCCAAAAGGTCCAAATAATATTTTTCTAAACTCCCACCAAATTCAGGCAGTGGTGAAGTTAAAAATTTTTCATTAACCATATCAAACGAAAGAATGAGGTGATCAATTCCTAATGTCTTCCAATAAATAAACCCATTGACATAATTATTAAACAAAGAAAAAGCAAAAAGCATCAACCCCAGTATTTGAAATTTCCTTACAGGAATCGCTTTGAAGTGAATATAACTCAACTTGATCTATCGAATGACTATAAATGCTCATGCCTTCTTCATTTTCCCATGTAAAACAATTAGAAAAAATATTATGGCTTTAAATTCATCAATTTGAGAATCATACCCAAAACCAAGGCGATCAAAACTAGTGTATTCTAATCCATGAGTGCACTGGACTGTGGAGTGAGGAAGGATTTTAAACTCTCTGGTAGATGGGTTCTAAAGGGAAACATTTTGTCCAACTACTGGCTCTGCTAAACACAATATTACATTACAAGGGCCATTAACTAAAGGTGGATGCATAAAATTTGAAAAAGGGTAAGTGAATATTGTGTTTTACTCTAAAGTTTTGGTCTTTCTCGGTCGAAAGTTGAGAGAAATAATGGATGTCATCACAGATGTCACCATGACAACGTTTGAGGAAGAGATTAAGGTTATTATTTTTTAGATTGTTCAGATGATGTTTTGTAATGAAATGAGGGGTTTCAAAAGATGAAGACCAGGGCTTACAAACGCACCTGAAACGGGTCAAGGATTTAACAGGAAGCTTTGAGAGAATCTCCAACACCAACATCTCTACTAATTCGGTTCTAGTTTTGATCAACCCTTGCATCTTCCCTCTTTATCTTCTATATTTCCTTTGTGTTTTTCAATATATGATTTTGTTTGGGGAAAGACGATGAGAACTAATATAAAAGAAAACGAAGATAAACAAAACTTATAATAGGTAACATCAAACATTTTTCTGTAACAAGAAAACTACAATGGAAACTGATCATTGGTTACACTACTTTGATAGGCCTCATCGAGCCCTTTTAAAACCCATTAGCTTATCATAGACAGGGTTTGCACAATATTGACTATATACAATATAATAGTATTTTAAAATATTTAATGTAATGTATTTAATAGTAATATATCAATAATTATTTATTATATTTTAAATTATTAAAATAATAAATTTTATAATAATTTGTTACATTTTTTACTATTAAAGAATATATTTTAACATTATAAAAATAAAAAACCTCTAAAACATTAAATATATAATAAATATAAATGAGAAAATTAAAAATTTATATATGGTCAGGTTGGATCATTGATTTTTTACCTGAAATATAGTCTCGCCCCAACTCGAAGTTATCTATTACATAACTCGTCATGCCCCGAACTCGAAATTAAAAAAAAAGTTTTTTTTCTTAACAAGAAAATAATCATAGGTGACACTACATTGATGTGCCTGGCCGAACCTTTGGTAACTTCAAAAATTCATGAGTTTAATATAGGTAGGGTCAGCACAATATCATTTCGTAAACCATTGAAATATCAAATATTATTATGAATTTTATTAAGGGTAAATTATACTAGTGATATCTTACATTTTTTATCCGTTTAGTTTTTGTCAACAGTTTAAAAAGTTTTGGTTTTGGTCACTTTTATCTTTGGTCTTTATTGTTAGTAAAAATAGTTAAATTTTAATTTGACCTCTGAATTTTGGAAAAACAAATAAATTTTACCTTAAAATTTACATAAAATAGCAATCTAACTCTTAAACTTTTATATAAAATATGAATTGAGCCCTAAATTCAGTCAAAGTTACCGTCTCTACTCGCCACTCATCGTCGTCATTGCCTACCGTCAGTTTTCATCTCCAATCATCGTCGTTGGTTGTCATGTCAACATGTGATACCATGTAAGCTTGATACCTCATCTTTATACGTTGACTATTTTTTGACTAATGATTTTCATCCACATAGGAACTCTTTTTTCCCAAATGAAATGTTAGAGGTTAAAGTGATTGTTTATATATAGATAGGGTCCAAATACACAATGTCATATTTGTTAGGTTTACAGAGATTTAGTAATTTTAGATGAGTGAAAATAGAAGACTGAGATTAACAATAGAAGTGAGAATATATTCAATAAAAAAATAAAGAATTAACCTCATTCACCTATCTTTACTCATCCAATAGTCCTAAATCTCTATATAACAAAAAACATTTTACACTATATAAATGGATCATAATATATATATACTTCAAACCCTAAATTATGATTTCAAGATTAATCGGGATATAGAAGGATAACTAAATTATCACAAATTCAATAATCTACAACCTCTAGCCTCATGCTTTTTTTCTTTTCTTTTCAAAATCCCTTTAGCTTAATATTGAAATCAATAACAATACTAGTCAACAATTTAATTCTCAATCCTAGTCAACAAATTAATAAAACAACACCAATCATCACCAATTTCAGTTTAAGATTCATATTAGATGTGACAATCATGCATATTTGAGTGAGTTCAAATTTTATTTTATTAGAATTAAATAAGTATGTAAATGAACTAAATGAACATGAACAAAAATATGTTCATGTTTGTTCGTTTAAATTTAACTGAACATGAACAACTAAATAAATATTTTTTTTATTAAATCTCATATTCAAATTTGATATGACCTATTAACATTTATGAATGATAAATTTTATTAAATCTATAAATGTATCTATAAGACAAAAGCCCATTATTGCATCATTTACCTCTTTCCAAACCTTTTATGGTCATGTTGATCCACGTGAATTGATTTGTCACCAAGATCCACGTATTTTCATATATGTTCTGTTAATGTTCAAGTTGATGACTAGGTTATGTAAGGACTTAATTGAAACGATGTTAGTACTTTGAGAAGTAAATTAGAAGATTTAAAATATGGGGACTAATTCAAAATATGATACATAATTTAGGGATGTCTAATACAAATAACATAAGTATTAATTTTAATATCTCTGCTCATCCTCAGTTTCTAACATTGAGGTTTTGTAATGATCTCTATTTTTTTACATTTATAATCGAGAGTTCCTGATTTAGGTTATTTTTATATAATCATTAATGTAATAAATTTTACTTTCATTTTATAGAGTCTAAATTAAATATTTTATTTAATCAAAACAATATTTTATTCAAATATTTATTTAATTATCGTCTAATTTGATAAGATAAATTTATTATAAAAGCTTTGATTATTTTTAGAAAATACTTTATAAAAGTAGGTCTCCTAGTTTCGGGCTGAGTAAGATTAAATTAACATAAGTAAGTATATGTCATTATCAACATTATTTTTCATTTACTTCCTATTCATTGAGGTTAATGTTTTTTTCATTTGTGCATGTTGATGAAGATACTCGACGAAAATTAGATAAAACTATCAAGGAATGGGTTTAATTTAATTCTATATATTATTTTATTATTTATTATTTTTATAATTTAAACACTTTTATATTTCTAAAGTTAATTTTATTATTAATTACAAACATCATAACTTTGAAGGTTTACTGCAGCCTTTATTCAAAGTTTTTATATTGGAAAAACTACAAAATCTGTTAGCAATTTGCAGGGCCTGTAGTTTTACCATTTTTAAATGGCAATTTATGTGGACAATTTTGAGTCTTCGTAATCATTTGGGAAGACGAAGTCGATCGAGCGTAACACAAACGAATCTCCCATAATTGCAGTCCTCTAGTTTTGTTTCTGTTACAAGCACTTTCAGGTGCAGCTTTTATAAGGGCCTGAATTATTTTTATAACATATTGAAACATATAAATGTTTCCTGGTGTAAGTCCCATTGCTAAATCAAAGTAAGTTAGAAACTATGTTAGGAAGATGAATTATCAACTATTTAATCTTAAAAATTGTTGTATATATATATAATAATAATAATAATATGATAATGAAACCCATAGATATTACATCATTCCAACTTTTCAACCATCTTATGCATAAACGCATTAACAGAATATATAAAAGCAAGTACAAAGGAAACATACTCACCTGGATTTTTTAAGCCTTGTCTAAGCGTTAAGGAAGATTTGAAGTAATATAGTAATCAGAACATGTTCCATGATTTAACCATTCACGCTTCCAAAAGCCAGTACCTGGTTGAGTAGGGTTCTTCAAGTCCAGCCATAATGATATTAAGTTGCTTTCAATTGGAGTAAATGTAGTTTTCTAAATTAGAGAAATTTACATTAGATCATATATATAAATTTAATTATAAAAAGTAAATTAAAAAAGTTGATGAGATGCTTACTTGAAGAACTGCTACGGAAGTAATGGGTGCCATGGAGTAACAAGGATTAGTGGATGCGTTGTTAGGAGGAATGGGAACATCGTTGGCATCTTGAGGCCATATACCATGGATGGTTAACACAGTCGAGATGGGAGTACCACAAGCCATGCTTCCGGAATTACACACAACAAGATGCCATTGGAGACTGAGTTTATAAAAATGTATGGGGGGTTGAGCTGTAACTAGAACTAAGAATCAAATCACCAAAACAACCACCAACTTATAATTCAACAACATTGTTACAATCAATACTCTCACAATCAACATTCACTATGTGTATAATATTTACAATGGTCAGTTCCTTTTTATATTTCAAATGTAGCATCAAACTTGTATCAGTTTCAGTTTCTATTTCAGTGTGTTATATTGAAAATGTTGCATCAAACGTGTTTATGTTTCTGTTTCTGTTTTAAGTGGGATACACCTGTGTTTCATTTTATTCAGTCTGTTTGTAGTGATGGCATACACATGGTTTTCAGTTCGGAAGTTAGGCAGTAATAATTTCTAGCCTTTAAAACCCAAACATCACATGAAATTTAATAAAATATAAGATTTGATTATCAAATGTTCTGCAGTTTGGCAGCAGCTGTGATTTGTTTCTGTGTTGGACCGTCAGCGCACCCCACGGCACAACGGAAACAAAATTCGACAGTCTTACCAGCGATCCAAGTATGTAAAACCGAAATCGGGAGGAAATGATACAAATACTTATAATGGGTTCCTTTAAAAATAGCAAAGACAGCAGCGGGAAATGGTGATCACAAACGGTTCGAATCGTAAGCCTCCACGAAAACACGTCTCGGCCTCTACTTAGTTCACTCGATTGAGAGCAAAATTTTCTTTTCCCAAAAATGGTTTTAAGAAAAACGGCTGAAGTAAAAAAAGGTTGCTAGACCTTACCTCCTTAAATATATCAATTACCCTAACATCTTAGGGTTTTTAAAGTTGTTTCGAATTAATAAATAAAATATTATTTAATTAATTCATATTAAATATACATTAAAGACTTATAATCATAATTACAATCTTTAATGTTTATTTAAAAACTTATTTAATTATTCCGAATTATATATATCAATTAAAAGAGTTGTAATCTAAATTACATTCTTTTAATGCTTACTTACTATATTCGGGATAATTAAATTCATATGTATATGAAATATACATATCTTAACTCTAGATATATTTTAGTAACGTACAACAAATTATACATCTTTGCTCATTTCAATCCTAAGATGTGACCCTGTACGTTCTTGTAACGTTAGTAGTAATTATTAGAACAATTCTAATCTTACATACAATGAGTAACATCTAGCAATATATCATTGTCACCTAAGTTACAAGAAATTATGATTCGACATATCATCTTTGTGATTAACTCTTTTATGTATTACATACTTTTGTCCTTTATATATAAAATAGGCACAAGTTTTAGAATAGTCACACTTGTATAGCCCATCTATTGTTTCTTGATATCTAGAGTAGACTATAATTAACGAATAATTTGTGATATCATATATCAACTTATTCGAGCATGGCCATGCATTTATACTCTCACTCAATGAAGCGGCCTGTGATATATTTTCTATTATGTAGGAATGACAAATCTTATCTTAAAAATATACACCCACTACATATATCGAGATATCTTCAATAACAGTCTTTATAGTACAACCAGTTATGGAGCATGTTTAATTGTATCAAAACATACAACAATATATGTTGAGATGAATTTGATCTCAAGTCTGAGGATCATACATATAGTTATCACCATGAGCAATGTTATGACCGTTACATAATAATCCAAGACATATGCCCATGATGAGTTAATCCAATATATTGTTCTCTAACAAATCATTTATCAATTCTGACATCTCTATGTCAATGACAACTCCTTTTCATCAATCAATAACATGTTAGTCTAAAGCGTATTATTATTGTCCATGCCCATAATAATACTTTACTATGGATCTTTTAATAATGTTATTATATGGACTTTATTATCTTTCAATTTATGTTAAACACATATATATTACTGAAAATAATATTGGCAATGCCTTTTTTCAATAAAATCGGTAAGAAAATGTATTATTACAATCACATATGATTGGTCTTTGGGCATACTCTAACACAGCTGTGATTAATCACACATTTTTCACCATTGGATCAAATTAAAGTCCATTTACAATAACCAAATATTACAAAACTAAAAACCCATTTACAAATCTAAGCCCAAACATATTAAACCCATCAGTTAGGCCCACTCGTGAAGGCCCATCAAATGTGAAAAAGGTCTTTCCTCCTTATATAAAATGCAAGAAGATTCGAAGAAGTGATGAGTTTTTAAGAGAAAGAAAAATCGAAAAATGAAATGCAACCCAATCACCATCTTCGATCAAGGGAGAAAAATCGAAATGAGAAACACCATTTTTGAACCAGATACAAAACCAAAAAAAGGATAAGGAAACCTATAAAACGACACCTTTGAGGGAGGGTTGCCTTCACTTTTTCGTTATTCCAAAGGGTAAAACCTCACTTTTAGGATATTGAGGCTTGTGTGGGTAGTTTAGGGGTCTTGAAAAGGGGCTATTTTTAGGGTTTTGGGTATTTGAAAATTTATTTTAGGCTTCGAATCTTTGACTTTTTGGTTCAAACAGAGGCTCGGTGAGATTTGGGTTTCAATTTTTAGGGAAGTGTTCCACTGTCGGCACTGATTTACAGCATTGTCCCGGTGGTCGACTTCTTCTCGATGGAATATAATATGAGATGGAGAGAGTATGGGATTTCTTCTTTTAGGAAAAAGATGAAAGAGATACAAAGTTTCTTTTAAGACATTTAGGGCATAAGTTTAGTTTACATTTAAGAAACCAAATGAAGTCGTCTTGAGAGGTAGAGACCATGCATTTAGAGCATGGGTTATTCATGCGGGAAGGCTCTCTACATTTGCAATCTTCCATTTTAGTTACTAAATGAAGCTTTAATCTTTGTATTTTGAACCTGATATTTATTCTTCATTTTCTTTCAGTCCCTTTTATATGGCTTCAGATTGTCAGATTTCAGCAGGTCGAACTCACTATGTTGCTCGAGCTACTAACATAACCAAACAATCCAGTGTTATACTATAAATACAATATAACATAACATAAAGAGATTACACATTTAGTATGGATACAATATTGTATGCTATTTTACATTCGAAATGGAATTCAAAAATAAACGAGGATCTAAACAATGCTAAAATTGAATTAATTACCTTTAGCTAATGGTAGAGGTGCACAAAAAATCTGAATATCCGATTTTGCGTAAAAAATATCCGAAATCGGATTTGGGAAAAACTGTTTTTTTTAAACCAGATCGGATATTTAAAAACCGGATAGTATAACCGGTTTGGGAAAAAATTGAACGACTTTTTTTACCGGATTAAAAACAGGTTTTTTTTCAAACTGGATAAAAAACTAGTTTTTTATCCGAAAAAAATCCTTTTTTTTTTAAAACTAGTTTTTTATCCAAAAAATCTGGTTTTTTTAAAAACCGATTTTTTTCAAACCAAAACATTTACAGCGGTTACACCATCCGGCCCTCCAAACCGATTAGGATCCGAACCGATTTTTTTAAAATCCGGTTTTTGGGTTGGGGGGAAAAATCGGATCGGATTTAAATCCGACTTTGTGCATGTCTAACTGATGGTTCATCCTGAGGTTTCATTGTTGGGAAGAGAAGAACTTATGTTCAAACATAGCATGCAACAGGTTATGAGTGCTGACAAAAAGTCGACTGAATCTCATTTATGAGTAATTTATTTATGGATAAACAGATTAGAGAGAACCTTGATATTCTTTGAATCCATTAATAACATAGCTAGCCGACCGATACCCAATCCCCAACCACCTATTGGTGGCAATCCATACTCAAGTGCAATATAGAATGTTTCATCCAATCCATTTCTTCATCATCACCTGATTTTCGATCCTGACATTCCAAAATCTTCACCTGATTCCTTCATCACCACGCTTCACAGTGGAATAGAATTTAGAGAATTCATCTTCATCCAAGCCTAACTTTGAATGTCCCATAAACATGCATTACCTTGAATGTCCCAACAAGAGATATTTGGAGGACATAAATAAGAAAACACATCTTATGATGAAAATGGTCATATACCTCGCACCAGCCATAACTTGTAGTTTGGCACCGCCACCAAGCAAGTCATAGAAGAAAAGCTTTGAGATGGATACGCTTTTGCTCATAATTCGCCCTAGCATAAAATAAACACAATAGAGTAATTACAAAATAAATAAATGAACACAACCATCATACATTGGATGGTATATGATGGCAGTATGACGGCCTCGTTAAATACCAGCCAAAGATACTGCAACATCCTCAATATGTTCCCCATTGCCTGAGCTTCCATATTCATCTATATATTCGACTATAGACATTGATGCAAAGAATTTTTGAGGATATGGATTTTTTTCCTTCTGCCTTTTGAGCTACAAGAAATTTCAGCCTATTCTCATGGAATTATTCATATGAAAAGGTTAAGTTTCACATTTCACCAAGAGCTCACTTAAATCTTTATGAATTTTGCATTGTGAAAAGAATCAGTATAGGAAACATTAAACTATATCGTGGGATCCAAATCTCCATCATCAGCGGTTGCAGATTTCTGACTTTGTGAGCTTGCCTTGTCTACTGCCTGAAGAAAAATATTATTTAGTCATCAAAGATATCATAATGAAATCGTAGGATTTGAGCAATCACATATAACACAATGAGAAAGATAATAATGGTTATGCAACTCCAACATTTAAAATTAATTAAAATACCACGATTATTATGGATTCCATTTTGCATCTGCCAATTTAGTGATCAGTACAATGTACAACCATAGATGTTTTGCTTTGTGTATTGAACACTGCATTTGAATGCAATAATATATCAGTACATATACACTGCATTGGATTCATTTAACTTCCTCATACCATCATAACAAAGAAGAAAAACGCAGAGATGTGTTTTCTTTTCTACAAATTTATCATGTAAAATTGTTCACAAAACATTTCCTCCCATAACCAGACTACAATCTTTCATATCCAATATAATAAATCATTCATTTCTTAGTAAAAATATAGCTTTTGAATTATTTTCCTTTTATTTCCTAAAATATGGATAAAAGAAAAAACAGTAAAAATCTAAAATATAACTTTAGGGAACAACAAATTTGTTTTTTTTTATCGAAATACTTGTTATACTTTTACAAATTTTTAAAAAAATTATGCTTATCATGATTTTGCTAAATATGAAAGCACATTATTGTGTTAGAAAGAATTAGCTAGAAGTAACTTGAAATTAAATAATTGATCAATTATCAAAACTAAAACCGTATTTGTATATTCAAAAGGAAAACATTTTTCATTAATTTCTAGCATTCAAATATCTACTTCGCTTTTGTATCGAAGTTCACATTTCTCTTAAAGAATAGAATGAAGATAAGATCTAAAAGAAAAAAAAGTAGTACACCTGCTTGGCTGCCTTTTCCTCCTCCTTATGACGACACTCCTCTTCCCTCTGCTTATTTTTATGTTCCTTTGTACGAGCACTGACAACACATTCAATGTAAACAAAAATAAGTTAGATTGATAATCAAATTACCTGATGCTTTATTCTTTTTCGATTTCCAAATTTATTCTCATGAAACAAAAAAGTAGAGACGGAGAGAGGAAAGGAAATGTACTTTTTGCTCTGAGTTTCACCGGGAGAAGACGAATCCAATGCTAAATAGGAAATAATTTTTACCGTTTCCTCGACGGAGCCTTCCATGTCGACAATATGCGACAAAGAGAGTGTGGCGTTTAGATAAAGCAAAATGTTAAAAAAAGACGACCTGAGCTAGGGTTTTAAAACAAACTGTTAATCTTTTTTTTTTGTAAAATATACAAATGGTCCCTCAATTATAGGTTGTTACTTCGTTGAGTCCCTTGTTTATTAAAAGTTATAAAGTGGTCCTTCAACTATAGGGTGTTGTTTTGTTTAGTCTCCCAACTATTAAAGTTACAAAATAATCATTTGATTGTTCATATGTTCGAAACTCGTCATTTTTCGTTAAAAATTAAAGGTCGTCTAATCTAGACGTTAGCTTGTTGATTAAGGGTTAAAATCAGTTAACACAACAATAACAAATGCTGAAAATGTTGTTTTAATGGCATTTCCAACAACAATTATGGGAACCATAAACTCTTTCTAGAGTTTCTAAACTGTAACTCATGTATGAATTTCATGTATGGGTAAGTAAAACTCAATTCAAACTCGAAAAATTGATCTTTTTTATTCGAAAAAATTTCAAATTCGAGTCAAATTATAAAATAGAACTCAAATAAATCAAATAATAATTTGAAACAAAGGCTGAAAATGTTATATTAATGTCATTTCCAACTACAATTTTGGGAACCATAAATTTCCAAAAGCTTTCCATCAATGAAAAGAATTGAATTATTATGTGTGTGTAACCCTTAACAGTAGGGTTCATAACAATGGCTTAACATATAATAAGACATGGCCATTTAGACACCAATTTTGTCCGAAACTTGTTATTATTAGTTATATTATTATTATTTATTATTGATAATATTAATAAATATTAATTATTATTATTCATTATTATCAGCATTTATTATTATTATTATTATTATTAATTATTATTATTATTACTTATTGTTATTAATTGTTAGTAGTGCTTATTATTATTATTATTATTATTGAAATACTAATATATAATGTTTATACATTTTGCAGCCCATTTTAAGAATCAAACCCATCCAATTCGAAGCTTAAGGATGAAAAAACCAATTAGGGTTTTATCAAATGATGAGGGAGCCTCCATAACAATGGCTTCACATATAATAAGACATGGCCATTGTAGCAATATTTTTGGGGATGTTTTTGGAGAAAAACACAAAAAAAATTAAAAAAAGAACAAATAAAAACAGAAGGAAATGATATATTCAAACCGAAAATGACTCACCTTTGCATCGGCAACCACTGTCATGCTATCATCAAAGTAGAAAAGGCCACCACGCCGGAGGTAAATACCTCTCTTATTCGAGTTTTTGGCATAAAATAGTCAAAATTGAGTTCGTTTTAGGCTTCAAGGTTCTAAAAATAGGGTATTGGTTTCGTTCCATCACTGTGGCCACTGATTTATAGTAGTCAGAGAGGTGTTTTGTTAGGCAATCTTCCTCGGCGACGGGTACATGATGGATTAATGGAGAGAGAGCTTTAGGTTTTTTTAGTTTAGAAAGAGGGAAATATGGCATCTGAGGGGGGGCTAGCTAGTTTTTGCTTTGGATTTTAGTTATATATCTGGCACTTGAAACGAAACCGTATAAAGGGGTTAGGGTTCTATACATTAGATGCATGGGATAATATGCTCCAGGTCCCTCAAATTGTGTAACAATCATAATCTGGTCACCTTAATGAAAGTTTTTCCTTCCGTTTCATCTCTTCATTTGTTTTATGTTTTATTTTAGTCCTCATAAGTTTGTTTAAACTCTTGGCTGTTGATTTGGCATAGTTTTTGTTTTGGTCCTTCATATTTATTGATATATCAAAATTGTGCAATTTATGCTTCGAATATTGTGTTTATACTTGATTCATTTTAGTCTATTTTGATTAGTTGCTTAATGCTTGGGGTTTATTACCCATTTAATTCTCAATATCATGGTTATTTTATTTTTTTAAAATTATTGAAATCCTCTCATGATATGTTTAGTGTTTCATTGAAATTGGCACTATATATATCATTATTATGTATATGTATATGTATATGTATATGTATATTATTTATTTATTTGTTTATGCTTTTTGTATTCGAATGTCTGGAATCTTAAAACTAGTAGTTTCATTTTATTAGATATTGAGACTATAGTATATTACTATATATGTATTCAGTTATTATCATATGTCCCATATATATATATATATACACGTTTGGTTTTAGTCGGTTTTTTCAAATGACTAGAAAAATGTTAAATTCACTAATTTTTAACGTCTTTTGTACCTGAAATTATTTTCAAGGACACTCGATGTAGAATGAGTGTGTAAAACACAACTTATAGATGTAGTGCGATTCAATACAATATTCGAACGAGTGGTGAACTTGAAAAAAATCGAATATTTTTATTTATTAAATGATAGTAATATTTTATTCTATTTTTATGTTATTTTATTTAAATTTTATTATGTTTTACTTAAATTTAAGTATTGACAATTTATGTTTTCAGATAATTTCATGTAAAATTTTGATATTGATTTCTTATTCGATTTAATATTTTCAAGCAATTCGAGGGGAGAATATTCCTTTATATATAAGAAATAGATGGGATAGTTTTCCCAGTGGAGGATTGCGAATCTCGAAATTTCTTTTCATGTTAAAGAATTTTCTCTAATAATTAATTCAAAACAAATTATTTTATGTTCAATAAAAGGATCATACTCTAAATATTGATACGAATTTACAATGTCTTCCATTTATGACAACGTGTAAGCGAATAAGTACCAATTTTGAGCGTTGTGGGGGTGTTTATCCTTCCACACGCGTAATTGATTCCCAAATCCCTAAAAATAAATTTTTGGCAATGCAAATCAGTTTTTGTCTTTAAAATAATTTTTTAAAATTGTTTTAAAAAGACATTTTTTAGGTATTCGATCAACATAACCCAAAGGTCGATGTCGGCTCCAATTCAAAATAACTCAAACTAATTCAAGATCTTAAAATTTTTGTAATAAAGTCATAATTGTTTTTAAAATAAAAATATTCTAAAAAATTGTTATGACAGCTTAGTGACTCCACTGGGACTTTAGAGAGTCAGTTTGTCAGTCACATATACATTGTTGTTGTGGTGGAAATTATGAGTTTGAGTATATAGTTAAATTATGATCCATTTATTGAAATTTGTCTAATTTCTTTTTTTTATAAATTATCATACTAACATTTTAATTTTTGTTTTCAGATGTGTCAAAATTCTATTGGGAGTTTTTCTTTCCATTTTTTAGTCAAAGGTTTGTATGTTTCTCCACACACACATCATGTGCATTTAAATGAAATAAACTCTACATCCGAGCTTCATTCCAAGTAAGTGGGGTGAAAGCTATATTCTCGTAAGAATTTATTCTTCGTATAAGTCTTAGCAAATAACCCCTAGGGTACGCATGCCTTATATCTTCGTAGGAATTTATTCCTTATATGGGTATAAGGAAGTAAACCCCCTCGAATTGAACTCGATTCGTTTATGCCTATAATGGGTTAAGATTGAGGGTTTGGTAGCCCAAGGGGGCACCAACATCAAACACAATTCGAGTACCTTTTCCACTAAAGCAAAAAACATGCATTTAGTGAACTGTAGAACGATCACCCTAGGTATAGCCATACCAAACCTCTATCCGTCAGCAAGTTCAAAAATAGGTGTACACAAAGGAGAAACTTATTCTAAACTTATTTATTTATTTATTTATTTATTTTCAAATGTGTTGACTACATTTATTCTTTTCAAATAAAAGCATGTGAATTATAAATTATATGCAGTTAGGTTTTAATTGCCAAATAAATATATGACGGTAGAAAGCATGTCTGGGTAGGATCCATTTTTGATAAATCTTTTTGGGTAGATACCATGGAGATAGGTCTAGTTTATTTATGATCCTATATTTTTTGTTAATTTCATGCAACTGTTTTGACTAATTATTTTTTTGCTTTGTTTTTGTCGTTGCTTTACATGATGCATATACATAACAATATAGAAAAGACGATTGATCCGTAAATTTAAAAGACTTTCACGATAGAGAAATGTTTCCTAAACAAAGAAGAGAATCTTGCAGATGTGCAAGGTTGGTCTTAAGCAAAGCAAATAAAGTAGGGGATAGTCTGCAGGGGCACTACGTGTCAGAGTTATCTAACTATATCCAAGCTTCCTTAAAATAAAACGATCATCAGAAGTTGAAAATAGTCTGGGAAAGTTGGAATTTCCCTGAAAAGAAGGCATTTCAACAAATTTATGGAGATATATTCCATCTGAGGAATATCATTGTTGACCCGATCCTAATTTGAAGCATGATGCAATTCTAGAATTCGACATATAGTTGCTTCACTTTCAACCGGGATGACATGACTTCGACCCTAGAAGAATACCATTTTTTTTATTGAATTTATCAAATGTTAAAGTGAACAAGATTTATTATTGATCAATAAAAGGGTCATCCTTCAAATCAAAACTCGCAAAGGTCCCAAGCATGAGTGAAAATGGGTGACTGATCGCGTACATCAAAAGGGAGAAAGTGAAGGAGTATCGTGGTCCTACATGCAAAAGATAGTTGAGGCACACATGGATGAAAATGTAAGAAGAGACGTGTTTAACTTATGGATTTATGGTTTAGTGATTTTTCCTAAGTGTTTGGGTCTCATTGAGTTATATATGGTTGACTTGGTTGAAAAATTAAAAACAGAGTTGAATCCAGTTCCTACAATATTAGCTAAGATATTCAGATCTTTGAACGTCTGTAGGAAACTGAGAAGAGGGCGCTTTATGGTTTACGTTCAGCTGCTTATTGTCTAGATCAGAAGTCATTTATGGAAAGAAGAAAAAGTAAACTATAATCACTTCTTGAAGGATTATTCTCTCATTGCTGAGTATCTCACAAAAGAATTGTCTGATGCGTCACATAAAGACAAATAGATCGACTTCTTCAGGAACCTGTATGATCAAAGTATAGAATGGTGAACCCCATGGTTGATGTACACTCAAATTTTATTCAAATGTGGAGACTTGGATTAGATTGTGCTTCTGGGACTGTGGGGAGGAGTCAAGTATGCTCATTTGTTAGTCCTGAGACAATACGGTGCTTGACAGTTCGTTCAAATAACTTACGAGCTAGCTAGTTCTAAATTCGATTACAAAGAAATCAATTATAAGAAGAAGGCCAAAGATATGGTTGATTCATGGAGGTTGACTTTCAGGACCAAGGTAGGTGGAGCTGATGGCATGCTAACACCTGATTATAAAGCCTGGAGAATTCAAAGAGTGAATGACAAGATTCCTTTAGCTTCTGGGAAGGATCCATGTTAATGGAAGAACAATATATAAAGGTTCATTCAAGCTTGGAAATCAGTTTGAAGAAATTAGAAGAAGAAAATAATTAAGTCTAGGGGTTGGAAATGAGATGAATAGTATAATTAAAGATTTTGAAGATAGAGATCAAAGAGTTCTAGAACTCGAAGAAGAGAGAGAGCAAAAGAATGATGAAATATGGTCTGAAAGGAAAGGTTGGAATCGTATCCTTGATAGTAAACAGGAAGAAATCAGGTCCTGGATGCAAAGATTCTCCGCAAATAATTGACAAGTGTAGAAGCTCACTGGGGAAATGGGAGAATTATATATAAGGTTTGAAGAAGAATTGAATTAGTCTCAGGCCATTAATGACGAGCTAAAGAGTCATATCTCACATCTTGAACAAGCTTTTCTTCAAGTACAAGTTTTGTCTACATCAATGGAATTAATAGTTTCTCTTGAAGAAAATAAAACTTTACAAAAATAAATCATAGAGCTAAAGGACGAACTCAAACAATGTCAGAATCAAATTACTGGCCTGGAAAGAGAGATCAACCATATAAAATTTTGGGTGGCATAACACATGAATATTACCACTCTTTGGTAGGAGAACGAGAACGAATGATGGGTGAAGCTATGTCAGGTTAGTGACCAATTTGTAAGAATTCTTAAAATTAATGGTTTAATTAGATTAATTTGATAAATTCAAGGATTTATGGAGGAATTTTGTGTTGGGTATTATAACAAATATGGATTGTTAACAAGGGTAAAATGGTAATTTGTAGGGGAATGATATATTTACTTGCTTTATTAATAGATAAGTTTGGGGTAAAAGAGAGAAGTGTTGAACTCTTTCCTTCTATTCTTGTTCTTACCGTAGACCTCATTGGCAAGGTAAGCTTATGCAAATTTGTTGGGTTCTTTAATTTTTTGTTTGATTTTGAAAGTGGGAAGGTAGTATAAGATTAAGGAAAGCTTACATTGGATTAAAAAATCAAGAGGGGTGATTTAGGTATGGATTTGTAAAATGGGTTTTGAAATGAAATTTTGATATTAAGTAGTTTTTGAAGTTTTGTTGAGATATTTGAATTGTCAATGAGTTAATTAAAGGTTTAGGAGTATTAGAAATGCATAATAACTTGGTTGAAAACATGGTATGATTTTTATAGATAAGTTTTTTAATAAAATTTGGGATGTTTGGGAGTAGTAAATGGGTACAAGTTGGTTCGAAAGTATCAAAGTGAGTTCAAAGGCGTAAGGTATGTGTATATAATAGATTTGGGAGGATTTTTGGGTGATTCTCGGGGTGAAAATGGCAATTATGGACTTTGAGTATCGGTACCGTTAGAACAATACCGATACTTCAATGGTAAAATCTGTGAAATTATTAAGGGTAGTATCTATACCTATTGAATAGGTATCGATACTGTAAGGGTAGTATCGATACCTGAAGGATGGTATCGATACCCTTAAAACATCGAATGCTAGATTGGTATCGGTACCTTGAGGAGGTATCGATACCCTTGAAACATCGAATGCTATATTGGTATCGGTACCATGAGGAGGTATCGATACCCTTGAAGGGGAAGTATCGATACTCTTAGGGTAGTATTGATACTTTTAAACATGAAATAAAAATTTAGGGTTTCTTGTATTCTAAGTTACTATGATTTGATATAATCGATTCGAAGAATGATATTGATATTTGATTGTTTTGTATAGTGATTGATCTTATTCAATTTCCGACGACTCGACATATTAAGTATCAAATCGAATTATGTTAAAGATTTGGACTAGAACTTCTGTGAGGCAAAGGTGAGTGCAACTTCTCGATTTTGTAGCAATATTGAGGAAGGCTTGCGATAAGCCAACCTCCGTGTTTTCGATCGAAAACTTTATATTTACTTTATGTTATATTTCAACTTTTTATTCCATTTATATTATACTAGTTATGTTTTATGATCATATGAATATAGAAATGTGAATTTTGAATCAATGAATGTGAGCAAACTCTATGAGAGAAAAACTATATGAATAAGAAACACTTTGAATAATGATTAAACAATATTATGTGATTAATAGCACAAAGTATATGTATGAGGACTAAGGTATAGTTGGCATGCCAAGAGTCAAGGGTTTTATGTGGTCATTCGGGATAATTATGTGGTCCATCGGGACAAATATGTGGCACTTTGTTGTAAACCTATGTGGCACTTTGGTGCAAACCTATATGGTCATTCGGGATAATTATGTGGCACTTCGGTGCAAATTATGAGCTGTGGTGACAACATTAGTGCACAACCTCATAGTACTCAAATACCTAAAGTTCTCAGTAGTATACCTTGGGCACTTGGAACAAATATATACAAAGTGTAATTATCTATAAGTATATATTTGATATTAAAATAAAGAAAGTTCTCTGTAAAGTAGTTTGAATAAAACAAATAATATTTCTGTCAATAAGTTAGCACTATTAGTATTGACTCACTAAGTCATGGACTTAGCATGTGTTTTTTCACACGTAGGTTTGAAGAAAGCTGATGATTGATTTGGGCTGAGATCAGAATGACTTAAATGAAGGTGTTTTGTAATATTACAACTGTTGGCATGTATTAAGCATTTAATTTGCAAATGCTCTAATCGATTTTGTAAACTCTTACATTTTGGTATTTATGTAAATTATTGATTTTTTTGTAAAAATGTATATTAAATGATTATCTTATTAAAGAGGTTTATGCTGTTTTATTTTGATACAACACCTTAAATTTGTTCTTAATTATGAATTTTATATGTTTTGAAAAGTTAAATGTGACACTTCAGATTCGTATCCGGGTTAGATACAGGTTAGGGGTGTTACATTTAATGGTATCAGAGCTATGATTTAAGTGGTTTTAAGTTTGATATAGAGTCATTTTTGGTTTTAAAAAATGTACATGCCAATTTTTAATAAAGTCTTCCTGATCTGATAAGGGATCAATATGCTATCCTTGCTAATACGTTTTGTAAATTGATCTTAATAGATGTCAAACTTTGAAGGCTCTCAAAGTGATGCAGGAGATAGGATGAAGGAAAGTAGTAACTCATTTGCCCCGAGCAGGCATAACCTGGAGTACCTGTTCAAGATCAGGGGACTTTCTTTCAGACGTTAGATGCGATTCTGACATGTTTCCAACCGTCTATCTCCTCAGCCCTTAAGATGAATGTCCCTAAAGAGCTGAGAAGGTTAGTAGCACTTGAATTTAGGGTATAAGCTAAAAAAAGGTCTGGTGGCTACTGATATGTGGCTTAACGATTTGAAAATTATGCTAGAGAATTTCCATTGTTCTGAAATGGAGAAATTGGGTGGTGATGTTTCATTATTAAGAGGTCAAGCCAGAATTTTGTGGTCGAATGTGACGATGAGAGCCTCAAGGTATCAGGTCACTTGGCATTTCTTCTTGGAGGAGTTTAAAAATAAATTCTTAAGGGATCAGTTCATCCAGAAGATGAATCAGGAATTCATGAATTTAAAGCAAGATAATCGCACGGTGTATGAGTTTAAGTGTGAATTTTACAAATTGAGCCGATTGATGTCGAGTTAGTTCCTACAGAGAAAGACTCTTGTGACTAGTTTGTGGAAGGGTTACGACCCTGACTGAAAGAATTATTATTGGCACTTAACCTATCTTCCTTCCAAGAGGTAGTGAATCGAGCTAAAGCTTTGGAGAGAGCTCAGAATGAAAGATTTGTAGAGAAAATGATGTAATGGAATAAAAGATCTGGTGTGTCGTTCGATTCTTTGCAATCCAAGTAAAGTATAGGTTTAAGTACTCGACCTCAGACCAGAACAAAATCCGTAGCATCCTCTGATAGAGGATCAAATTCGGGAAGAGAAAGACAAGTTTATTCAGTGGAATCTAGAGTGGACAAGACGAAACAATGTCAGCACTATGGGAAAAACATAGTGGAGTTTACAGAAGAGTCTCCGGAGCTTGTTTTAAATGTAGTGAGGCAGGGCATTTTATTTGAGACCGCCCTATGATGACAACAGAGCATGTCCAAATAGAGAGATCCATGGCTGCACCAATGAGAGTTAGAGGTCAGAGAAGAGGAATGAATCAATCTGAGTCGACTGCTCAACCTAAAGTACGCTCTACCACTCGGGTGTACAACCTGAAGACCAGTGAAGATTGTGATGATCTAGAAATCATTGCAGGTACTTTTCTGATAGCTAGTAAATATGTTTTAGTTTTAATTGATTCGGATCGAATTATTCTTATATCAGTAGTAAACTAGTTAAAGAGTTGAGCCTTCCGTGAGAGCTTATTCGTGGTGAGATGATCGTAACGAATCTATTAGGAAATAATGCTCAGGTGAGACAAGTCTATAAATGGTGTCCTATAAAGATTCAGGGAATTGAATTTCCTGCTAATCGAATGGAATTACCCTTTGATGAATTTGAGGTTATTTTTAGGATGGGTTGGCTTTATCATTATTATGCCAACGTGGATTGTCAACTTAAGGGAGTTCAGTTAACAAGTCTTGAGGGATTGGAAATTAGTGTGGTTAGCGAAAGAATCCATCCTTTAGCTAATGTGATATATGTGACATCAGCTTGGAAATTAATGTTGCAAGGATGTCAAGCGTACATTGCTAATATAATGGATACAAGAGTTAAAGAAAAGATGCTTGAAGATATTCTGACAGTCAGAGAGTTTCCAGAAGTATTTTCGGATTATTTGCCTGGGTTACTTCCAGCTAGAGAGGTTGAGTTTTTGATTGAGGTGATGTCTGAATCAGCACCGATTTCAATGGCTTCTTACAGGATGCCCCTAAGGAATTGAAAGAGTTAAAGGCACAGTTACAGGAGCTTTTAGATAAAAGATTTATTAGACCTAGTGTGTCACCTTGGGGTGCTCCAGTGTTATTTGTTAAGATGAAAGATGGTTCGATGTGCCTTTGCATAGATTATCGTCAGCTTAATAAGGTGACCATAAAGAAAAAATATCCTCTTCCAAAGATTGATGATTTATTTGATCAACTCAAGGGAGCGGCAATGTTTTCAATGATTGATCTACGTTCAGGGTATCATCAACTGAAAATTCAAGAAAAAGATGTTCCAAAAATAGTGTTTAAGACTCGGTATGGTCATTATGAATTTGTAGTAATGCCATTCGGGTTAACTAACGCATAGTAGCATTTATGGACTTGATGAATAGAATATTTCAACCTTACCTTGTTCAGTTTGTGGTCGTCTTTATTGATGACATTTTAGTGTATTCAAAGTCGAAGAATGAGCATGTTGTCCATCTTTGTGTGGTTCTCCAAATATTACGAGACAATAAATTTTTTTTAACGCTCTCTAAGTGTGAGTTTTGGTTGTCGGAAGTGACATTCCTTAAACATGTAGTTTCTATAGAGGGTATTTAGGTAGATCCTCATAAAGTTAAAGAGGTTCTAGAATGGGATATTCCGAAGAATATGTCCAAAGTTTGAAGTTTCTTGGGTTTAACAGGTTATTATCGAAGGTTTATTAAAAACTATTCGATGATATCTCTGCCTTTAACCAAATTATTAAGAAAGGATGCGCGTTTTGAATGGACTCTTGATTAGCAGAATAGCTTTGAAACATTGAAGAAAGTTCTGGCCAAAGCTTTGGTGTTGGTACAACTGGAATCAAACAAGGATTTCATAATTTTCAGCGACGCTTCCCATAATGGTTTAGGATGTGTTTTAATGCAAGATGGGAAGGTAATTGCTTATGCTTCGAGACAACTACAACAACATGAAAGGAATTATCTGACGCGTGATCTAGAGTTACCAGCTGTGGTCTTTGCATTGAAAATTTGGCGACATTATTTGTATGGTGAACGTTGCTACATCTTCACCGATCATAAGAGTTTGACGTACTTGCTGACGTAAAAAGAGTTAAATTTGAGATAAAGAAGGTGGATGAAATTGCTAAAATATTATGATACAATCATTGATTATTATCCCGGGAAAGCCAACGTTGTAGCGGACGCTCTTAGTCGGAAGACTTTTACCACTTTCTGTAGTTTGAACGCTAGAATTATGCTAGAGAAAGATGGTGCATTGATGGCCGAGTTAGTTTTGAAGCCATTATTGTTAGAGAAGATTAAAGAATTGCAAGGGAATGATGATAAGCGTTTAACTTGGTTTAATCGAGTAGAGAAAGGTGGACTTAAGGACTTTGAGGTTAAGTCGAATGAGTGCTTATAATTTAAAATTTGAGTTTGTGTTCCCAATAGTGTTGAGTTGAAAATAGATATATTGTAAGCTCATTGTAGTCCTTTAACGACGCACCCAAGAGGAAACAAAATGTATCAAGATTTGAAAGAGCATTTTTGGTGGCCAGAAATAAAAAGAGACATTGAAATTTGTATCAAAGTGCCTAAATTGTCAACAAGTAAAAGCTAAGCATCAGGTGCCTTCTGGTTTGTTGCAACCCATTTCAATTTCGCCGTGGAAATGGGAAAATATTATGATGGATTTCGTAATGGGTTTGCCTTTATCACCGGGTAAAAAGGATTCTATTTGGGTTATTATGGATCGCCTTACAAAGATAGTGCATTTTATCCTTCTGCGAATAGATTTTTCTATAGAAAAATATATTGAATTGTATATCAAGCAGATAGTGCGACTGCATGGTGTTCCAATCTCAATAGTTTTTGATAGAGATTTCAGATTCACTTCAAGTTGGAAGTATTTACAAGGAGCTTTGGGTACCCAATTGAATTTTAGCACTGCTTTTAATCCTCAGAATGATAATCAATCAGAGTGAACAATTCAAATTCTAGAAGATATGTTGAGAGCTTATGTGATTAATTTTAGTGGATCGGGGGAAAAGTATTTACCGGTTGTTGAATTTTCTTTTAATAACAACTACCGATCCAACATCAAGATGGCACCTTATGAATCGTTGTATGGGAGGAAGTGTAGAACACCACTCAATTGGTATGAATTAAGGGATTGAGTAGTTCATGGTCCGGATTAGATTAAAGAAGTGGAAGAAAAGTTCCAGGTGATTCAGCACAATCTGAAAGTGGCTTCAGACAGACAAAAGTCATACGCCGATTTGAAAAGAAAATAAATTGAATTTCAAGTAGGTGATAAGGTGTTTTACAAAGTATCACCATGGAAGAAAGTGTTTCGCTTTGGACGTAAAGGAAAACTGAGTCATAGGTTCATTGGACCTTATGAATTTTTAAAACATGTGGCTTATAAGTTAGCGTTGCCGCCAGAGATGGAAAAGATCCATAATGTCTTCCATGTGTCTATGCTTAGGTGATATCGATCAGATCTTGCTCACATCATAACTCCATATAAAATAGAAATTCATTCTGATTTAACATATGAGGAAGAGCCGGTTCATATTTTAGCTTTTGAAAATAAGCAATTACGGAATAAAATGATTCCACTAGTTAAGGTTCTTTGGAGGAATCATAAACTAGAATAAGCTGCGTGGGAGCGTGAAGAAGATATGAGGAAGCAATATCCCTAGCTTTTTTTGCAATGAAAGTTTGAGAACGAATTTTCTTAAAGATGGGAGATTTGTAACTTCCCAATCGTCAGGTCAGTAACCAAATTGTAAGAATTTTTAAACTTAATGGTTTAATTAGATTAATTTGATAAAATCAAGGATTTATGGAGGAATTTTGTGTTGGGTATTATAACAAATATGGATTGTTAACAAGGGAAAATGGTAATTTGCAGGGGAATGATAATTTTACTTGCTTTATTATTGGATAAGTATGGGGTAAAAGAGAGAAGTGTTGAACTATTTCCTTCTCTTCTTCTTCTTATAGTGGACCTCATTGGCAAAGGTAAGCTTATGCAAATTTGTTGGGTTCTTTAATTTTTGGTTTGATTTTGGAAATGTGAAGGTAGTATAAGATTAAGGAAAACTTATATTGGATTAAAACATCAACAGAAGTGATTTAGGTATGGATTTGTAAAATAGGTATTATAATGAAATTTTGCTATAGAGTAGTTTTCGAAGTTTTGTTCAGATATTTGACTTGGCAATGAGTTAATTAAAGGTTTAGTAGCATTAGAAATGCATAAGAACTTGGTTGAAAACATGTTATGATTTTTACAGATAAGTGTTTTAATGAAATTTGGGATGTTTGGGAGTAGTAAATGGGTACAAGTTGGTTTGGAAGTATCAAAGTGAGTTAAAAGGCTTAAGGTATGTGCATATGAGAGATTTGGGAGGATTTTTGGGTGATTTTCGGGGTGAAAATAACAATTATAGACTTTGAGTATCGGTACCGTTAGAACAACAAAACCTGGGAAATTATTTAGGGTAGTATTGATACCTGTTGAAGAGGTATCAATACTGTAAGGGTAGTATCGATACCTGAAGGATGATATCGATACCCTTAAAACATCGAATGCCAGATTGGTATTGGTACCTTGAGGAGGTATCGATACCCTTGAAACAATGAATGCTATACTGGTATCGGTACCATGATGAGGTATCGATACCCTTGAAGGGAAGTTTCGGTACTGTTAGGGTAGTACCGATACTTCTAAACATGAAATGGAAATGTAGGGTTTCTTGCATTCTAAGTTATTATGTTTTTATATAATAGATTGGAAGAATGATATTGATATTTGATTGTTTTGTATAGTGATTGATCGTATTCAATTTCAGACGACTCAACATATTAAGTATCAAATCGAAAGGTATTAAAGATTTGGATTATAACTTTTGTGAGGCAAAGGTGAGTGCAACTTCTCAGTTTAGTAACAGTATTGAGAAATTCTTGCGATAAAACAACCTAGGAGTTTTTGATCGAAAACATTATATTTACTTTCTGTTATATTTCAATGTTTTATTTCCATTTACATTATACTAGTTATGTTTTATGATCATATGAATATGAAAATATGAATTTTGAATCAGTGAATGTGAACAAACTCTATGAGATAAAAACTATGTGAATAAGAAACACTTTGAATAATGATTTAACAATATTATGTGATTAATAACCCAAAGTATATGTATGAGCATTAGAGGTATAGTTGGCATGCCAAGAGTCGAGGGTTTTATGTGGTCCTTTAGGACAATTATATGGTCTTTCGGGACAAATATGTGGCATTTTGGTACAAACCTATGTGGTCCTTTGGGATAATTATGTGGCACTGTTTAGTTAATCGATCGACGAAATTGGCCAAGAGAGGGGTGAATTGGCAATTAAAATTTTGGTGGAAGCTTTTGAAGAAAATTGAAAAGATTTGCACAGCGATTTAAAGTTGTTTGACTTTCTCAATCAAAGTCTACGTCCACTACGTTAGCTATCCACACTAAGGATTTTCCAACAAATTCACTAATTTGTTCTTTCTTTTGAGGCCAAAGAGATAACCTTACAACACCCTCAAGAATATACCCCAATTATTGAGAACACTCTTTCTCAAAGAGAAGATTAAAAATTTGCAAACTTACACGGAAATCCTCACAAGGTAAATTGTTTGCACAATTCTAGAACAAATAAAAGAACACTCAAGAATGAATACAATTGAGTACAATAAGTGTTCTTGAAAGCAAGAATGAATATTAAATGAAATAGGTTTGAACATGCTCAAACTTGAGGTTTTATGCTTTCTCTTTGATCCTCTCTTGATTCTAGTTGATTGTTGTTTCTTATTGTTGATCAATGGCTTCTAAGCTTGTTTAAATACACCTTCAGTTGATTCTAAACGTTGGGGATGATTAGTGGAGTCAATAGAGCCGTTTAAGTGTGAAAACAATTAATATTAGTGGTTGGGAGCGTCTCATGCATCGATGCATACCCTAGGTGCATCGGTGTATCAAGTGTAAAGTTCAAATATTTTGACCGTTGGACTCTCAGTGCATCGGTGCACTAAAAGTGCATCGATGAATAAAATGCATTCGATGTTTTGAAATAGCCTGAGTGCATCGATGCATGGTCTATGCATCGATGCATCAAATGCATTCGATGTTTTCATAAAACCCTGAATGCATCGATGCATCAAATGCATTCGATGTTCAATTAATTCATTGGTACACCGATGTATGGTTTGATGCATCGGTGCATGCCTTTGAATAATTTATTTTAAGGCTTGATTTTGGTTCAAAATACTTTGTGAAAAATTGTTTCAAAAATATATTAAGTATAAAACACAATTTTACACATTTAGTAAGGTTTGAATTTGATCTTGAAAAACTTGGAGTAATAATTTGATATTCGATTAATTCAATCGAATATACTTAGAAAATCATTTGAAAAATCTTAAAATTTATTTAACTTAATTTGTTATATCGAAACATCAAAAATGTTTTCAACAATCTCCCCTTTTTTGATATAACAAAACACTTGAGTAATTTTAAGATTTTATTTGAAAATAAGTTTTGAAATTAATTTTTAAATTACTCCCTCTTACTATAACACTTCTCCCTTTAAAACTTTTAACACACTTTTAACACACTTAACACTTCTCCCCCTTTTTGTTAAATCAAAAAGACTCAAAAACTAAGTGTTTAGAAGGCTTTGAAAAATATAGCCAATTGATTAAACATTTTAATTGAATATAGCTTAAGCTTCTAAGATCAAAAATCAAAAGAGAGGTTAGCCATTAGTTTCATAATCAATATTCATAATCATAAATGGATAATTTGTCATAATGCAACTAATATGATGCAAACTTAATAAACATTAAGCTCAAAAAAGAAAACTCATACCAAACCAATATATATTAAGTCTAAAATCCATAAATATCCAAATCATACCTCTCAAACAAATTCAAACAATCCAAACAATAAACCCAAAAGTAATCAAATGTTTGAACAATAAAAGTTCAAAGAAGATCAAAAACCAAAACAAGATCTACTCGTCCATAGAAGGATCGGGAGGTGGCGGAGGAAATCGAGCTTTCATCTCAAGCGAGAGAGCATCCATGCGTGCAAGCATCTCCCTTTGAAACTCCATCTGTCAAGCTTTTAAAGTGTCTAAGCTTTGATTTACTACTTCGTGAGTAGTAGTCAAGTGTGATTCGATGGAAGCTGTCCGTAGATCAAATGTCTCCAAGATATGGAGGCATTTGATCCTCTTGTGGAGCTGGTTTTGGTACAGGCTCGTCATCGGGTATGTGATCATCGATGTCTTACATAAGCTATTGAAATTCAGAATCATCTTCATCATCCAGAGCCGGAGGAGGAGGAGGAGCACGAGAGGAGCTAGGAGCAGCTCGTGAGAAACTAGCTCTCGGAGTTTGCTTACAGGGTTTAAAAACCCATTGACCAATTACCTCGTCTTGTTTCCAATCCGCATTCTTCAAGGATGTGAGATTGATTGGGTTTTGGAGAGGAATAAGATTGTCAAGAGAGACATCTAAACCGAGTTTGATAAAGAGATTGCTAAGAAGACAACCATAAACTAATGTTTCAACATGTTTGGACGGGATAATGTTTACGGTATCGACTAGCACACTAAAGATAATCTGTGGAAGATTTATTTTGATCTTTTTCTTAATACAATACATCCACCATAAATTCCTAGCTCAAAGAGTGGAGTACCTACCCGCGGATGGTCGAAACCACCACGAGATCATTAAATGAAGAAAACGATCGTGATGAGATCGAAGGGTACTAACAGTAACATTTGGGAGATATGGATATTCCACAGTTTCTTTTTCATCATATATACCATTGTCATCTAACCCAAATTTTAAAGCTATAGTTGTGGAATCAACAAGAATATATTGTCCTAAAAGGTAGGATCTAATTCCTATAGTTCCACATTGAGTTTCGTTTTGAATACAGACCGCATTAGAATAGAAAATGTGGACTAATTGATGAAAGATGACAGGTCCAAGAGAAAACAGTTTATCAAACTTCCATGTTCTAAGAATAGGGAGGTATTCAAATTTAAAGTCTATCATGGCTTGTACAGATATAATATGTTCTTCCCTAATTCTATAAGATTGGAAAGAATCCATGTACCTAGAGTACAATTCGTCTTTACGACGCTCAGGCATGTTAAAGCAAGATCCTAATAGACTATTTGGTGGAGGAGGAATAGGATTTGGAGGTTGGTTTGAACGAGAACGACTTGAAGTAGTTATAGGGCGTTTGGGATTTGACATGATTTAAAGATCGGAAAGAGAAAGATAACTTGCAAATTTAAAACACATGTATGCACAATAATCAATCCCAAAACTCAAATGAGTCCTCAATAATCAAGGTTCTCTAAAACAATCCTAATGGGCAAAGTTTTGAAAACTATTCTGAAAATAATGTTTGAGTATCATAACATGTATAGTTTTCATGAAAAACAACATAATTGACTCAAAAGCATCAATTAAATTAATGATTTTTGAAATATAATAATTTTTTTATTTCGAAATTCATGGAAAATTTTAAAAAATTATGTGTTTTTGATGAAATTTGTTGTAAAATCTAGTTTAGAATCATCATATAATCAATGCTCGATATAATGTTCATCCTAAAACTAATCAAAACTAGCCCTAAGATCAAAAATTGATAAAATAGAGTTTTTAGAAAAGTTTACCTTGAAATTTTGGATTGAGAGGGATGTATTTATTTTTTGCACGAATTAATGATTGAAGCATGATTAAGAGTTGAAAAGCTCGAAGATTTCGGGGAAAAAATTTGGAGCAATTTTGAGAGTAGGAGAGGAAGTTGAGGCATACGATTAAGAGAGAGTATGAGAGTGTTTTTGAGAAAATAAGGAAGAAATAGGGTTTTTATCCAAAAACCCGATGGATGCATCGATGCATGTCCTTGTGCATCGATGCATATTCAAGGCGTGCATTGGTGCATCAGCAAGATGAATCGATGCACATTCAAAGGGATGCATCGATGCACTGCTAAGTGTATCGATGCATGAAGCACAAAAATGTCAAAAATCTGTTTTAAACACTTAAAATGCTAAATTAATTAGCTCTAGTGGTATAGGTAACTCATATATTGAAAATTAATCATGTTCAATCAATCAAATTAATCTTTAAACATCATTTGAACATAAAATTGATTTTCATCAAGCAACATAAACTCCCCCTAACTAATAGCAATGAATGCAATAAAAAATTATTATAAGCATTTTTCATTTATTATTAAAAGTGCTAAAATTATTTTAAACACTAAGTGAAGATAGGTTGGTTAATCCTAATTCTCTCCTAAGTGTCCAAAATCTTTCCTTGTCTAAAGCTTTTGTAAAGATATCCGCTAATTGGTGCAAAGTATCAACAAATTCTAGAACTACATCTTCTTTAGCGATATGGTCTCTAATGAAGTGATGTCTAATTTCAATATGCTTAGTTCTAGAGTGTTGGATCAGATTTTTAGTGAGACAAATAGCTCTAGTATTGTCACACTTGATAGGAATGGTACCTAACTTCAATTACATAATCAAAAATTTATTGTTTCATCCATAAAACTTATGCATAACAACTACCGGCTGAAATGTATTCCACTTCAGTGGTAGATAATGCAACACAATTTTGTTTCTTTGAAAACCAAGAAATTAGCATATTTCCAAGGAATTGGCAAGTACCGGAGGTGCTTTTCCTATCTAATTTGCATCCTCCATAATCCGCATCAGAAAAGGCATGCAAGCTAAAGTTAGAGTCTCTAGGATACCATAGTCCTAAACTAGGAGTGTCCTTAAGGTATCTAAAGATTCTCTTAACAGCTAGTAAATGTGATTCCTTAGGGCACGATTGAAATCTAGCACATAAGCAAACACTAAACATAATGTCCGATCTAATTGCAGTTAGATAAAGTAAAGATCCAATCATTGACCTATATAATTTAACATCTACACATTTACCTCCTTCATCTAAGTCAAGCTTTGTTGAAGAGCTCATTGGAGTGTCATGTGGTTTGCCATTTTCCAGTCCAAACTTCTTGAGCATATCTTTGACTTACTTAGCTTGATTGATGAATATTCCATCTTTTCTTTGCTTGATTTGGAGTCCTAAGAAAAATGAGAGCTCCCCCATCATGCTCATCTCAAACTCACTTTGTATTAGCATAGAAAATTCTTGGCAAAGAACATCATTAGTAGAACCAAATATTATATCATCAACATAAATTTGAACTACTAATAAATCTTTACCTTTATGCTTTAAAAACAATATAGTGTCAACCTTCCCTTTTGAAAAACATTTTTTAATTAAAAAGTTTGACAGTCTTTCATACCAAGCTCTAGGAGCTTGTTTTAAACCATAAAGCACTTTTGTCAATTTAAAAACATGATCCGGAGATTTTGAATCTTCAAAACCTGGAGGTTGTTCCACATACACTTCTTCTTTTATAAAACTATTTAAAAATGCACTTTTAACATCCATTTGATATAATTTAAATTCATGAAAACATGCAAATGCTAATAACATTATAATTGCTTTCATCCTAGCTAAGGGAGCATATGTTTCATCATAGTCTATGCCCTCTTCTTGAGTATACCCTTGAGCAACAAGTCTAGCCTTGTTTCTCACTATATTACCACTTTCATCAAGCTTATTCCTAAATACCCATCTAGTACCTATAGTATATTTATTACTAGGCCTTCAACTAATGTCCATACTTTACTCGTCTCAAATTGATTTAACTCTTTTTGCATAGCCATAATCCAATGTTCATCTTTTAATGCTTCTTTAATATTCTTAGGCTCTATGCATGAAAGCCACATAATTACAAATATTTCTAAGAGAGGATCGAGTTGTTACCCCTTTGGATGGATCACCTATAATCTCACCATCCTTGACATAGTTGTATTCCCTTGGGTAAGATACTTCTCTTTCTTCAATGGTTGGATTCTTGAGAGGAACAAAAGTTTCCTCATCTTTTGTTTCTTCCTTTGATGATGGTTCTCCAACGTTATGTCTAATGTCATTTGTATTTATAGCACCTACATCATCATTCACACAAGAATCATTCCTTAGAAGGAGGTTATCATCGAAAACAACATGTATAGACTCTTCTACAACTAAAGTTCTTTTACTAAATACTCGATAAGATTTAGAATTCGAGGAATAACCCAGAAAAATTCCTTCATCACTTTTAGCATCAAATTTGCCAAGATTGTCTTTACCGTTGTTTAAAAGAAAACACTTGCATCCAAAAGGATAAAAATAGCTAATGTTAGGCTTTTATTTTTGAAAAGTTCATATGGAGTTTTCTTTAAAATAGGCCTAATCATTACTCGATTAATAACATAACAAGCGGTATTTGTGGCTTCCGCCCAAAAATATTTTGGCAAATTGTTTTCACAAAGCATGGTTATAGTCTTTTCTTCTAAAGTTTGAATTTTCCTTTCAACAACTCCATTTTGTTGAGGGGTTCTAGGTGCTGAAAAATTATGGCTAATACCGTTAGAATCACAAAACTCAGTAAATCCAAGATTTTCAAATTCAGTTCCATGATCACTCCTAACACTAGTTATAGAGCAACCTTTTTCATTTTGGATTACTTTTGAAAACGTGATGAATTTTTCTAATGCTTAATTTTTAGTACTTAAGAATATAACCCAAGTATATCTAGAATAGTCATCTACCAATACAAATGCATATTGTTTTCCACCCAAGCTAGTAGTTCTAGATGGCCCAAAAAGATCTAAATGGATCAATTGCAATACTCTACTAGTTAATACATCATTAATGGATTTAAAAGAAACTCGCTTTTATTTTCTTTTAGCACAAGCATCACAGATTTTATCATTATCAAATTTTAGTTTAGGCAACCCTCGAACTAAATCACCTTGAATTATTCATTGCAAAACACTCATACTAGCATGTCCTAGTCTCCTATGCCATAACCAACTATCATGCTCATCCTTAGCAACTAGGCATAAATTATTCATAACAATAGAGTCTAAAAGCACCATGTAAATGTTTCCTATTCTATGACCAACAAGCATAATCTGATTAGATGCAATGTCAATAACTTTACAACTATTAGTTTCAAACATGACATTGAATCCCTTATCACAAAATTGACTAATACTCAAGAGATTATGCTTTAATCCATTCACATATAAAACATTTTTAATTTGTATGGAAGAGGTATTACCTATAGTACCTATACCTTCAATGTGACCTTTTGAATCATCACCAAAAGTCACTTCCCCTCCATTTTTGGCGTTAAGCTCAATGAACCGGCTTTTATCCCCCGGTCATGTGTCTCGAGCATCCACTATCAAGGTACCATGAATTTGAATTTGTTTCCCGTGCCTTGTAGCAATACTCCTTTTCCTACAAACATAGATTAATTTTTGATTTTTGGTACCCAAATTCTTTTGGGTCCATATTCATTAGTTTCCAAAATCCTAGTCCCATTAGGTATCTATTTGTGTAGGATATCCTTATCTTTAGTAGTAATGAGCTCTTTAGGAACCCATATACTTCTAACGATTTTTCCATTAGAGGTTCTTCGGGGACCTCTATGATTGTAGTTTTTAAAACTTTTTCTAGCAAAGTTGGATTTTGAATTTTCTCCTTTTTCAAAACGTTTTGTTCCAACTTTATCAAAATAAGCTTTAAGATCATCAATTTTCTTTTGATGATCATTATTGACCTTTGAAAGTAAATTTTGCAAATCCAAATTTTTCTTTTCAAACTCTTCTAGTTTGATTTGCAACTCTTTGATTTTACTTTCATGATCGTTGTTGGTTTTGGATATGAGTTTATTTTCATTTTTTATATTCTAAAAACAATTTCTCATAATCCGAAGCCAACCCATTATATTCCTCTAATAGCTCATCATAAGATAAATCATCAAAATCAGATGAGTTAGAGGTTACCTTAGAATCTTCCCCGAATGCCATCATGCACAAGTTTGCTACTTCTTGTTTCTCTTCATCGGAACCTTCTTCATCACTCCATGTAGCCACATGAGCCTTGTGCTTATTCTTTGATTGACCTTTTTTCTTCAATTGTGGGCAATCATATTTGACATGCCCCGACTTTTTGCATTCATAGCAAATGATCGGGTCATTCTCTTTTGGTTCATTTTTTAGGCTTTCATTTTGTTTGAATTTTCTTCCTCGGTAAGGTCTCATCATTTTTTTGAACCGTTTGGCAAACAATGCCATTTCCTCATCATCGTCATCTTCATCCAAATCACTCTCATCTTTTGTGGATTTGAGAGCAACTCCAATATTTTTCTTCTTCTCCTTATCCTTCTCCTTTGGTGTCTCTTCAATCTTATCGAGGTTCACCTCATCTTCAAGCATCATTTCATGAGTGAGGAGGGAACCGATTAGCTCTTCAAGAGTTAAGGACTTTAGGTTCTTAGCCTCGATGATTGTCGTCTTCTTGGATTTCCATGATTTTGGAAGTGAGTAAACTAACTTCCTCACAAGCTTTTCGTTTGGAATGATCTTTCCATATGATTTGAGACCATTGACAATTGTTGAGAATCTATCCATCATAGCTTTGATATCTTCATTTGGTTTCATCATGAAATTTTCATAGCTATAAGTTAGAAGACTAATTTTAGATTCTTTTACCTCATCGGTGCCTTCATGAGTGACTTGTAGTTTAACCCATATTTCTTTTGCGGTTGTACAAGATCAAACTCTCCCATATTCATCTGGTCCAAGAGCACAAAATATGATATGGATGGCTTTGGAGTTGAGCTGGAACATTTTTGTCTCTCATTCGCTCCACAATCTTGGATGAGTGAGAGGCTTGATATATCTTTCTTCTACAACATTTCATGCTCCCATGTCACTTGCTTGAATGAAATACATCATCATATTCTTCCAATAAGCATAGTTAGCTCCATTGAAGAAAGGAGGCTTGTTGACGGGCATTGAATCGAGACCGGAGTTGGAGTTTGAAGTGGAGGCCATTGATGACTTGATAATCGATGTAACTCTTCCCGAATCGAATCAAGAGGCGATTAAACCTTAAAATGAGTGAGGCTCTGATACCAATTGTTGAGTTAATCGATCGACGGAATTGGCCAAGAGGGGGTGAATTGGTAATTAAAAGTTTGGTGGAAGCTTTTGAAGAAAATTGAAAAGATTTACACAACGATTTAGAGTGGTTTGACTTTCTCAATCAAAGTCTATGTCCACTACCTTATCTATCCACACTAAGGATTTTCCAACAAATTCACTAATTTGTTCTTTCTTTTGAGGCCAAAGAGATAAACTTACAGCACCCTCAAGAATATACCCCAATTCTTGAGAACACTCTTTCTTAAAGAGAAGATTACAAATTTGCAAACTTACACATAAATCCTCACAAGGTAAATTGTTTGCACAATTCTACAACAAAGAAAAGAACACTCAAGAATGAATACAATTGAGCACAATAAGTGTTCTTGAAAGCAAGAATGAATATTGAATGAAATAGGCTTGAAAATGCTCAAACTTGAGGTTTGATGCTTTTTCTTTGATTCTCTCTTGAATCTAGTTGATTGTTGTTACTTATTATTGATCAATGGCTTCTAAGCTTGTTTAAATACACCTTCAATTGATTCTGAACGTTGGGGATGATTAGTGGAGTCAATAGAGCCGTTTAAGTATGAAAATAATTAATATTAGTGGTTGGGAGCGTCTCATGCATTGATACATACCCTAGGTGCATCGGTGCATCAAGTGTAAAATTCATATATTTTGACCGTTGGACTCTCAGTGCATCATGCACCAAGAGTGCATCGATGCATAAAATGCATTCGATGTTTTTAAATAGCCTGAGTGCATCGATGCACAGACTAATCGATGCATGGTATTTGCATCGATGCATCAAATGCATTCGATGTTTTCATAAAACCCTGAATGCATCAATGCATGGTATGTGCATTGATGCATCAAATGCATTTGATGTTAATTTAATTCATTGGTGCATCGATGCATGGTTTGATGCATCGGTGCATGCCTTTGAATAATTGATTTTAAGGCTTGATTTTGGTTCAAAATACTTTGTGAAAAATTGTTTCAAAAATATATTAAGTATAAAACACAATTTTACACATTTAGTAAGGTTTGAATTTTATCTTGAAAAACCTGGAGTAATAATTTGATATTCGATTAATTCAATCAAATATACTTAGAAAATCATTTGTAAAATCTTTAAATTTATTTAACTTAATTTGTTATATCGAAACATCAAAAATGTTTTCAACAGGCACTTCGATGCAAATTATTAGATATGGTGGCAGCATTAGTGTACAACCTCATAGTACTCAAATACCTAAAGTTCTTAGTAGTATACCTTGGGCACTTGGAACAATGATATACAAAGTGTAATTATTCATAAGTATACATTTGATATGATAAGAAAGAAAGTTCTTTGTAAAGTATTTTGAATAAAACAAATAAGATTTTTGTTAATAAGTTAGCACTATTAGTATTACCTCACTAAGCCATCGACTTAGCGTGTGTTTTATCACGCGTAGTTTTGAAGAAAGTTGAAGATTTATTTGGGTTGAGGATAGCATACACTTTTGAAGATCATATTAGAACAACTTAAATGCAGGTGTTTTGTAATGTTACAACTGTAGGTATGTATTAATCATTTAATTTGCAAATGCTCTGATCGATTTTGTAAACTCTTACATTTTAGTATTTATGTAAATTATTAAGATTTTATGTAAAAATGTATATTAAATGATTATCTTATTAAAGAAGTTTATGCTGTTTTATTTTGATACAACACCTTAAATTTGTTCTTAATTATGAATTTTATATGTTTTGAGAAGTCATGTGACATTTTGGATTCGTATCCGTGTTAGATACAGGTCAGGGGTGTTACAGTTGGCTAACAGGACTGAGATCATCCACCTTCACACTAGTCAAAACTCTGAATACACAAGGGAAATCATTGCAATTATGAATGAAATTATAGAGCTAAATCTGAGGGCTAGACCCTATATGTAATCAAAATCTTTTTTAATGTGTGAAATTTTTCATCCAATGAAAGTATTCCAGAATGAATACTATTAGAATCAATTCCTTTCATTTGCATTTTGCACTTGTATCATTTATTCTGCATAAACATTCATTTTATAATACATTATCAATAACATGCATTCATATTTAAGAGAACAATAAAATTATTTCATGAAAGATTATATGACAGAAGATATTGGCAAGCAAAAACACAAACCCTCACTATACTCGAAGCAGAACTATTTAAACAATTGAAAAAGGAAATGCATGAGAATTTGTTGAGAATACAACAAAAATGAGAATAAAAAAAAGAATAATCGCAAAAATCAGTTGTAAATCGTATCTTGTAGAACAAAACTAACATGGTAAACGATATCATGGCCATAATGTATGTGTTGCATGCTGAAACAGTAAGAGAACCAAGTGTTACATTGGTTGAAGTTTCTGAACATGTTGCAGCAGAATCTACCCTGAGATTAGTTATATCTCCTGAAAAGCTTACTAAACATCATGTAGGATCTTCTGCCGCCAAAGCTCAAGTAGCTACGACAAATCCTCAAAATAACCTACATGAATACACTGCTATAGACAACAAGGAAATTGAGAAATCCAAGATTGAGGTACTTAAACATCTAAAAGATTGGTGAAAAGACTTTTTTCAAATAAATGTGAATACAAGGTTCTCAAGATGGAATAGATGCAGTAGAATTGAGTCTAGTTCTAGATTTAATCCTACTCCAAAGTTTAAAATGCCTGAATTTGAGAAATACGATGGGAAAACTTGTCATATCATATATTAGACTATGTTTTGCAGAAGAATGACTATTTTTGTGAAAGATGATAGACTGTTGATTCATTTCTTCCAAGCCAGCTTGACAGAATCAGCAGCAAGGTGGTATAACTAGTTGACCCGAGCCAAGATATGGTCATGGAAAGATTTGGCAAATGCTTTCAAGGAATAATACCAGTATATCACTGATATGATGCATGATAGAGTTACTCTCCAAAATATGGAGATGAAACATAATGAAAGCTTTCTCCAGTATCCTCAAACATAATGAAAGCTTTCTTCAGTATCCACAACAATGGAGAGACATCGCTGCACAAGTACATCCATTGCTAGTTGAAAGGGAGTTCATAACAATATTCATCGACACGTTAAAATCTCCCTATATAGATCACATGCTAGGGGTGGAAACCAAGAGCTTATATGATATTGTGATGTGCGGAGAAATGATTGAGATAGCTCTAAATAAGGGAAAAATAGTTGGTGGCCAAAACGCTGTAAATAAGGCATTTGTGAAACATAAAGAACGAGAAATAAATAACATGAATTTTTATGTAAACAAAAATGAAGATTGGAAATTCCTCTTCTTAAGGGGAAATAAAACGTAAGAATAACACTGAAAGGACGTCGTTTACTCCAATCTCGATTTCTTACAGTGAATTGTTCCAGGGTTTATTCAAAGAACATGTAGTATCACTAAATTTTGTAGATTTAATCAAACCACCTTTTCTAAAATGGTATAATGAAACGAGACTTGTAAATATCATGCAAATTTCTGAGGGCATAATATTGAAAAATGTCTTGCATTTAAAAGAGTGGTCAAGGATCTGATCAAAATAAAGGTGGTGTCTTTCATTGATTCAGAGAAACCATGCGATTCTATGAATCCACTTCAAAATCACCAAAACCAAGGAATTAATATTATTGAGGAAAGCTGAAGTATCAAGAGAAGAATTCAAAGAAGTAACGATGCCATTAAGGTGGGTATATGAGAAAATGAATAAGAGAGGGCTGTTGAGTTCCATAAAGAATGATGTAACTGAAAAATCATATGGCATTTGTGAATACCGTTGAGAAGATGGCCATCAAATTCAAGATTGTTAAGATTTTAATCAGATGATCCAAGAGTTGATGGACAAACATGAATTGTAATTTCTTGAAGAATGGACAATAAAGAATGAAGGAGATATTTGTGCTTATGAAGAAAGTTTAAAATAGGTTGAAGGAAAATTAAGGAAAACATTTCTGGTTATATCAAAACAAAACTATGAAACGAGCAAGACAAGTCCAACATCCAAAGTGGTGATCAAGATACCAATGTCTTTTTCCTACGAAAGTAATAAGAGTGTCCCCTTGGAATTATACATTCTAAATCAACACTCATGGGAATCGGGAAGAAGAGATTGATGAAGTTTAAGGTTTCACCAGAAGTGAGAGGTGCTACTCCCCTAGAAAAGCTGAAAAAGCAAGAGCTGTGATAATCGATGATCTTGAGGATAGAGTGAATGAACCTGTCAAGATCGTGGAAGCTCAGGAATTTTTTGAAGTTTTTAAAGCACAACGAGTATAACATTGTGGAGCAACTTCATAAAACTCTGGCATGAATTTCAATGTTATCTCTTATGTTACATTCTAAGGTACATCAAAATACATTGATAAAGGTTCTGAATGAGAACATTGTGGGAAAAGACATCCCATGGACAGGATGGTAAATCACATTAATGCATATAACTTCATTAATTTTTATGATGATGAGATACTTGAAGAAGGTAAAGGCAGATGCAAGGTATTATATATTACTTCTTACTCCAAATGAGTTATCATCTCTGTAGTGTTGATTGACAATGGGTCAACCTTGAATGTCATGTCATTTGCCACACTAAATAGGCTTTCAGTGGATACCACCCAGGTGAGGGTTTGTGGCAATATCGTGAGAGCATTTGATGAAACATAACGAAAAATCTTGGGAAAAATGAATATACCTCTCAAAGTTGGCCGTACAAAATTTAAAGTGGATTTTGTTATCATTAATATACATCCGAGTTATAATTGCTTGTTTAGAAGGCCGTGTATTCACATGGTTGTGGCAGTTCCTTCTTCCCTCCACCAAAAGCTGCGATTCATTACTGATGGAACTCTAGTGACCATCAAGGTAAAAAATGATATTATTGCTTCTATCACTATTGATGCACCATACGTAGGGGTAGATGAAAATGCACTAGAGTCATCATTCCAGTCTTTGGAATTTTTCAATGCCACTTTCATCCTTGAAGGAAAAAGAATTCCAACTCCTCAGCTTTTAAAGAATACAAAAATATAGCTAAAGGAGACATTAGCTCGAGGAGCAAAAGTTCGAAAAGGCTAGGGCAAGAAACAACAAGGCATCACAGAAAGGTTGGCCCCAGTTCCTAAAAGAAATTATTTGTGTATATGATATAAGCCAACCTACCATGACAGAGTCAGGGATGCACAAAAGCTTAGGGAAAGGAAAAAAGCAATGACACGATGTGAAAGTGTCGTTTGGGGGCCCCTTGTCATACCACCATTCTCTAAAACTTTTGTATCTGCATGATTTGTCATCGAAACACTGAAGCAACCTTGGTATAGTGAAGAAGAAGAAGTGATTGAAGACTTGATGAGAAGCCTAAGCATCAATGCTATCACATATGATCCTACTGAAGAATGTTCATTGGCATCGATCGCCCATGTCCTCCTGGTTACATTTTGAACAACTACACTGCTGAAGAACTCCTTGTATTCTATAAACACTCTTCAAAGTAATGCATAATAACAAACATGTCTCTTTTTTATCATAATATAATAGAGCTTTTGTAAAAGACTAATTTTTATTCGTCATTACTTTAATGAAATGATAATTTTCTCTTCATTCTTTTTATAGAAAATCTCTCATTTAATTCTTTAATTCTTTATTATATTTATTCTTTTGGTAAATATCAAATGAAATTCTTTTACACAACAAGGTTAACTGGTCTCATAAACCTTCTACATGAGTCAAAATATGTGTTTAACTGGTCTTATCATGACATGCAGGGTTAGATACTGAAATTGTGGTATACAAGTTTCCAATAAAGCCAAAATGCAAGCCTGTGCAACAAAAGCTTCGAAAGATGAGGACAGACATGCTGTTAAAAATAAAGGAAGAGATGAAGAAACACTGTGATATTGGTTTCCTACTGGTAGCCAAATACTCTAAATGGGTAGAAAACATATGCCAGTACTGAAGAAAGATGGAAAGGTTCAGATGTGTGTTGACTACCAAAATCTCAGCCGAACAAGTCCCAAGGATAATTTTCCACTCTCATACATTGAACACTGGTCGACAACACAACTAGTCATTCTTTTTTATCCTTCATGGATGGCTTCTATGGGAATTACCAAATCAAGATGGACCCGAAATACATGGAAAAAACAACATTAGTGATGATGTAGGCCACATTTTGTTACAAGGTAATGCCTTTCGAAATAAAGTACGCAGGGGAAATGTATCAACAAGCCATGGTTACCTTGTTGTATGATATGATGCGTAAAGAGATAGAAGTATATGTGGATGATATGATTACCAAATCAAAAACTGAAGAAGAACATGTGGCAGTCTTAAAGAAGTTGTTTCTAAGGTTGAGAAAATGTCAACTAAAACTTAACCTGTCCAAATGTACTTTCGAAGCTACTTCAGGGAAGTTGTTGGGGTTTGTAGTAAATGTAAAGGGCATAGAAATAGATCTCGATAAAGTCAAAGAAATCTTGGAACTACCACCACCCTGAACACAAAAAGAACTACAAGGATTTCTAGAGAGATTAAATTATATCGCCATATTCATCTCTCAGTTAACCGAGAAATGCGATCAAATCTTTCGATTTCTGAGAAAACAAAATCATAGAGTATAGGATAATAGTTTCCAATAATGTTTTGATAAAATCAAGAACTATTTGACAAACGCTCCGTCCTAATGCAACCAATCCTAGATAAGTTGTTGATCTAAAACTTGACTGTCTTTGAGAAGTTAATGGGATGTGTATTGGAATAATATGATGAAAATGGGAGATGAGAATGAGCCATTTACTACCTCAATAAGAATTTCACTAACTGTGAAACTCGATATTCCTCAATCGAGAAGTTGTGTTGTGCTTTGGTATAGACTAATAAGAGGCTAAGATAATATTTACTATATCACACCCCTTGGTTGATATCAAGGGTGGATCCACTAAAGTACATGATGGAATCATCAGCTCTAACTAGAAGAATGGCCAGATGGTAAATGTTGTTCGAGTTTGACATATTCTACATGAATCAAAAGTGTTATTGCTGATTTTCTAGCAAGCAAAGCATTGGAAGACTATGAACCAATAAAATTTGAATTTTAAAATGATGACTTAATGCACATATTTGTTGTGGAAAAAGTAGAGGCTCCAAGGGATGAAGTCTGGAAAATGAATTTCGATGGTCCCTCAAATGTTATGGGACATGGTATTAGGGTCATACTAGTTTCACCTAAATGATATCATTATCCTTTCGCCAGTCGGCTTGCCTTTGAATGTAAAAACAATATGGTTGAGTATGAAGCATGTATCTTGGGAATTCGAGCTGCAATTAAGCGAAAGATTAAAATCCTAGAAGTATTTGGTGATTCTGCTCTGTTTATTTACCAATTTCACGATGAATGGATGACTCGAGACTCCAAGTTGATAGAAAAAAAGAATCTAGTGTTGGATTTGATCAAGGGGTTTAAATAGATTACTTTCACTAATCTCTCACGCGAAGAGAATCAAATGGCGGATACATTGGCTTTCATGTTTAAAATTAACGCTCATGTTTGGATGATGTCTATTCGAATGAGTATAAGCGAAATGCCAGCTCATTGTTTCAATATTGAGGAAGAGAAAGATGATGGTCTCCCGTGGTATTATGATATTCTTCAATATCTGAAGTATCGGGCTTACCCTACCGAAGCAACTAAAATGATAAAAGAACTTTAAGAAGATTGGCTATGAGTTACATCCTCGACGGATATATCCTGTATAAAAGGGGAAAATATCAAGTGTTGTTGAGATGCGTAGACAAGGTGAGGCCAAAAATATACTTGAAGAAGTCTGTGAAGGGATTTATAGAACGAACGCTAATATCTTTGTAATGGCCAAACAAATCATGAGGTTTGAGTACTACTGGTCAACCATGGAAGGATATTGCATCAGTTTTGTTTAAAAATGTCATAAATTCTAGATCCATAGTAACCAAATACATGTTCCTCCCTCAACGCTCCATGTGACGACCGCACCTTGGCCATTCTCAATGTGGGGTATCGATGTCATTGGGAAAATTTCACTAAAAGCTTCAAATGGACATCGTTTCATCCTAGTAGCCATTGATTACTTCACTAAGTGGGTTGAAGCTGCCTCATACGTGAATGTCACAAAAGGAGCTGTTTGCAAATTCATAAAAAGGGAAATCATTTGCAGATATGGAACACCAAAAATTATCATTTCAGATAATGCATTGAATCTAAACAATGACTTAATTAAAAAAGTTTGCATGAAGTTCAAGATCAAACATCACAACTCGACTCCTTATAGTCCAAATATAAATGGTGCACTAGATGCATCAAATAAAAATATCAAGAAGATCATCATGAAAATGATTGGAACATATAGAGACTATCACGAGAAATTATCTTTTGCTCTAATTACTTATTGCACATATGTTCGCATATCTACTAGGCAACATCGTTTTCTGTAGTAGATGGGATGGAAGCAGTTTTGCCTATAGAGGTAGAAATCCCTTCTCTAAGAGTATTGATGGAGTTGAAACTAAATGAGGTTGATTAGATTCAAAACATGTTTGATCAAATGAATTTCATTGAAAAGAAAAAAATGAGAGCTAGCTGCCATGGCCAGATGTACGAAAAAAGTATGATACGAACGTATGATAAGAAGGTCAGGCCTTGAGAATTTCGTGAAGGGGATCTAGTGCTAAAAAAATCTTGTCTATGAAAAAAGACATTCGAAAGAAGTTGATTCCAAATTGGGAAAGCCCTTATGTTGTGAAAAACGTTTTCTCAAGAGGAGAGTTGGTTTTGACTGAAATGGATGGAGAAGAATTGCCTAATCCTATGAATTCTAATTCAGTCAAGTGATATTACACCTGAAGAAAAAAGAGAAAAAAAAAGAAAAGAAGAAAAATGAAAAAGATGAAAAGAAAAGAAAAAAATGAAAAATGAATTAAATAAAAGGGGGTTCAAGACGAAAACTTAAAATGGGCGTCTTGAAACCAAATGAGGATTTAAGTTGAAAATCTATAATGGACGGTTCGAATATTTAGGATTGAAATGGTGGATTCCCTCGGAAGCCTAACAGTTAAGGGAAAGGCTCTCATACTCAAACATCCTTCGTACGATCAAAATCTTCTAGATGCTTGTTAACTTTCAAGACGGGACGAGAAAATAGAAGGATTCAACACTTGGTATCAAATGTATTAAACCTTTATTCTTTATGTATTGTTCGCTTATTTCTTGTCTGAAAAGTTTGTACTTCCTCTTTACCTATCTTTAATGAAATCAGTTAAATATATTCCACTGCTATTTTACATAAGCATCAAAATATTGATTAATGATAGTATTGATTATTATGCCTTACTTTGAAAACTATCAGAGTATGAGGATTTCAAAATAGGTATTTACCATGAAGCACAAGCAAAAGAAACATTCCCCTAAATCACTAAGAATATCATGGAAAAAGGGTTTAAATTAAAGAAATCAATCTTAGCCTAACTCTACCTTCCCCAAATAAAGATATCAAAGAAATCCCAATTAGAGGATGCACTAAATAAAATGTCATTTAAACCATAATTTTCTCAAATAAAAGTCAACCAGTGGTAAAAAAAACTAACCAAACAAGATAAATTTTCTCTCGGGGTAGATAAGAGAAGACAAGTTGAGCAATATTTGACAAGAGGTCAAGGAAGTAAGTACAGTCAGATAACAGACAATGGAAACTTAAAATATATCATCGAGATCCGTTCACCAAGAGTAGAAAAGGTCCCAAACGCATATGCATAATCATTCATACATGTCATATCAACTTGTATTTAGGTCATTTTTAAAGAATAAATGCAACATGAAATCATAGCATATAAACCTTTTGAACAGGTTTTCAAAATTATTCTCTAATCGATCAATGGTAATTAAGACTAGACCTCCTTATCGAGAAGGGGCAATGTCATCATTAAATTTAGCCCCGGGTAGCGATAAGCTCTTAATAAAGAAGCTATGTCGTTTTCAAAGTTATAATATATTCAGAGGATTAGATTTCCTCGGCAAGAAGGAATAACGTTGTCTTCAGATTCTCATTTTTAAATATGATTAAGATGGAGCAATGTCATCATCAAACTAGACACCGAGCAATTCTCCTTAACAAGACGGAGCAATGTTACTGTCAATGGCAAAAATACTTCAAGATAGTCAGATTTCCTCAATGCGAAGGAACAATATTGTCTTAGATATGCCATCATTCGAACACGACTAAATGTCCTCATCAAGAAGGAACTACGTAAAATCAAGCCAGCAAAATACGACCAGACATCCTCAATGTGGAGGAATGGTATTATCAAGATATGACCAAGACATCCTCAACATAAAGGAACAGTGTCATATTTGGCTTTCTCATCTTCAGACGATGAATTAAGTCCCCAAAAGCAAGATGGGTTTTATGGCAGGACAAAATTAGTGTATTTGTTCTTTGTCCTATTATAGTCATAAGATAATGGACAAAGAGGGGCAGTTGTAAACACCTAATTTTTTCTGAAACTTGTAATTATTATTGGTTATTATTAGTTATTATTATTATTATGATTTATTATTGATATTATTAAAAAATATAAATTATTATTATCATTAATCATTGTCAGTATTTATTAATAATAATAATAATAATTATTATTATTATTATTATTAATAGTTATTATTATTAATTGTTAGTAGTTATTATTATTATTATTATTTAAAATATTAATATATAATGTTCATACATTTTACAGCCCATTACAAGAATCAAGCCCATCTAACCTGAAGCCCAAGGATGAAAAACCCAAACATATTAGGGTTTTATCAAATGATGAGGGAGCCTCCAAATCTCAGCCGTCAGATCTAGATAAAGATCAAGGGTCTATATGGGTCCTCAAAATAAGGTTTTACCGAAATGCATCTTATCAGCTGTCGTCGCCGCCAATAAGGACCGACTACCAATCAACACGTTTGATACAAGCGCCCCACCGTTTGTCTCCTCATCACGTTAGCCACCGCCGAACACTACCCGAGACGCCATCGTCATCAAATCCAGCTGAGCAGTAGGAAAAATAACCCAAATCAATCAATCAGCCAAATCAGTCTAAAAATCGAATAAAAAATCATAAAAATCCCAAAATTTTGGGGATTTCATGTACTCAAATATAAGGAAATCATCCCCTATGAGAAGGAGCTCATGATTTCACCCTGAAAAACACCATAAATCAAGAGAAGAATTAATATTTTCGGGGAGGTTTTTAGAGGAAAACACACACAAAATTCAAAGAAAAGAACAAAGGAAAGACAGAAGTAAAGGATCTATTTCGAATCGAAGATGACTCACCTTTTCATTGGCAACCACCATCGTGCTCTCATCGGAGTAGAAAAGGCCACATCGCTGGAGGTAAATACCTCTCTTCTTTGAGTTTTTGTCATAAAATAGTTAAAAGTGAGGTCGTTTTAGGCTTCGACATTTTAAAGAGGGATTATTGATTTCGTTCCCTCACAGTGGCCATCGATTTATGGTGGCCGGAGAGGTGTTTATGAGGTTGTTTTCTTCGACGGCGGGGAAAGGATGGGTCAATGGAGAAAGAGCTTTAGGGTTTTTTTTAGTTTGGAAAATGGAAATATGGCATCTAAGGGGTGCTAGCCAATTTTTTCTTTACATTTTAGCCATATATTTGGCACTTGAAACGACATCGTATAAATGGGTTAGGGTTCCATACATTAGGCACATGGGATAATAGCTATCGAGGTTCCTCAAACTGTGTAAAAATCACAACATGGCCACATTAATGAAAGTTTTATCCTTCCGTTTTATCTCTTCATTTGTTTTATGTTTTATTTTAGTTCTCACAAGTTTTTTTTTAACTCTTGGATGTTGATTTTGAATAGTTTTGTTTTGGTCCTTCATATTTACTGATATATCAAAATTGTGCAATTTATGTTTTGAATATTGTGTTTATACTTGTATTCATTTTAGTCTATTTTGATTTGTTGCTTAATGCTCAGGGTTTATTACCGATTTAATCCTCACTATCATAATTATTTTAGTTTTTTTTTTTTAATTCTTGAAATCCTTGCATGATATGTTTAGTGTTTCATTGTCATTGGCACTATGTATATGTATGTGTATGTGTATGCGTGTGCGTGTGCGTGTGCGTGTGCGTGTGCGTGTGCGTGTGCGTGTGCGTATGCATATGTATATGTGTATGTGTACATATATGTATATGTATTATTATTTATTTATTTACCTTTCATAAATGAATGCCGTGTGTTTTAAATAAATGTTTTTATATTAAATTTGCATTGTTACTATATATATATATATATATATATATATATATATATATTATTTATTTGTTTATGTTTTTTGTATACGAATGCTTGAAATCTTAAAACTAGCATTTTCATTTTATTAGATATTAAGACTATGGTATATTACTTTATATGTATTCAGTTATTGTCGATATTATTAAACAAAATAGAAGAAAATATAACTCAACTCGGCTGTTACAATCTGCCATCAACCCTTCATCTAGATTCTCTTCAAAGCAATTAGTAACAAATCTCACAACTTTGAAGACATCAGTTTGAGAATCATACCCAAAACCAAGGCAATCAAAACTAGAGAATTCAAGTAGTCCTGGAGGGCGCTGGACTGTGGATTGAGGAAGGATTTTAAACTCTCTGGTAGATGGGTTCCAAAGGGCAACATTATGTCCAATACCACCTAGATCTGCTAAACACAATATTCCATTACAGGGGCCATGAACTAAAGGTGCATGCACAAAATTCTCAAAAAAGGGCAAGTGGATATTGTCTTTTACTCTGAAGTTTTGGTCTTTCTCGGTCGAATGTTGAGAGAAATAATGGATGTCATCACGGGTTTCACCATGACAACATTTTTGGAGGAGATTAAGGTTATTCTTTTTAAGGTTGTTCTTATGATTTTTGGTATTGAAATGAGGGGTTTCAAAAGATAAAGACCATGGCTTACAAAAGCACCTGAAATGGGTCAGGGATTTAACAGGAAGTTTTGAGAGAATCTCCAACACCAACATCTCTGTAATTCCGTTCTTGTTTTGATCAACCGTTGCATCTTCCCTCTTTACTTCTCTATTTCCTTTGTGTTTTTCAGTAGATGATTTTGTTTGGGGAAAGACGGTGAGAACTAATATGAAAGAAAACGAAGATAGACAAAACTTGTAACAGGTAACATCAAACGTTTTTATGTAACAAGAAAACTACAATGGAAACTGATCATTGGTTACAATACCTTGTTGGGCCTGGTCGAACCCTTTTAAAACCCATTAGCTTATCATAGATAGGGTTTGCATAATTAACTATATACAATATATTAGTATTTTAAAATACTTAAAATAATATATTTAATAATAATATATCTATAATCATTTATTATATTTTAAACGATTAAAATAATATATTTTATAATAATTTCCTAATTTGTTTACTATTAAAGAATATATTTTAACATTGTAAAAATAAAAAATATAATACTTTAAATATGTTATAAATATAAATTAGAAAATTAACAATTTATATAGGGTCGGGTCAGATTAGTGATTTTTCTCCTAAAATATAGTCTCACCGTGAATCGAAGTTATCAATTATATAACTCGTCCTGCTCCGAACTCGAAATTTCAAAAAAAAAGTCCTATAAGATCGAGTTAAGACTCGTCGGACTCAAGTATTTTGACCATCCCTAAGTGTGAAACTCGTAAAGATTAGGATAACCAAGACCATTCACGCCATAGGAACATTTAAATATCTCAACTTCCAAATTGGCTAATTCACTTAACATGTTCATCTATTTTGATCTCCAAAAAAATACACAATAGAACACCCTAAATAAAAAGCAGTAAGATCACCGAACGATTTCTCCCTTTCTTGAGTGTTATCTTCAGAATTTTTCATATTGGACAAAGTCTTCAACTATATCCTCTTGTTATTGTTTTTTCCTTGAAAAGTAAAAGGGGTCTCATTAAAAATCTCTCATACCTCAGTTAAGTTGGAACTCGATCAAGAAAGAGGGAGGAGAAAAGGGTTCCCAAAATTATATTAATATCCAAAATAACACTAGTGTTCTTTGTCGACACCGTTTTTTACCCGGACTGGGAAAAGACCTATACCGACTTTAGGGTTTTTCTTTGAAAATAACTTTGAAATGTGAGGATTCTCCACCAATCATTTAAGGTTCAATTAGAGCATAATAAAAAATAGGGTGATTTTAATAAAAAAATATTTTTATCAAAATACCAAGTTTTAGGGTCTGTGAAAATCCAGAAATCAGGTTCGGGAGTCGGTTATGCGTGGGGAATGACTAGTACCCCCACAAGCGTCCATAAATTGGTACCTAGTTGATTACCCTCTATTTAGAATCGAAAAATTTAAGTTCAAACTTTATTTAATTTAAAACTCATTACGTATGCAAAGTTGAAAAGGGTATTCGTTTATTAAGGCCAATAGCATTCGTCCCTAGCATAAATGCGGGAGATAAGATATTGTGCCTAATAACCGGACATTACCTTAATTTTAGAAATCATGATGCAGTTTTGAAAAGGATGTCGACATATTTCGGGAATCACCAATAGTCACCCTTTAGCATACTTGCGGGAGATATACCATTAATTCCCTAATAAGTGAACATTGCCTTAGGTTTGAAAATAAAATGCAATCAAAATTTTTTTTATTCATACTAATTAAGATAAGGTTAAGTTAAGGCTTTTTCTAGCTTAAAGTGTCGAATTATGAAATTTAAAGAACATAAAGGCACAAACCTAGAAATGTGGGTTCTAATATTAACATTATTTGATTTTAGTCGATTATTGAGTCGAATAATCGATATGGTCCCTTGAGCATTTAGGCAAGGGCTAACTCAGATTACTCTCTAAATTAAGAGACTAATTTAAAATCTAATCTAAAATGGAGGCTCTAATATTAATTTAAACAAATTTTAAGACTCGAATAATTAAATTGGAACCTCGAGCAAAAGCAAGGACCAAATTAAGAATTATCTTAATTACAAAATTAAAGACTTGAACTAATAGAAAATTGAATCTAATGCTTTAATATAAAATCGAGATATTTATTCCAAGACAAAATTAACAAGCATAAAATTATATATTACAATTGAATAAATAAAAAATTTAAAAATTCAATGTTGCAAATCAAGATAGATAAATGAATCGATATAAACGCATATAATAAAAACTAATCAATGAAAAAAGTTATGAGAATAAAAGAAATAAAACAAGGAAAGAAAATTAAAAGGCATGCATTAAGTTGATTTCAAACAAAATGAATGAAAAGAAAAAGATAAAATTAAAAGGGACAATAAAAGAAAAATCAACTAAAATTATGGATAATAAAATATTAAATATATGAAACCAAATTATAATGACATAACTAATTTTACATAATAAATTATAGGAAAGTGTTACATTATATTTAATACAATAATATCAATACAGAGATCAAAGCAATATATATATATATATATATATATATATATATATATATATATATATATATATATATATATATATATATATATTAACACATGCACATGATATAAAAGACACTTGTTATATATAGTTATATATATATTATTTAAATATTATAACATATATTTATAATGGAACGTATATGCATGTATATATAAATACATAAGGTATACTTATAAAAACCTCGATTGTAACAAGTGCAAACATAACCACTAAAATGTAAATTGCAACAAATAAAGGGACACAATGTAAATAATGAAAAATTAAAGTACATTAAACTGTAGGACTAAAATAAAATAAAATTGTAAGTAAGTTGCATATATAAAACATAAGGCAAACTAAATTTTAGAATTTTAAAGATTAAAGGACCAAAATAAAATAAAACAAAATTGATATGTCGAATTCAAAATAAAAATAGAAAATTAGTGACCAAACAGTAAATAAGCGGCAAAGATAGGGGATCAAAGAGAAAATAACTCTTAAACAAAAATGAGAAAATTACAAAATCAGTCCACACGAATTAAAACAAAATTTAAAAAGTTACTACACATGACCAAAGTGTAAAACAAGCTAAACTTAGAAGGACCAATAGTAAATTTACCAAAAATATATATAACATGCAAAGAAAAGGGAAAATAATAGTTTTGGTCCCCTCAGGTGACCAAAATGTAAAAACAAGCTAAATTTAGAGGGACTAAAATGTGAATAACCCAAAAATTAAAAAACACGCAAGGAAAGGAGAAAATAACAATTTTGGACCCTACATGTGACCAAAATGCAAAAACAAACTAAACTTAAGGGGAACTACGTGTGAATTTACCCTAAAAATTCTCTATAAATAACACTCTTTTTCTTTTCTTTTTCATTTGAAACCAAAATAAAATAAAAATGGAGAGAGCTCTCCCCTCTCTCCTTGGCTGACCCATTACCGACTGCCCCGAACCCGCTCTGACCGCCCTTCTGACCGCCACACATGGCGGTCGAAAAACCCAAAACACCCAAAAATCCTAGATCTACTAGCCTAGGTTCTTTTTAGGGGATAAAAACAATTAAAACCTCTCTAAAATACCTCGAAACTTCCCCTTAACCTTTATGTTTCATGGATTTTGGCAACCTCCGAAGAAGCTTCCCCGACTTAGGTAACACCCAGCTCTATTATTCCTTTTACTTTTTAGTGTTATTACTATTAAAAATGGTTGGTTGTTAATATTGGACAAAAAATTATATTTTTGTTATTCGTAGTCCATACAAGTTATAATTCATTCGTTTTTTTACACAACTAAACAACGTTTTTTCGAAATCTAAATAAAAAACAACTCCCCCTTTTAGAGAGATTTAGGAACAAAAGCAGAAAAAAGGTTATTCGAATATTAAAAAAAACCAAAAATAAATAACTTTGAAGGCTTCGGTTTATTTTTTCTAGAAAATGAAAATCACCAGGGAGATTAACATCATTTTTGTTCGGTTTTTATACCCATTTACAAGGAAATGAAAATCATTGCATTTTTTGTCTTCTTTGTTATTTTCTACAGGTAGAATGGAGTGTTGAAGTGGCCCTCATTTGGTTGGTGAAGAGATCAGTGGCAGTTGATAGGGGATTGGGGGTGCCTACCCTAGGGTGTAGGTTTAGGTTAGGGTTAGGCTGGGATTGGGCCCCAGGTCAGGTCTCGATTTGGGTTCCAGGTCGGGTTCGATTTAGGCTCTGAGTTTTTCGGGTCTGGGTATTATTTTGTAAAGGGATTGGTTTGGGTTGGGCTTGAGGCCCGTTTGTAAATGATTTATTGGTTTAATAATACTTATACTTATAATATAATATATTAATAATAATATAGGTAAAAAATAGAGATTACAAATGCCCTTTTTTGCTCACTGTAGTGAAACGAGAATCACCATTTTTCAACATGGTCTCTACTAGTCAAGCTACAAACTCTTCACTGGGAATGCCAATACGCCTCCTAGTGGAATCGTCGAGTCATCGCAACAAATAATACCATATTTTCTTCTTTCTCTTGGCTGAGTCCCTATCTCTAGTTCTTTAGGTTTGATCTAGCATCAACTGTCTTCTTTAACCCTCCATCGAATCATCCTCTCATCTTATAATTTACTAGATCGCCTCTATGAGTGTTTGAAGATCTTCTCATCTTAGCTCTCTCCATCCTCACAAATGACGAACTAAGTAAGAAACTTTGGAAATAAAAATTTTGGTGGAAGCTTTTGTAGAAAATTGAAAGTAATTGCACAACGATTTACAGTGGTTCGACTTTATCAACCAAAGTCTACGTCCACTACCTTAGCTATCAACACTAAGGATTTTCCAACAAATTCACTAATTTGTTCTTTCTTTTGAGGCCAAAGAGGTAACCTTACAACTCCCTCAAGAATATACCCCAATTCTTGAGAACACTCTTTTCTCAAAGAGAAGATTACAAATTTGCAAACTTACAAGAAAAACCTTACAAGGCAAATATGTTTGCACAATTCTAGAACAAAGAAAGAACACTCAAGAATAAATACAATTGAGCACAATAAGTGTTCTTGAAAGCAAAATGAATATTGAATGAAAAATAGGCTTGAAATGCTCACACTTGAGGTTTGATGCTTTCTCTTTGATTCTCTCTTGATTCTAGTTGTTGATCAATGGCTTCTAAGCTTGTTTAAATATACCTTCAATTGATTCGTAACGTTGGGGATGATTAGAAAAGTCAATAGAGCCGTTTAAGTGTGAAAATAATTAATAAATTAAGTTGGGAGCATCTCATGCATCGATGCAAACCCTAGGTGCATCGCTGCATCAAGTGTAAAATTCAAATATTTTGACCGTTGGACTCTCAGTGCATCGGTGCACTAAGAGTGCATCGATGCATAAAATGCATTCGATGTTTTGAAAAAGCCTACGTGCATCGATGCATCAAATGCATTCAATGTTTTCATAAAACCCCAAGTGCATCGATGCATGGTCTGTGCATCGATGTATCAAATGCATTCGATATTCAATTAATTCATCGGTGCATCGATGCATAGTTTGATGCATCGGTACATGCCTTTGAATAATTGAATTTAAGGCTTGAATATACTTAGTAAGGTTTGAATATGATCTTGAAAAAATTTGTGTAATAATTTGATATTCGATTAATTCAATCGAATATACTTAGAAAATCATTTGTAAAATCTTAAAATTTATTTAACTTAATTTGTTATATCGAAATATCAAAATTTTTTCAACAATCTCCCCCTTTTTGATATAACAAAACACTTGAGTAATTTTAAGACTTTATTTGAAAATAAGTTTTGAAATTAATTTTGAACTTACTCCCCCTTACTATTATACTTCTCCCCTTTAAAACTTTTAAAACTTTTATTTTAACACACTTAACACTTCTCCCCCTTTTTGTTAAATCAAAAAGAATCAAAAACAAAATGAAAGAAAGATTTGAAAAACATAGCCAATTGATTAATCATTTTAATGAATTATAGCTTAAGCTGCTAAGATCAAAGATCAAAAGAGAGATTAGCCATTAGTTTTATAGACAATATTCATAAACAATGTAATGGATAATTGGTCATAATGTAACTAATATGATGCAACATTAATAAACATTTATCTCTAAAAAAGAAAACTCAATCCAAACCAATAAATATTAAGTCTAAATCCAGAGATATCCAAAGCATATATCCAAACAAATTCAAGCATGACAAACAAGAATCCACAATGGATTCAAAATGTTTTAACAATAAACGGTCAAAGACGATCCAAAACCAAAACAAAATCTACTCGTCCATAGAAGGATCGGGAGGAGGCAGAGGAAAACAGGCTTGTATCTCAAGCGAGAGAGTATCCATGCGTGCAAGCATCTCCCTTTGAAACTCCATCTGTCGAGCTTCAAAAGTGTCTAAGCGTTGATTTACTACTTCGTGAGTAGCAAAAAAGTTTGATTTGATGGAAGCATACCGTAGACCAAATGTCTCCAAGAACGATCGAAAATATGGAGGCATTTGATCCTCTTGTGGAGCTCGTTCCAGTGCAGGATCATCATCGGGTACTTGATCATCGATGTCTTGCATAAGCTATTGAAATTCAGGATCATCGTCATCAGCCGAAGCTGGAGGAGGAGGAGCACGAGAGGAGCTAGGAGCAGCTCGTGAGGAACTAACTCCCGAAGTTTACTTGCCGGGTCTAAAAACCTATTGATCGGTTACCTCGTCTTGTTTCTAATCCATTTTCTTCAAGGATGTGAGATTGATTGGGTTTTAGAGAGAGGAATAGGATTGTCAAGAGAGACATCCAGACCGAGTTTGATAAAAATATTGCTAAGAATATAACCATAAACTAGTGTTTCAACGTGTTTGGACAAGATAATGTTTACGGTATCGATTAGCACACTAAAGATAATATGTGGAAGATTTATTTTGATCTTATTCTTAATATAATACATCCACCATAAATCCCTAGCCCGAAGAGTGGAGTACCTACCCGCTGATGGTCGAAACCACCACAAGATCATTAAGTGAAGAAAACGATCGTGATGAGATCGGAGGGTACTAACACTAGCGTTTGGGAGATATGGATATTCCACAGTTTCTTTTTCATCATAAACAGCATCGTCATCTAACCCAAATTTTGAAGCTATAGTTGTGAAATCAACAAGAATATATTGTCATAGAAGGTAGGATCTAATTCCTATAGTTCTACATTGAGTTTCATTTTGAATACAGACCGCATTAGAATAGAAAATACGGACTAATTGATGGAAAACGACAGATTGAAGATGAAACAATTTATCAAACTTTCATGTTTGAAGAATCGGAAGGTATTCAAAATCAATATCTATCATGGCTTGAAGTGAGGGAATACGTTCTTCCCGAATTCTATAGGATTGGAAAGAATTTTTGTACCTAGAGTACTATTCATCTCTACGACGCTCAGGTATGTTAAAACAAGATCCTAATAGACTAGTTGGTGGAGGAGGAACGAGATTTGGAGGTTAGTTTGAACGAGAACGACTCGATGAAGTTCTAGGGCGTTTAGGATTTGACATTGTTTAAAGGAAATCGGAATAAGGAATATCACCTGCAATTTGAAACACATGTATGCACAATCAATCCCAAAACTCAAATGAGTCCTCAATAATTCAAGGTTCTCTAAAACATATCCTAATGGGCATGTTTTGAAAACTATTTTAAAAATAATATTTGATAATCATAATATAGTTTTCATGAAAACAAAACAATTAAATAAAAAATATTACTAATTTTCAAAATCATAAGTTTTTTTTTAAATTTCGAAATTCAAAGAAAATTCTTAAAAAATTGTTTGTTTTTGACGAAATTGGTAGTAAAATTTAGTTTAGAACCAACAAACAATCAATGCCCGATATAATTTTCATCCTAGAACTAATCAAAACTAGTTCTAAAATCAAAAATCAATAAAAAAGAGTTTTTTGAAATATTACCTTGAAAATTCGGATTGAGAGGGATGAGGAGTTGTTTTACACAATTTAATGATATAAGCAGGTTTTGAAGATGAAAAGCACAAAGAAACCGATGATTTTTTGATGATTTTGAGCAAGAAGAGGATTTAGAGTGAGAGAGGGATGAATGGTGGGAGATTTTTTAGTTTTAGGGTTTGAGAAAAAGAAGAAAATGAGGCATTTTAACCCAAAACCCGACGGATGCATCGATGCATGACCCTGTGCATCGATGCACATTCAAGGCATGCATCGGTGCATCAACATGATGAATCGATGCACATTCAAAGGGATGCATCGATGCACTGTTAAGTGCATCGATGCATGAAGCATAGAAATGTCAAAATTCCATTTTAAACACTTAAAATACTAAATTAATTGGCTCTAGTGGTATTGGCAACTCATATATCAAAAATTAATTATGTTGAATCAATCAAATTAATCTTTAAACTTTATTTGAACATAAAATTAATTTTCACCAAAGAACATAAACTCCCCCTAACTAATAGCAAAGAATGCAATCAAAATTTTATTATTATAAGCATTTTTCATTTATTCTTAAAAGTGCTAAAATTATTTTAAACACTAAGTGAAGATAGGCCAGTTAAACCTAATTCTCTCCTAAGTGTCCAAAATATTTCCTTATCTAAGGGTTTTGTAAAAATATCCGCTAATTGGTGCAAAGTATCAACAAATTCTAGAGAACTACATCTTCCTTAGCAACATGGTCTCTAATGAAGTGATGTCTAATTTCAATATGTTTAGTTCTAGAGTGTTGGATGGGATTTTTAGTGAGACAAGTAGCACTAGTATTGTCACACTTGATAGGAATAGTACCTACTTCAATTCCATAATCAAAAAGTTGTTGTTTCATCCATAAAACTTGTGCATAACAACTATCGGCTGAAATGTATTCCGCTTCAGTGGTAGATAATGCAACACAATTTTGTTTCTTTGAAAACCATGAAATCAGCATATTTCCAAGGAATTGGCAAGTACCGGAGGTGCTTTTCCTATCTAATTTGCATCCTCCATAATCCGCATCTGAGAAGGCATGCAAGCTAAAGCTAGAGTCTCTAGGATACCAAAGTCCTATACTAGGAGTGTCCTTAAGGCATCTAAAGATCCTCTTAACAGCTAGTAAATGTGATTATTTAGGACATGATTGAAATCTAGCACAAAAGCAAACACTAAACATAATGTCTGGTCTACTTGCGATTAAATAAAGTAAAGATCCAATCATTGACCTATATAATTTAACATCTACACATTTACCTCGTTCATCTAAGTCAAGCTTTGTTGAAGAGCTCATTGGAGTGTCATGAGGTTTGCCATTTTCCAGTCCAAACTTCTTGAGCATATCTTTGACGTACTTAGCTTGATTGATGAAGATGCCATCTTTTCTTTGCTTGATTTGGAGTCCCAAGAAAAATGAGAGCTCCCCCGTCATGCTCATCTCAAATTCACTTTGCATTAGCTTAGAAAATTCTTGGCAAAGAACATCATTAGTAGAATCAAATATTATATCATCACATAAATTTGAACTACTAATAATCTTTACCTTTATGCTTTAAAAACAATGTAGTGTCAAACTTCCCTTTTGAAAAACCTTTTTCAATTAAAAAATTTAACAATCTTTCATACCAAGCTCTAGGAGCTTCTTTTAAACCATAAAGCACTTTTGTCAATTTAAGAACATGGTCCGGAAATTTTGAATCTTCAAAACCTGGAGGTTGTTCCACATACACTTCTTCTTTTATAAAACCATTTAAAAAAGCACTTTTAACATCCATTTGATATAATTTAAATTCATGAAAGCATGCAAATGCTAATAACATTCTAATTGCTTCCATCCTAGCTACGGGAGCATATGTTTCATCATAGTCTATGCCCTCTTCTTGAGTATACCCTTGAGCAACAAGTCTAGCCTTGTTTCTCACTAAATTACCACTCTCATCAAGCTTATTCCTAAATACCCATCTAGTACCTACAGTAGATTTATTACTAGGCCTTTCAACTAATGTCCAAACTTTAGTTCTCTCAAATTGATTTAACTCTTCTTGCATAGCCATAATCCAATGTTCATCATTTAATGCTTCTTTAATATTCTTAGCTCTATGCATAGATAAATGCAACATAATACAAATATTTCTAAGAGAAGATCGAGTTGTTACCCCTTTTGATGGATCACCTATGATTTCACCATCCTTGACATAGTTGTACTCTCTTGGATAAGATACTTCCCTTTCTTCAATGGTTGGATTCTTGAGAGAATCATGAGTTACCTCATCTTTTGTTTCTTCCTTTGATGATGGCTCTCCAACGTCATGTCTGACGTCATTTGTATTTATAATGCCTACATTATCATTCACACAAGAGTCCTTCCTTGAAAGGGGATTATCATCGAAAACAACATGTATAGACTCTTCTACAACTAAGTTCTTTTATTAAATACTCGATAAGCTTTAGAATTAAGGAATAACCCAGAAAAATTCCTTCATCAGTTAAGAATAAATTTGCCAAGGTTTTCTTTACCGTTGTTTAAAACAAAACAATTACATCCAAAGGATGAAATAGCTAATGTTAGGCTTTTTATTTTTGAAAATTTCATATGGAGTTTCTTTAAATTGGCCTAATCATTACTCGATTTACAACATAACAAGCGGTATTTGTGGCTTTCGCCCAAAAATATTTTGGCAAATTATTTTCACAAAGCATGGTTTTAGCCATTTCTTCTAAAGTTCGATTTCTCCTCTCAACAACTCCATTTTGTTGAGGAGTTCTAGGTGCTAAAAAATTATGGCTAATACCATTAAAATTAAAAAACTCAGTAAATCCAAGGTTTTCAAATTCAGTGCCATGATCACTCCTAACACTAGTTATAGAGTAACCTTTTTTATTTTGGATTATTTTTGAAAAAGTGATGAAATGTTCTAATGCTTCATCTTTAGTACTTAAGAATAGAACCCAAGTGTATCTAGAATAGTCATATACCAAGACAAATGCATATTGTTTTCCACCCAAGCTAGTAGTCCTAGTTGGCCCAAAAAGATCTATATGGATCAATTGTAATACTCTACTAGTTGATACGTCATTAATGGATTTAAAAGAAATTCACTTTTGTTTTCCTTTAGCACAAGCATCACAGATTTTATCATTATCAAATTTAAGCTTAGGCAACCCTCTCACTAAGTCTTCTTGAATTAGCCGTTGTAAAACACTTATACTAGCATGTCCTAGTCTCCTATGCCATAACCAACTATCATGTTCATCCTTAGTAACTAGGCACAAATTAGTCATATCAATAGAGTCTAAATGCACCATGTATATGTTTCCTATTCTATGACCAACAAGCATAATTCAATTAGATGCAATTTCAATGACTTTACAACCATTAATTTCAAACATGACATTGAATCCCTTATCGCATAATTGACTAATACTCAATAAATTATGCTTTAATCCATTCACATATAACACATTTTTAATTTGTATGGAATAGATATTACTTATAGTACTAATACCTTCAATGTGACCTTTTGAATTATCACCAAAATTCACTTCTCCTCCATTTTTGATATTAAGCTCTATAAATCGGCTTTTGTCTCTCGTCATGTGTCTCGAGCATCCACTATCAAGGTACAATGAATTTGGATTTGTTTCCCGTGCCTTGTAGCAATGCTCATTTTCCTACAAACATAGATTAATTTCTAATTTTTGGTACCCAAATTCTTTTGGGTCCATATTCATTAGTTTCTAAAATCCTTGTCCCCTTAAGTATCCATTTATAAAGGACATTTTTATATTTAGTAGTAATGAGTTCTTTAGGAACACATATACTTCTAATGATTTTACCATTTGAAGTTCTTTGAGGTCTTCTATGATTGTAGTTTCTAAAACTTTTCTTAATAAAGTTGGATTTTGAATTCTCACCTTTTTCAAAACTTTTTGTACCAACCTTATTAAAAGAAGTTTTAAGATCATCAATCTTCTTTTGATGATCATCATGAACTTTTGAAAGTAAGTTATGCAAATCAGTATTTTTCTTTTCAAAATCATTAATTTTGATTTGCAATTCTTTGATCTTACTTTCAAGCTCATTGTTGGTCTTGGATAAAAAATTATTTTCGTTTTTCAATTTTGAAATATCATTTTTGTATTTTGAAAATAGATTGTTATAATCCGAAGCCAAATCATTATAATCCTCTAATAACTCATCATAAGATAATTTATCTGAATCGAATGAGTTAGAGGTAACCTTATAATCTTCCCTGATAGCCATCAAGCACAAGTTTGCAACTTCTTGTTCCTCTTCATCGGAACCTTCTTCATCGCTCCATGTAGCTACATGAGCCTTGTGCTTCTTTTTGGATTGACCCTTTTTCTTAAATTGTGGGCAATCATATTTGACATGCCCCGGCTTTTTATATTCATAACAAATGATCGGGTCTTTCTCATTCGATTCAGTTTTGAAGCCTTCATTGCGTTTGAATTTTCTTCCTCGATTGGGCATCATCAACTTTCTGAATCGTTTGGCAAATAATGCCATTTCCTCGTCATCATCATCATCATCATTCGAATCACTCTCATCTTTTGTGGATTTGAGAGCAACTCCAATGTTTTTCTTCTTCTCCTTCTCCTTTGGTGTCTCGTCAATCTTATCGAGGTCCACTTCATCTTCAAGCATCATTTCATGAGTGAGAAGGGAACCGATTAGCTCTTCAATAGTTAAGGACGTTAGGTCCTTAGACTCGATGATTGCCATCTTCTTTGATTGCCACGATTTTGGAAGAGAGTAAGCTAACTTCCTCACAAGCTTTTCATTTGAAATGATCTCTCCATATGATTTGAGATAATTGACAATCGTTTAAAATCTATCCGTCATAGCTTTGATATCTTCATTTGATTTCATCCTGAAATTTTCATAGCTATGCGTTAGAATGCTAATTTTAGATTTCTTTACCTCATCGGTACCTTCATGAGTGACTTGAAGCTTGTCCCATATTTCTTTGGCAGTTGTACAAGATGAAACTCTTTCCATATTCATCTGGTCCAAGAGCACAAAATATGATATGGATGGCTTTGGAGTTGAGCTGGAACATTCTTATCTCTCCTTCACTCCACAACCTTGGATGAGTGAGAGACTTGATGTATCCTTCTTCTACGGCATTCCATGCTCCCATATCACTTGCTTGAATGAAGTACATCATCATATTTTTCCAATAGGCATAGTTAGCTCCATTGAAGAAATGAGGCTTGTTGACGGGTATCGAATCAAGACCAGAGTCATAATTTGAAGCGGAGGCCATTGATGTCTTCATAATCGATGTAACTCTTCCCGAATCGACTCAAGAGATAATTAAACCTTCAAATGAGTGAGGCTCTGATACCAACTATTGAGCTAATCGATCGATGGAATTGGCCAAGAGGGGGGTGAATTGGCAATAAAAATTTTGGTGGAATCTTTTGCAGAAAATTGAAAGTAATTGCACAATGATTTACAGTGGTTCGACTTTATCAACCAAAGTCTACGTCCACTACCTTAGCTATCCACACTAAGGATTTTCCAATAAATTCACTAATTTGTTCTTTCTTTTGAGGCCAAAGAGATAACCTTACAACTCCCTCAAGAATATACCCCAATTCTTGAGAACACTCTTTTCTCAAAGAGAAGATTACAAATTTGCAAACTTACAAGAAAAACCTCACAAGGCAAATATGTTTGCACAATTCTAGAACAAAGAAAGAACACTCAAGAATAAATTCAATTGAGCACAATAAGTGTTCTTGAAAGCAAAATGAATATTGAATGAAAAATAGGCTTGAAATGCTCAAACTTGAGGTTTGATGCTTTCTCTTTGATTCTCTCTTGATTCTAGTTGCTTAATATTTCTTGTTGTTGATCAATGGCTTCTAAGCTTGTTTAAATACACCTTCAATTGATTCTTAACGTTGGAGATGATTAGAAAAGTCAATAGAGACGTTTAAGTGTGAAAACAATTAATAAATTCAGTTGGGAGCGTCTCATACATCAATGCATACCCCAGGTGCATCGGTGCATCAAGTGTAAAATTCAAATATTTTGACCATTGGGACTCTCAGTGCATCGGTGCACTAAGAGTGCATCGATCCATAAAATGCATTCGATGTTTTGAAAAAATCTGAGTGCATCGATGCATGGTCTGTGCATCGATGCATCAAATGCATTCGATGTTTTCATAAAACCCCGAGTGCATCGATGCATGGTCTGTCCATCGATGCATCAAATGCATTCGATATTCAATTAATTCATCGGTGCATAGTTTGATGCATCGGTGGATGCCTTTGAATAATTGAATTTAAGGCTTGATTTTGGTTCAAAATACTTTGTGAAAAATTGTTTCAAAAAATATATTAAGTATAAAACACAATTTTACACATTTAGTAAGGTTTGAATTTGATCTTCAAAAACTTGGAGTAATAATTTGATATTTGATTAATTCAATCGAATATACTTAGAAAATCATTTGTAAAATCTTAAAATTTATTTAACTTAATTTGTTATATCGAAATATCAAAATGTTTTCAACAATCATCTTACTCGAAAGACTTATAGATGATCCGAAGGATTTAAACAGCATGTTAGAAAGACTTACTGATGTTCCGAATGACTTACTAAGTAAGAAACTTTGGAAATCTTTTTCTTACTTTTAAGAAAATTCAGTCTTTCAGAAAATACTTAAATGAGAAACTTTGGAAATTGCTTTCTCATTTTCAAAAATCATGTGAAAACATCATGCCTGAAGGTCTTATGGATGGCCCGAAGTACTTATCATCTTGGTTAAAAGACTTATAGATGACCCGAAGGATTTAAACATCATGCTCGAAAGACTTACTGATGGCCCGAAGGACTTACTAAGTAAGAAACTTTGGAAATCATTTTCTTACAAAAGTCAGTCTTTCAAAAAAGATTTAAATGAGAAACTTTGGAAATCTCTTTCTCATTTTCAAAAATCATGTGAAAACATCCTGCCTCAAGGTCTTATGGATGGCCCAAAGGACTTATCATCTTGTTGAAAAGACTTATAGATGACCCAAATGATTTAAAAATAAGGCTTGAAAGACTTTCTGATGGCCCAAAGGATTTACTAGTATGAAACTATGGAAATCATTTTCTTACTTTTCAGAAATATTAGTTTTTAGAAAATATTTAAATGAGAAACTTTGGAAATCACTTTCTCGTTTTTCAAAAATCATGTGAAAACATCCTGCCCGAAGGACTTATGGATGGCCCGAAGGACTTATCATCTTGCTTGAAAGACTTGATGACCCAAAGAATTTAAATATCATGCTTGAAAGACTTACTGATGGCCTGAAGGACTTTCTAATAAAGAAACCCATGAAAATCAAGCTTAATTTCTTAAAACTTTTGTGTACAATTATCATTAAGAAACCCCTAAAAATTAGGCTTAGCTTTTTTTAAAATTATTTGGAAATAATCATTAAGAAAACCTGAAAATCAAACTTAGCTTCTTTAAAATTCATTGGAAATAATCATAAGAAAACTCCTGAAAATCAGGCTCAGCTTCTTTAAAATTCATTGGAAAATCATTAAGAAACTTCTGAAAATCAGACTTAGTTTCTTTAAAAACTCATTTTAAAATATCAAGAAACCCCTGAAAATTAAGCTTAGTTTCTAAAAAAATCACGTTAGCTGAGTAACATGCCCCACTTTAAAAATGGTGATTGTTTTGTGTATTGAGTTTCTCAATTCTTGAGGTTCTTCCACTCCTAACGTAATTCCCTCCATTTGAAGCTTGAATTTTGGTTTTTCTTTTCTTCCCCTTATTTCCCTGGAAAATCAGCAAAATTGATGTAGCAACTTGTCAGCTCAGGTTTACAATTTTTTGAGGATCATCCTGATCATCTCGAGGTCTTTGTTTTCTGTATTCATTTCGAAGGAAATGTTTTCTTTCTCAAATTCTTATTATGATTAGCTAGATGGCCTTTGATGCCATTTCTTCCTCTGACTCGATCGCTTAATCAAACTTGTTTCTCAGGAATCCTTCGCCAATTAAAGCATGAATGGCCTATTTCTCAAGGTATGCTATTCTTGTTTTCATCTTTTGGCCCTGGCACACCAAGTGGTAGTACTCTCCTTCAGGGTCTTCTTGATTTCAATCTTGTTGTCTCCATATGATCGAGATTTTTTGGCAATGCCCCAATGTGGGACCATCAATTGTCGATATTTGATTTTTGAAAGGGTAACCCCCTAGACCCAGTCGGGACGTTAGGCTCAAATCTAGACATATCGCAATCAAAAATTTATTTCATATTTAAAACAACTTTAAAATCCATAAGAAAGATTCATATGATAAACATATATGTATACATATGTCAGAAAACTGTATAAAACATATATATATCAAACTACCACAGAAACCGTATAAAACATTTACGGAACAAAATACCGGTAATACAAATATATCCAGACGGTCATAAAACACATGTCACCAAAATATAACATAAATGTATATAGAAATGTACAGTGATACAAAATTAGGAGAAGTTGGTCCTCCTAATGCCAAGTCTTTTAGCCTAGTATGCTATTATCTAAAAAGGTTAAAATTTACGGAATGAGCTAAAAAGCTCAGTGTGCTCCTTACGGTGTATAAAAACATACAGATAAAATATTTCAGTAAAATCGATTTTTCAAATATGTTTTAAAAACTTAACACTGCACCCGTTCGATCACCAGAATGTGTAGGTTCCCCAGAACCATACACCCACATGTACACCCAATAAGGACTTACCCTGTGCACAAAGCAGAGGAGCCTACAATAAGGACTTACCTCAGCACAAAGCCGAAGAAGTTGCAGTAAGGACTTACTCTTAGCACAAAGCCGAGGAGCCTGCAGTAAGGGCTTACCCTGAGCACAAAGACGAGGAGCCTGCAGTAAGGACTTACCCTAAGGACAAAGCTAAGGAGTTTGTGGAAAGCGTTAAGGTCTTACAAGTCATAGACTAGGCCTGAGATACTTCTTTCAATAAAATCCCCAATGACATAAATAACATGTATGTAGTCGAATGAAAATGATAGTATAATCCATTAAAACACAAAAATATTTCATTTTCAAAAATCAGATACAAAAATACGGTAATTCATATATCATATCATAAATTAACAATAAATCAAATATCAAATAAATTGTGTTCAGAAAATTAGGTATTGTGCCTTAAAAATATTCAATATTAAAATCTCAAACAATTCAGATAGATAGTTGAAAATAGTAATGTAACACCAATAGAAAACACACTTGTGTCGATCTGAGTAGTCTGATTGGAAAGCCTACTACTGATTTTTTCGATCACGATCAACGGCAACGCTTGATCCTATGAATAAAAAAAATCCATATCAAAATCCAAATATGAATAATATTGACCTTTATTTAAATAATTTAAGAAACCCTACGGTTAACTCTCGTAAAACGTAGATCGAGCAGGTCTGACGGGCGGGAAACACCAGACTTAAATGGTCCTCGGTCGGTTGAAACACGAGTACCTTCATAAAAATATCTTCTTGGATCAATTTTATAACAAAATCTCAAATAAATAAGCAAAAATGTTAAAAAAATACTAAGCATTTTTTGATTAACGGGCTTAACTCGGGGCTTTTAGATAAGAATTTGGAAAAAGGAACTTCGAAATTGGACTCAAGACGTCGAAAAACATAAAATATGACTTTTCAAAAATTTTGACTTTTTGATCAAAGTCAACAGTCAATGATTGGTCAATGGTCAACAATCATACCAAGTCGGATCAGACACAGGTCAGCGGGTAGGTTCAGTGGGTCGAGTCAGATCGACCAATATTCAAGCAGTCCACCATGCAGTGGACTTTCCTCACACGCAGGGGCGGCACGTAGGGGTGCGTACGAGGCTGCAGAGGGTCAAAATATTATGCGTTTTAATGGGTTTTGAAACACTTACCAAGCTTAGTTCATAACAGTGAACGATGGAGAGCTCAATTTTTAAACGTAAAAAACTTAATATTCCTCACCCCATCAAACACTAGCGACAACGGAGATAAGAAGGACATCAGTTGACTCGAGACGACACAAGGAACATGATGGTGCAGGAGGTGTCGAAAACGGAGCAATGGTGGATGATGAATCGATGATCAAATGTTGCCTTCTATAAGAAGAAATGTTTTGGAGAGAAAAAAAAATAAATTCAATTTTTTCCTGGTTTTGGGTTATATAAACCGTAAAAAAGAAAAGTCATGCCATATGTCCTCAATCTTTAGTTACTTTCTAAAATTGGATCCAAAGTTTAATCAAAATTTCACTTTGGTCCCTGAATTAAATTAAAGTTTAATTTAGTCCTCGAAAATTTTTAAGAGAATTTTAGGCCCCATTTTGGCGTGTGACAACTCTCCCTCCTAAAAAGAAATTTCGTCCTCAAAATTTACCTGATGTAAACATATGCGAAAATTGAGCCACCATTGACTCCAACATCTCCTAAGTAGCTTATGAGGGGCCACGGTTACTCCATTGAACTTTGACCATCGGAGTATGTCTATTCCAAAGAACTCTCTCATCCATATCTAAAATCTGAATTGGCTCATCCTCATAGGACAAATTAGGTCTCAACTCTACCTCCTCAAACTGAATGATGTGACATGGATCTGGACGATATAGCCTCAACATGGAAACATGGAAAACATCATGAATGAGACTGAGCTGGGGAGGTAACTCAAGCTAATAAGTAGCAGGTTCAACTTTCTTCAGAATACGATGCAACCCAATAAATCTTGGGCTTAATTTACACTTACGTCCAAATATCAACACTTTCTTCCACAGAGATACCTTGAGAAAAACTTGATCCTCAACCTCAAACTCAATATCCTTTTGTCATTGATCTCCGTATGATTTATACCTATTAAATGCCTCTGTCAGGCGATCATGGATCAATTGGATATTATCATCAATCTATTGAACTAACTCTATACGCAAAGTCTTTCTATCATGTAACTTTGTCCAATAGATAGGAGTACGACATCTATGTCCATACAGAGCCTCGTATAGTGCCATGCGAATACTTGTCTGGTAATTGTTATTGTAAGCAAACTCAACTAAGGATAATTAATCTTCCCAACTACCACAGAAGTTAATCACACAACCCCATAACATATCCTCAAGCACCTGGATCACTCACTCAGACTCACCATAGTCTGTAGGTGAAATGTTGTTCTAAAATTCAAACGAGTACCCAGAGCCTCGTGCAAAGCCTTTCAGAACTTAGAAGTGAACCTCGAATCTCGGTCAAATATGATAGACATCAGAACACCATGAAGTCTAACGATCTCATAAATGTATAATCTAGCCACCTTGTTTAAAGAATAATTAACCCAAACAGGGATAAAGTGAGCTAACTTGGCGAGTCGATCAACAATCACCCAAACAAAATCCTTTTGGAAGGAGTCAGAGGAATACCGATAACGAATTCCATCATGCCCTCTCATTTCCACCCAAGAATCTTAATTGATTGTAACAATCCAGACGTATATTGGTGCTCTGCCTTAAAATACTGACAAGTCAGACACCCCGCCATAAAATCTGACTTATTCTTCTTCATACTAGTACAAAAGTAGCGCTCATTGATATTCTTGTACATTTTGTCCCTGCCATTATGTATAGTGTATGGACTACTATGAGCCTCCTGAAGAATATTCTGTCTTTACTCATTATCTTTAGGGACACAATAACGACCGTGAAAGCACAAAATACAATCCTGATCTAAAGTATACTTTGAATTTGATCCCTGGTCAACTTGTTCAATAATGGGAACCAATGAGCTATCAAGGATCTTTTTGGCCTTAATATTTTCGGATAGAGTGGGTTTAACTTATAACTCTGTTAACAGATTATCTTCATCAAATAAACTTAATCTAGCGACCAAGGCTCTTAGATCATATATCGCCTTATGACTCAAGGCATCAACTACCACATTAGCCTTCCCAGGATGGTACTCTATCTCACAATCATATTCCTTTATAAGCTCCAACCAGCGATGTTGTCTCAAATTCAACTCTTTTTGAGTAAGCATATACTTCAGACTCTTATGATTGGTATAGATATAACACTTTTGTCCATAGAGATAGTGTCTTGAAATCTTCAAAGTAAAAAACCACGGCAACAAACTCTAAATTAGGAGTGAGATAGCTATGATCATGCGGCTTTAACTGAAGTGACACATAATCGACAACCTTCTCATATTGCATTAAAACACATCCTAATACAGAGTGAGAAGCATCAACGTAGACAGAAAATCTTTCCCAGACTCAGGCTGAATCAACACTCGGGCTTGAGTCAGAACAATCTTTAGTTTCTCAAAGTTAGCTTGTTTGTTCTCATACCAGACAAATCGAACATATTTCCTCAATAGTTTCGTTAGAGGAGCTGCAATAATGGAGAACCCCTCAACGAAATGAAGTTAGTAACCAGCTAATCCCAAGAAAATATGGATCTCAAAAATGTTCTTGGGTTACTTCCAGTTTAGAATAGCCTCCGCTTTACTCGGATCAACCCGGATACCCTCAACAGAAATGATATGTACAAGAAAAGTCACTTCCTTGATCCAGAACTTACACTTGCTCAACTTGGCGTATAACTTATTTTTCCCTTAGTGTTTGTAGAACAATCCTTAAATGATCATCATGTTTTGCTTCAGTTCGAGAGTACACTAGTATGTCATCAATAAATAAAACCACAAAATGGTCCAAATAAGATCAAATCACCCGAATGACATCACTAAAAACTCGTAATTCCATACCGAGTACAGAAAGTAGTCTTTAGGAAATCAGAATCTATCACCTTGAGTTGGTAATAACCAGACCTCAAGTCTATCTTCGAAAAGATAAAAACCCCTCAAAATTGGTCAAACAAATCATTGATCCTGGGAAGAGGATATTTGTATTTAACTGTGAGCTTGTTCAATTTCCTATAATCAATACAGAGTCTCAATGTCCCATCTTTCTACTTAACAAAAAGAACTGGGGCTCCCCACGGTGATACATTGGGTCAAATAAATCCTCTATCCAACAACTCTTGAAGTTGGACTTTCAGTTCCTTAAGCTCCTTTGGGGTCGTACGGTAAGGAGCCATCGAAACTAGGGTGGAACCAGAATAGACTTCAATTTCAAACTCAACTTCTTTATCTGGAGGTAATACAGGTAACTTGTCAGGAAAAACATCGGGAAATTCCTTAAAAATTTGGATGTCTTCAATATCAGATCGGGAACTCCTAGTATCTAGAATATAAGCTAGAAATGCCTTAAAACTGTTCTTGATCATCCTCTCAGCTACCAAAGCAGACACAACATTCGTTAGAAATCAACGATGTTCCTCGATCATCACAATCTTTTGATTATCTAGAGTATTTAGAACAACTCTCTTGGTCTCACAATCGAGATTAACTCAATGTTTTTTCAACCAATCCATGCCAAGAATCAAGTCAAACTCCTCCAAAGGTAACTTCATTCGGTCAGCCAGAAAGATCTCCCCATGGATCTCTATATGACACCCTCTAGAAATATGATCTAACTCTATGAACTGACCTACAGACTCTGAATTGTTACCAAACTCTTAGTATTTTCAACAGGGATAATAAGACCCCAGAAATATAACTACTCCAACAGCTACCAAAGATTTTGAATTGTCAACCGTGGATATATTACCAGAGACTCTAGCAGCTCTCCTGAACATACGAAAGATAGCTCTATTAATGGCATCCTTATCCATGTTAGTTTCCTCATCCTCAGTGACAGGAGGGTCTCTCATAGGAGTAACTGGGTCATCTATAGAAATAGACAGATCTATATCCTCAGGGATCGAATGATCTCGTGGTGACATGGGATCATCTATCATAACAGAAAGTCGAGTAACTCACCCTCGACCATAGCCACGACTATGGCCTAGCTTATGACCTTTAGCAACACTCATCGGATAAATCTAAAAGGCTCTATAGAAAGATTTTGAATGTAAATCAGATTAGCATCAAGGATTTCGAATATATTTAAACTCATAAATATGGTGACATTGTTTTTGAAAAATATCTTGAAAATCCATATTTTTGGACTCATCCATAATCTGAGTGTTTAAAATCGAAAGCTCTGATACTACCAAATGTAACCCCTAGACCCGACATGGACGTTAGACTCAAATCTAGGCAGTCTATATCACATTAAAAATTCATATTTAAAAAAATGTTAAAATCCGTAAGAAAGATTCATATGATAAACATATATGTATACATATGTCAGAAAACTGTATAAAACAAAAACATATCAAAATATTGCAGAAAACCATATAAACATTTACATAACAAAATACCAAAAATATAGATATATCCAGATGGCAGTAAAAACATGTCACCAAAATATAAAAGAAAGGTATATAAAATATACAGTGGTACAAAATTAGGAGAAGTCGGTCCTCCTGATGCCAAGTCTGTTAGCCTTGTATGCTATTATCTAAAAAGGTTAAAATTTACGTAATGAGCTAAAAACCTCAGTGTGCTCCTTACGGTGTATAAAAACATACAGATAAAATATTTCAGTAATATCGGTTAATCAAACATGTTTTAAAAACATGAACACTACCCCCATCCAATCACCAGATTGTGTAGGTTCCCAAAAACCATACACCCACATGTACACCCAGTAAGGAATTACCTGTTCACAAAGTAGAGGAGACTACAGTAAGGTCTTATCTTGTGAGCCTGCAGTAAGGACTTACCTTGAGCAAAAAGCTGAGGAGCTTGCAGTAATGACTTACCCTGAGCACAAAGCCGATGAGCATGCGGTAAGGACTTACCCTGAGCACAAAGTCGAGGAGCTTGCAATAAGGATTTACCCTGAGCACAAAGCCAAGGAGCTTGTAGAAAGCGATAAAGTCTTACAAGTCATAGACTAGGCCTAAGATACTTCCTTCAATAAAAGCCCCCAATGACATAAATAACATGTATGTAGTTGAATGAAAATGAAAGTTTAATCCATTAAAACACAAAAAATATTTCACTTTCATAAATCATATATGAAAATACGGTAATCCAGAGATCATATCATAAATATACATTAAATCAAATATCAGATAAATTGTGTTCGGAAAATCAGGTATTGTGTCGTAAAAATATTTTGTATTATCAAAAATCTCAAACAGTTCAGACAGATAGTTAAAAACAGTAATGTAACACCGATAGGAAACACAGCTGTATCAATCTGAGTAGTCTGATAGGGAAGCCTACTACTGATTTTTTCGATCATGATCAGCGACAGAGTTTGATCCTACAAATTGAAAAATCCATTTCAGAATCCTAATATGAATAATATTAATCTTTATTTAAATAATTAATGAAAACCTATGGTTAAGTCTCGTAGAACGCAGATCGAGCGAGTCTGACGGACAGGAAACACATGACCTAACTAACCCTCTATTAGGTGAAACACGAGTACCTTCATAAAAACATCCTCTTGGATCAATTTCATAACCAAATCTCAAATAAATAAGCAAAAATGCTAAAAATACTAGGCATTTTCGGATTAAAAGGCTTAATTCGGGGCTTTCGGGTCAGAATTTAAAAAAACTAACTTTGAAATTTGATTCAGGATGTAAAAACAACATAAAATATAACTTTTCAAAAATTTGACTTTTTGGTCAAAGTCAACGGTCAGACCGGGTCGGATCAGACACGGGTAAGCGGGTCAAATCAGACACGGGTTGTGCGGGGTTTTAGAGGGTCAGAAAAATTTCGTAAAAATTTCTAAGTGCATTTTAAGGGGTTTTGAAACACTTACAAATCTCGGTTCATAAAGGTAAACGGTGGAGAGCTCGATTTTGAAATGTTAGAAACTTGATATTCCTCACCCCCCACACGCTGGGGATACTAGAGATAAGAAGGACACCGGTGGACTCAGGATGATGCAAGGAATACGATGGTGCAGGAGGTGTTGAAAACGGAACAACGGTCGATGATGAATCGACGATCAAATGTTTCCTACTATAAGATGAAATGTTTTAGAGGGAGAAAAACTAAATTCATATTTTTCCTGATTTTGGGTTATATAAACCCTAAAAAATGGAAAAATCATGCCATATGTCCTCAATCTTTAGTTACTTTTCAAAATTGGATCAAAATTTTAATCAAAAATTCACTTTTGTCCCCGAATTAAATCAAAATTCAATTTAGTCTTCAAAAAAATTTAAGAGAATTTTAGGCCCCATTTTGGGGTGTGACAGATTTGATCCTCATACCATTCGTTAACGACCACAAGCCATCATTTTGGGTAAACAGAAGAGTTGTCACATGCCTCCCTTGTTCTTGTCAAAGTTTAAGGGCCTTCCCTTTCTATGATATTTAAAAAACAGAGGGACATTTGAAGTGACCAAAATTTTCCTCGATATAAATTGAAATACCAGGAAATCTCAAGGTATGCAATGCCCCTTCTTGTACAATTTGGGTTCTCATTGCTTCCTCATCGATCATCTCTTGTCTTTGGTTTTTGTTTATGATCCTCGTCGAGTTCAAGGACCTCTTTCTCGAGGGATCGTCTTGTTTTCAAAACATTTTTCTCCTTTTTTTCTTATTTTAAAAAATCAAAGAATAAAAGAATTTTGTAAAGTATTACCCCTTAATTCAGGCTCACAATTGAAGCAAATCATAAAACATGTGTTTACATAATATCAAATGGATCAAAAACTCTTTTAATATTTCCAAAGTTATAGCTCTTTGACCAATGTCAAAATTGATGGGTTGGCTTCAGTTTGGCCTTCTATTTTCTAAGGTTTCGGTCATTAAAGATGTCTTTTTCTTTTTCGATTCTTGTGGACATTATAACATACCCATTCTTTCTTTGGCTTGGTATTTTAATCGGACGCAGGCAATATGATGCAACTAGCATAATCAATTACTAGACTTTCTAAAACACTTCTATTTCGGTTCTTTGAGATCTTCCATTTGTTCAAGCTTCATAGACTTCCTTATCAGAGGCAGTGCAGGGACATCCTTCTATATATACAATTCTTACGTGCTTGTGTGAGGTCGACTATAACAAGTGTTCCTCGACTCCCTTAGTTCATTTTATTGAAATTTGTTATTAGATAAATTTGATTTAACTTGGCATTGCTTGGCTAGCTAAATTCAACTTTATTGTGTGTGTATATATATATTATAATTGTCTTCATTGGGCTAGCTAAAGAGTTCATCTCATCACAAATTCTTCAACTTGACAATCTTAGTGAGCAAACACCGAACTACCGAGTACTCGAGCAATGTCATGGTTTGAATGCAATATATTCATAAAGCTAGGGCTTTTGAGTTTACTCTATAACCAATTTCTTTAGTGGAACACTCAATTTTATTGTATAATCTTTAATAATATTAATTTATTAAACTTTTGAGTATTTAGATTTATAATTTCTTAAGCTCATCGAGAAGAACCTGTTATAGTATATGTGTCCTTGATGGTCAGAAAATCCCATATTCAGAGTTCAGTTCCCAAACAACTGACTTATACTAAATTCATCCACTTCACCATTCAATTTATAAAGATTAGGATCATCACTGAACGTCCTCAATAAAAGTGTAGTCTAGTCAGTTTTACAATGTCATACACAAGAGATGTCTCATGTTGTCCGCTCCTATACATACTTGAATACCAAGCCCCTTGATTATTTCCTCATATGAGGAGAAGGTTGTATCGGTTTTTACAATAGAGTGGTATAGTATTTGAGTGTGTCTTCTAGGCTAAGTTCAAGGGTCCTTGTTTTTTCTAGGTTCAATCTTGTCACTTTGTCAGAGATCCATAACTTTAAACATCTAAAGTTTTTTAATTCAGTTGATATTCAAAGAATTACAAGATTGCAAATTTGATTCAATGCTCACCATCTTTAAAGAAGCAAGTTCATTTAAATATCCTTACAAAAAGTCGATAAATGACAAAAACAAGTTCAAACAAGATGCTGCAAATGAAATAAAACTTTATGATGGATGAAATGATCTCTGCATAATTAGGAATCCCCATTCAAGTTCATCGTTCATTGTTCAACCAACTCTTGAGTTAACATTCTATTACTAATGAGCATCTCTATTTCTTTCATCAATGGCCCGCAGCTCCCTTTAAAATGCCCAGGTGCTCCCATATGGAAATCAGAAACATTGTCTTCATCAAAACTATGACCAAAATGGCTTGGCATTACTTTAATCGGTCTCAGAGTGATATGTTGACCTTTAACAAGATGAGGGAACAATTCAAATATGGGTGTTTGGAACACCTATAATGTTTTTCTAACTCAGGAATCTTGTTTGGTCGATCTGAATGACTAGTTGTCTTCCCTCTTTTACGGTTGTAGGGGCTCTGGACGTGACATTCATTTACCTTATTATATTTTTATTTTTTAATAGATGAGCCTTCAGAGTTAGTCTTCAAATTCCCCTTGGTGATTACATATACTACTTGCTCCCAGTTGACACAAGATATTCAAAATCATTTGTTGAATCTGTAAGCAGTAACTCGAAGAAAGGGTCCGGAAGAGTGCTATAAACTTTACGTGACATTTCTTTTTTTAGCATCAGAGGTTGACCTTGAGCTACCATGCTTCTCCATCTCAAAGTGTATTCTTTAAAGTTTTCAATAGCTTTCACTTTCAATTTCTGGAGATCTTGACGATTTGGAGCCAAGTCTTTGACATATTTGTATTGTTCTAGGAAGGCATTGGCCAAATCGATCCATGAATTAATTTGCTATTTGCTCAACCGGTTATACTATCATAGAAGCAATGAATCAATAAATCATCGTCATTCAAGTACCCCTCCATCTTTCTACAGAACATCTTCAAATGGATTAAAGGGAAACTGGTACCATTATACTTTTCAAACTCAGATACCCCAAACTCTTGGAGAATAACCAAGGTGGGGTTTAACTTTAGCTCTCTCATATCTAAGTTTTCATGGGATGCCTCACCAACCTTTATTGCTTCAATTGACCCTTCTAACTGCTGAATATTTCCTTTAAAATGTTCGATGACCGTGAGATTCCTCCCCCATTCAAATAAGATGCCATAGGGTGGTCAACAAACCTTGATGTGTCAATTTTTTTGATTCTTTCAGCGGACGTTCTTTCTCGGTTGACTGTCATTGTAACCAATATTCCAGTTATCTAACCCAATACTTCTTCTTGAGAAACTAGTGCTTGATTTCTCATACTCTATTGCAACGTGGACATTTTATCTCATATTTGATCTCTTAACTCTCCTTGGGACTGCTCTTTTGCTTCTAACTTCTTATCCATTGAGAGTGGAGAAGAATGTGAATGGGTGATCTTGGTATTACTGTCATGTAACATTGCATAAATTATTTTGATGATTATTTATAAGAAATGCATAAAAATTAAAATAAATGAAATGCATGCAAAAATGTGTTAATTTAGAGTAACCATCTTAAATTATTTTCATTGATCACAAAATGTTTCAGTACATCGAATAGCTAAACTACATATAATGAATAGTTTTAGCACCTAGCTTTTCTATCTCATTCAGGAGCCAGGTTATCCTCCAGACATGGTCTGGTACTGAGCCATCAATCTGCTTCATATCTCTTGCTAAGGTAGCTAAGTTGATCAACTTGTGAGCCATGTTGCTTACTTGAGTAACCACCTCATTCATCTCGTTGTCTTTTTTCACCACTCTACAATTCAACCTTTGAAGTTATAGGTAATATTGATCATTCTCTCGTAACAAACTCGATAGGGTCATGAAGTTCTCGTGCAAGATTTCTATAGTCATGTATCAGCTCTGTCATTGTTTTTATTGTCGACTCTAATGGCTTCGGGTTTGATATTTTTCTCATGATTATGATTTTGAAATGAGGCTTCTACGTTGGTAAAGGCTATTCTCAACATTTCAATATTTGTTTTCCCTAGCCCTGATTCTTCTGTAATCCACAGATCTCGAGAGCACCTCTTGGCTCGTCCTTCGTGCATTTTGCAATTCTTTTTCCATTGTTCGAGGCCACTCTTCACTTTAGAGGCTTATTTTACCCAATCTTCTGTTGTATTATCTAAACTCACACTTTTGAAGGCTTTACGGATTCTTTGAAAACCATCTTGCATGGCTTCAAATTCTTTGTTCATAATGTCCTTTTCGCTCCGCAATTGATGTATTTGAGCTTCTTATTCCAAAAGACGTTTTTTTTTATGCCCTCACTGATACTTTTGTCTTTGGATTCTCTCAGCTTCACCTTGATCAGATGTTTAGCTACTGAACCAGGTTGATCCTCCTTTTTGAATTCCAATACTTCATTCTCTAGAAGGCAATAAATTAGACGTTTGAAGGTAACACATGTATCGATATAATTTCCTTGAGCTCATGCGTGATATTCATTGTTGGCATTGTCATCATACTACTCAGGATTTGGAGGTTACAAATACTTCACATATTGTGGGGTCAGTTCTTGTACTTCTAACACCGTATTGTATAAATTTCCATATGCGTTAGGAGCAAGATTAAAGTCAGGTTCACTACCTCCTAACTTCCGGTCATCCATGAGGTATGTCTCTGTTGAGCAAACATTAGCTTTCGAAGATGGCATCAAACGTTGAGTTGTTGTAGTTAAATTCCCATTATCTTTTATTTTCATATTCACATGTATCTTTATGGAATCTAGATCTTTAGGGAACATGAATTTACCCCGTTTGAAATGATCATGTGGCTTCTTTTCATCCATCTTTACTTGAAATTTTACCATTGTCACTGTTTCTTTTGTACTTCTTGACAACTTATTGATACGGACAATGATTACGTGTGATTCCTCAACTTTGCTTGGATCACCTTGTTAAAAAGTACCCTCATGTGTTATAGAATTATTTTTGTCAAGTTATTTCTTCCTTTGCGTAGAAGCTATTTTCCTTTGGCCAGCAAAGCTATTATATCCATTATCTTGGAAATTTGCTCCATTATTTGTTGCAGTTCACTTTGTTCATCACCGATGGCACCCCTACAAGGGCGAGACAGAGCCTAGTGCTAGCACAGGTTAGCCCCCATCATCAGTGGGGCTAGTCAGACATGTTTTCCAGAAGGACGTGATCATGTGAATGGTCGGTGCGCCCGATACTCATGAAACTCTTCCACTTATTTGGCTGAGGTATCAACTCGGATTGGTGTAGCACCCATCTATGATGGTCATCGTCTTTCCATGTCAGGCTAAACTAAACAACCTCTCGTCGCTTTGGTCTAGTCCGCGTGCTTTATTGGCTCTGTGTTACTTACCGAGATATTTGTCGCCCAGTACCAAGTCCTTTGATGGAAAAGGCCTACTGGGGGAGTGAGATAAGACATCTAGGGGTACGAATCATACTAGATTGAAGCCCCGAGTGGGTTATTCTATAAGCCCACCCTCACCAAAGTAGGAGGCTAGCCTTCTCCTCTACTCAAACTCAAAGAACCACCTTAAAAAAAGCCTTCTCCACCCCCCAAAAAAAGGTCAAGCCTTTCCTTTAAACTAAAAAAAGGCCACACCCCCCAAAGAAGCTTCACAAAAAGGTCGTAAAATATTTGAACCAAAACATCTGATCATTGTTGGTTACCTTCGTGATGGGAAATTGACGGATATTGTTTCCTCCGCTCCTAGGCTAAGCAGATATGTCAATTATTTTATTCGAAAAATGTTACTGAGGCATATCTTATCAAAATCCTCTTCTAATAATTATTCTTCTAAGCCACAATTTTCGTGTTCATGCATTAGAGAAATCAAGTCCTGGCATAAAGTGTTGTATTCATTGATTTGTAAAAATTTTTCTTGGCCAGGATTTTTTGGTTCCTCTTCCTCCATTGATTTTATGTCTCTAATGCATTGGCATTCTTCTGAATCATCTACATATCTCACGGAGTTGAAGACATTGATTGTGACATTTTTATCTTCTTCCCGCATCGTGAACTCTCTCTTCTCGTAGTCTATTAAGATTCGTCTAGTGGCCAAAAAGGGTCGCCCAAGAATGATGGGTGCATTTTCATTGGCCTCATAGTATAGTATGAGAAAAATCAATTGGAAATACAAATTTGCCCACATAAACAATGACATCTTCAATTCTTCCCTCACGACGAACATAAGGTTGGTCAGCTAACTGTAAGATAATTATGGTTGGGCAGGCGTTATACATTTCTAGTTTTAAAAATATGAACTTGGGCATCAAATTTACGCTTGACCCTAAGTCAACCAGAGCTCGTCCTACAAAGTTGTCACCGATTGAACATTGTATCAAAAACGGCAAAGATCTTTTTCCTTTGGTGGGATTTTGCTTACTATAGAGCTGATTTCTTTTGGCATTGCAACATTTTCTACCTTCCTCTTTTTTGTGACAATGTCTTTTAGAAACTTAGCATAAGAAGGCATTTGCTTGATGGCTTCAAGTAAAGGTACGTTGATATACAACTGATCCAGAACATTAACAAATTTCTTGAACTAAATTTCATCATTGTGTTTCTTTAATCATTGAGAAAAGGGTGGTGGAGGTCTTACTTCATCTGCTATATATGGTGAGGAAACTCTGGCCTTGGCCATAAGTTTTCCATTATCTGTTTGGCGAACCTCTGAACCATCACCCTTTTTATTCTCCTTAGGCAATCCCTCCTGCTCACCAAGTTCAGCTCGATCCTCATGTTGTCTAATGCCTTGGCTAGAATTTTCCGATTGCGTCCCCCAAACTTATCATTCTAGTTAATCTGGGTACCACTCCTCAATGTGAGTACATTGCACTGCTCCTTTCTATGATATTTAATGACTTCAGTATCACTAGAGAGACTTCCTTGTGGGCGAGAATGTAATGTCGTGGCTATTTGACCCACTTTGTTTTCCAATGCTCTCAAGGATGAACTATGGCTTTGCAAAAGACTTTCTTAAATTTGTAACAAATTACCTTGGTTTTTTTATTATTGATGAGTGCTCATGCATCAAAGTCTTTATTGAATCCATGATTTCTTTTATTGAAGCCATAAATTCCTACAGGGAAACTTTCAAGGAGTTAGAATTAGAGTTTGTATTAGAGGAATAAGTTGTACCTTTAGTATGTTGCCAGGGCATATGCTGATGTAGATTCTGAAAAATTTAATGTTCTGAATTACTCTGTTATGGCAAGTTGTAATTTCCTGCCTGATTTTTGTTTTTAGTCCCTTGATTACCCCATGAAAATTTTGGATGTTGTCGCCATACAGTATTGTCTGTATTCGAGTAGGGGTTGTTATTGCTTTGGTTGTAGTTGCCCACAAAATTGATGGACGCATGTTTTCTGGACATTCACTTTCATGATGGTTGCCATGACAAAAAATGCATGCAGTACTGGTTGCCTTGACTTCTCTCACCTTATTAGGACTCAATAAATATTTCAACATATTATTTATGACAGAAAGTTGAGTAACAACTGAATCCTTACCCTCAATTTCATATGCTCCTGACACTTTTCTACCGGTTCCCATCCTTGTAGTCGGGAATTGATAGTCTTTATTTGTTATCCTGCTGAGGATATCAAAGGCTTCCTCAGGTGATTTATCAAGCAACATGTCATTTGCCGAGGCATTCAACATTATTTGTGTAGGTGAATTAACTCCATTATAAAACATCACGCTTGAGTCCAGTCATGAAATTCATGGTTTACACACTTGCGAAGAAGATTTTTATATCTATCCCAACATTCGTACATGGATTCATCATTTCCTTGGTAAAAACTTGCAATGTCATTTCGTAGTTGTGTGTTCATATTGGGTGGATTATATCGAGGTAGGAAGCTTTTAAATAAATTTGCCCAAGATTCCATTGAGCCCAAAGGAACTCCAGTGAGCCAAGCTCTCACTTTGTCGTGTAAGGTATAAGGGAAAAGTTTAATCTTTAGCACATCTTCATGCACTCCTTATTGCCTAAATAAATCACACACTTCGAGAAAGGCACAAATATGTTGTCTATCATCCTTATTAGGCGAGCCACCAAATTGACCGATAGAGTTTAGCATGTTAAACATCATCGATTTAAGTTAAAAATTGGTTGCCTATATTTCAGGTGCCACGATGCCTGGATTAAAATCATCAAGAATTGGATTCAAGTGGTTTCGTATTGCTCGTGGTCTTGCAACTTCTCTAGGAAAATTATTTACTGCTACATTAGGATCTGTCTGATATCCCATATTATTGTTACCTTGAAACTGTAGTTGGTTCATATACTCTCTGGTTCGTTGGTTATGTTGCCTTTATTTGAACAACTGTTCAATTTCAGGGTCAAATGGCTCTAATGGTTTACGAGCAGATCTCAGGGTCATGTAACGATAAAAACATTCAAAAGAAAATACGAAATCACAATTAAATGAGTTAAACTAACAAAGTAAAAAGTGATAAGAAATAAAACTTGTTATGGCAAATAGTTCAAAAAATTTCGTTAGTTGCCAATCCCCAGCAACGGCGCCAAAAACTTAATAGCTTGTAAATGTATATGCTAAGGCAATCAAATCTGTGCAAGTATACACAGTTACATCAAGTAATAAAGTAGTGAGTGAGTATCGTCTCCACAAGGATTAGAAGGGATTTTGAAGTTTCATCACAACTAGAACTAGGTATCACGAGGTAGTTCCTAAATTCTTGTCAAAATGGAAAAACAATTAGGAATATATTATACTAAATTAAGAAAGAAAATATTAAGAAGTATAGTTGTATAAGAATTTGGTCGTGGCAAAGTAAATATACAGAAGTAACAAATTAAAATAAATAAGGCAAAGGCAAGCGTTGATTCAAATATATTCAAAACAACCTCACATATTCAGACTTTTCACAGAGTATTCAAGTTAATCTTTTTTTATAACAAGAAATTATTCTAAGTCTAGAAAGATTTGTTATGATATGCTTAAGCTGCCCGACATGATTACCGAGTATTCTTAGACAGTTGTTATAGCAATACTACTCAGCATTAACTACAACCCTTGGTTTGTCAGACTATTTTTGTAACAATACCCCTCAACGTAAACTATAATCATTATCTATCCGGCTCTAGCGTCTATACCTTTTAGTTGATTGAAACCCTCTCTTTATCTCTAAGGTAGGCATGTTAGAACAATACCATCCCGAATCTATTCCATTGTTCACGTCAATCTATCTTAATTCTCTCGGATCTAAGAATCAGTGTCTAGAAAAACGACAATCTCTTGAAGCTCTTACAATGTCTAAACTTGTTTCACCTAGACCCAGGTAATCTCTTGAATCTTTTACAATGTCAAGGAAAAATTTTGAAACAATGAACAAAACAAACATAAGCAAAAATCATAATACGTCATTTATAGAACATAAAATAATTATCTTGGAAAAACAAAAACTAACACCAAGTAAAGCAGTTCATGGTGTAGCCAAAAAGTCATCCAAAGGTTTCATCATTTAATACAACCCCAAAGCAAAGTAAACAAATTAAGAACAAAGGAAGAACGACTCCGAAACAAGGGGCTCTGTTGTGACATCTCTGACCAGCACCGCGTCTGCCCTGGCGACCAGCCTTTTCCGAGGCCACCAAGGACAGTCGGGTTGGAGAAAGGTGGAAAGTAAAGCACTGCAACTGCTAACTCCACTCTTCAATCAAAGTTCTTCTTACTTCCTTGTCTTCTTGCCTCCTCTTTTTAGCGAATTTGACTGTTATTTATTAAGGGAAATCTCCAAGGGTTTTGCATAATTGAAATTCCCTAAATACCCATGTTTTCTTGTCCAAGAAAAAAAAGGAAAGGTGACTAGTAGTTGTCAGAATCTTGGGGGTTTGATTGCACGTAAGGGTAGTCGAACAACTGGCATGTGACATAAGCAATTCGTCAGATCTACTTCAGACTTGCAAGATAAACCTTGCCTTGGCAAGATAAATTTGTTCCTCACTGTCTTTGTCTTTTGTGTTCCACTGGCCCTCGTGAAGTATATTGTCACGACTGAAATGTTCCTCCTAAGTTAATTCCTGCACACACAATCCACACAAGCCCTTTCTCCTCAACGGCATCAGTTAATCCAAATAAATCTAATCTAGACAAAATTTATCCAACACATGCAATTATAACCTAAATGAAACTAGATGCAACTAATATGCTATGATTAGTTAGTTTAGACGAGCAATACCTTAAGTAAAAAGACTAAAAATAGAGTCTTTCTTATGGAGTTATCACTGGGTCCTAGAAAAGGGTTCTCAAGCCATCTTTTCAACTTGCTAAGGTTGGCTTTGATTCTGGCCTATTAAATACTTACGAATCAGATTCTACTCAGGGGATCACACCGCTAAAAGCGTGCCTCGGAACTGATATCTGGACAAGCAACTTAGGATTCTTTCCATATATACTTTATCATACCCACACAAGGAAGGCCAATGCTCCTCCTGAGGTGTGACGTTTCTCCCTACTTAGATAAATCGGGATTGAGCTCGGGTTTAGAGCTATGATATGAAATAATCCTAAATAATTTCATAGAAGTGTAAGCACTAACCAGAGAGAAAATCTTCTTTTTTTTTCTTTTGAAATAACATAATGAACCAACTTGCGGCTCGACTCTCAAGTTATTTTAAAAACAAAACCTCCCCCGTGGAGTCGCCAAGCTGTCGAAACCATTTTTCGCCTGGACGAGAAAAAGACCAGTATCGACTTTGGGGTTTTTCTTTGAAACGAATTTTGAAATGTGAGGAGTCTCCACCAACCATTTAAGGTGTGATTGGGACACCATAAAAATAGGGTGATTTTAATAAAACATTTTATTTTTATCAAAATACAAAGTTTTAGGGTTTATAAAAATCCTAAAATCAGGTTCGGGAGTCAGTTACGCAAGGGGAAGGATTAGCACCCCTATAAGCGCCCAAAATTGGCACCTAGTTGATTACCTTATATTTAGAACAAACAATTTTGCATTCAAACTTTATTTAATTTAAAAATCATTACGGATGCAAAGTTGAAAAGGGTATTTGTTTATTAAGGCCGATAGCATTCGCCCCTAGCATAAATGCGGGAGATCAGCTATTGTGCCTAATAACTAGATACTTGTGGGAGATATACCATTAATTCCCTAATAAATGAACATTGCTTTAGGTTTGAAAATAAAATGCAATCAACAAATTTTTATTCATCCTAATTAAGCTAAGGGTAAGTTAAGACTTTTTCTAGCTTAAAGTGTCGAATTATGAAAATTAAAGAACCAAAATGCATAAACCTAGAAATGTGGGTTCTAATATTAACATTATTTGATTTTAGCCAATTATTGAGTCGAATAATCGATATGGTCCCTTGAGCATTTAGGCAATGGCCAACTCAGATTACTCTTTAAATTAAAAGACTAGTTTGAAATCTAATCTAAAATGGAGACTCTAATATTAATTTAAACAATTTTTAAGACTCGAATAATTAAATTGGAACCTCGAGCAAAAGCAATGATCAAATTAAGAATTCTCTTAGTTACAAATTTAAAGACTTGAACTAATAGAAAATTGAATCTAATGGTTTTAATCTAAAATTTAGATATTTATTCCAAGACTAAATTAACAAGCATAAAATTATATATTACAATTGAATAAATACAAAAATTTAAAAATTCAATGTTGCAAATCATGATATATAAATGAATCGATATAAACGCATATAATAAAAACCAATCAATGAAAAAAGTTATGAGAATAAAAGAAATAAAACAAGGAAAGAAAATTAAAAGGCATGCATTAAGTTGATTTCAAACAAAAATGAATGAAAAGAAGAAAGATAAAATTAAAAGGGACAAATAAAAGAAAAACCAACGAAAATTATGGATAATAAAATATTAAATATATGAAACCAAATTCTAATGACAGCTAATTTTACGTAATAAATTATATGAAAGTATTACATTATATTTAATACAAGAATATCAATACAGAGATCAAAGCGAACAATATATATATATATATATATTAACACATGCACATGATAGAAAAGGAATAAAAGACACTTATTATATATATTATTTAAATATTATAACATATATTTATAATGGAACGTATATGCACATATATATACATACATAAGGTATACTTATAAAAGACCTCGATGTAACAAGTGCAAACATAGCCACTAAAATGTAAATTGCAACAAATAAAGGGACACCATGTAAATAATGAAAAATTAAAGTACATTAAACTATATAACCAAAACAAAATAAAATAGTAACTAAGTTGCACAAATAAAATCTTAAGCTGTAATACCATAGTATGGAAAACCCTAAAGTCAACCCTCTTCCTCAATTACGCAATGCTGAGAACCAACTGCCGCCTATGTTGTTGACTCAGGCACTCCCCAAGAACGGTTGTAACGCTACTGAATTCTTTGAGGGACCTGAAGTCTTGTTTTTTCCTACTCAACTTGAATGACCGGGCTCCCCATTCCCAGATGAAGATCAACGTGTGACAAAGAAAGTGAGAAATAAGGAAGATGAAGATGATCATATAGAGGAAGCCCAGGAGGGAATAGAAGCACGGATGAATAAGACTAACGCTGAAGAAGATGCTGATAAATAGGAGAAGTTGTCCTACGCTGGGGTAGTTATGGGTCAATCACCACGAATTGAGGATGTAGTTTCGCTTCAGGCCATGGACGAGATGGTGGTGCTCGATGGTGAGTGTATCGTGGATAACAATGGCCCGTATCCGGTGATCCAATTTGCGGATCAAGTGCATGACAAAATCGACTATAGCGTGAGGCGTGAGGTCATCATTCGACTTCTCGGACGTGCCATTGGTTATAAAACTCTGTTGAATCGTATTGGTATCTTATGGAAAATTCAAGGTCAATACCAGGTTATTGATTTAGAGAACGATTATTTTGTAGTAAAGTTTGAAAGTTAGCAGGATTACATTCATGTTTTGACGGAGGGACAATGGATGATTTTTGGAAGCTATCTCACAGTCCAACCATGGAGTCGATCGTTCTCAACAATGGAAAGACACCCACCACAGGTCATTTTTTGGGTGCGATTATCGGGTCTTCCTTACAGATACTATTCTAAAGCGATATTTCGTCGTATCGCTATGGTTATCGGACAGGTTGTGAAGATTGATTATAGCACGAATTTGGGGAAAGAGGTAGATTTGCTCGCTTGGCGATTTTGGTGAATCTTAATAAGCCATTAATTCCTTGTAACAAGATTGATGGATTCTGGCAAAAGATTGAGTATGAAGGTTTGCAGCAGATATGTTTTCACTGCGGTGTCTATGGGCATTCGAAAGAAAGTTATGGACACGTAGAAGGTAATACAAGCAAGGGCGAGATAGTGAATGTTGTAAGTGTCAATATGGAGAAAGAGTTTGATAGAGAGGAGGTTAGATACGGACCATGGAAGATAGCGGAGACCCGTAGGAGGCGCACTAGGAGAAATCCGGATTCACATCCTATAATCAGCGGTGATAACATGCAAGGCTCTTGGTTTGCTATTTTGAACGATAACGAAAGCAATCCTATTGTGAATAATACAGCTCCTACGGTAGTAACAGAGGCAAAAATCAGCAAGAGTAATGATCCGGTGAATACTCCTCGGATGGAGAATCGGGGGAAAGGAAAAGACAAAACAGTTCTTAGTTCAAGGGGGATTGGGAATAGCAGACTGAAAAACTCGAACAGCAAGGTGGTTACTGGAGATAGTCGAGCTTTACAGCAGATCAATGTGATTGAAATGGAGGTTGGGATGATCCCTCAAGGTACGTAAACTAGGAAAATTACAACGACAGGAAACCATTCGACAATTGTTATTTCGGAAAATAATAGAGATAGCCTTGGAAGTAGAGGGGTTCGTGGTAAGTTTACCCGAAAAGAGGTGGGGGAGAAGAACAAGGGACTTAAAGTGTGGAGAAATAAGGACTTTAGATTTTCACCGGCAGTGGTTACGGATTGGATGAGGAATATTAATCTTAGTCCGCAAGTTGATAAAGTAACGTCACATGGAGAGAGTTCCTCATTCCCATATGAAAAAGAAAGGGAGGAAGCTCTACCGCATACAACGAAGGGGAATACTTCTTCTTTGGAAGAAATTCACGTTCCGGATGGCGAGAATGCCAACCCTAATTTACCTCTGTGAGGGGGCACCTCTTGCAATTTTGTTTAATGGTTCTTTTTTGGAATTGTCAGAGTGCTGGGAGCCCTAAATTTAGACGATATCTTCGGGAACATTGTCGGTATAATCGACCTGATATTGTTGCTTTACTGTAAACTCGGATTAGTGGTATTATTACCGATAAAGTCATCCGAACCTTGGGATATCCACATTCGTTTAGAGTTGAAGCCCATGGGTTTAGTGGTGGGATTTGGATACTTTGGGAGGATGGATTAAATGTTAAGATTTTAAGCATTTCGAACCAGATTATTCATGGGAGGTGTTGGTCGGAAAATGATGCTCGCTGGCATTACTTTACGGTTGTTTATGCAAGTCCTAAAGTGGAGAAGCGGAAGCTAATTTGGAATCATCTAATGAATCTTGCTCCAATTGATACTAAAGTGTGGATACTGGGAGGTGATTTCAACTCCATACTTTAGCCAGAAGAGAAGGAATGTGGCGCAATTCGTGGATTGGGGATTAGTACATTGTTCGCTGATTTCATTTTTGAGATGGGTTTATTTGAAGTTATTTACCGAGGGTCAAAGTTAATGTGGAGGAGAGGGAATCTTTGCAAACAGTTAGATCACTGCCTCATCAATAATTGTTGGGCTAATGTCTTCCCTAATACTATGGTGTTGCATCTTGATAGAGTGGGCTCAGATCATTGTCCGCTTCTAGTTCAAATTCAGAGTGTTCAAAGATCTCAAATGATTAAAGCTTTTCGATTCATTGTTGTATGGCAGGATCACCCTCAGTTTAAGAGTTTTTTATCGGAAGCTTGGAGCAACGATTTGGATATGCTAGCCAATGTCAATTCTTTCCAAACTAAAGTGAAAGATTGGAATTTAAAGGTGTTTGGTCATATAGGGAGAAAAAGAGAGAATTATTGGCACGTTAACAAGGTATTGATAAAGCGCTCCTTACTCGCTATACTCGGAGATTAGTGGAGTTGCAGCATCATTTATCATATGAACTTGAAGAGGTTCTACAACAGGAAGAGAGCTTGTGGTTACAGAAGCCGAGGAATCAATGGGTTCTTCATGGAGACAAGAATACAAAATATTTTCACGCGTGCACAATGCGAAGGCGTCGACACAATTTCATTGGTGCTCTTAAATCACCGAATGGCAGTTGGGTATCGGACCAAGAAGTTATTTGCTTGATGGCGGTTAACTTCTATAAGAATTTATTCACAAGCAATACTATTAATAGGCATGGGTACCCTATTCAGGGATATTTTCCTACAATCTCTGTTTCACAGTTGAATAATCTCTCACGACCGTTAATTAATGAAGAGATTCATGAAGTGGTATTTAATATGAGTTCGCTAAAGGCTCCTGGAGTGGATGGGCTTCATACGTTCTTCTATCAGCAGAACTGGGATACAGTAAGCTTCAGTGTGTGCCAAATGATCAAAAACATTTTTGCAAGAGAAACTCTTGATGATGAAATTAATCGAACTCTTTTGGTGCTAATTACGAAAGTGTAAGCACCATAATCTTTTAGCCAATTCCAACCTATTAGTTTGTGCTATGTACTAAACAAAATTGTTACTAAGATTATTGTTAACCGGCTGAAACCGATGATGAATCAATGGATATCGGAAACTCAAACAAGTTTTGTTCCTGACAGGTCGATTATTGACATCATTATTGTCGCAGAAAGGTTGTTCATACCATAAGATCGAAGAAAGGTAAAGTTGGTTTTATGGCGATAAAAGTTGACCTTGAAAAAGCTTATGACCACCTTGAATGGTCTTTTATTGATGATACTCTAGGCGAGTTACATATCCCGGTGAGCATTCGGTCACTTATCATGAAATGTGTAACGTCAGTTTCGACTCAAGTTCTTTGGGATTGGGCTATGGCTGAAGCTTTTAAGCCATCTAGAGGACTACGATAAGGATACCCTTTATCACCATATTTGTTTGTGATGTGCATGGAGAGACTGTCGCATGCGATTTCTATAGCTGTTAAGAATGGGCAATGGAAGCCTATTCGTCTGTGTCGTAATGGACCTAACCTTTCTCAATTATTCTTTGCAGACGATTTGGTTCTCTTTTCTGAGGCTTCTATTGAACAATGCTATTTTATTTGGAATATATTGGATCTTTTCTATAGGTTCTCAGGCCAGAAAATCAACATCCAGAATACTACTATCTTTTATTCAAAGAATGTGGAGTCGGGCTTAAGGAGTTCTATTAATTCTCAATTTGGTTTCCAGGAGGTCCATAATTTGGGAAAATACCTTGGTGTTCCCCTCTTACACTCTCGGATAACAAGAGCTTCTTTTAGTTACATCGTTTCGAGAGTCTGTGATAAACTTGCTGGATGGAAGGCTAAAGCGCTATCTTTGGAGGGCAGAATTATTTTGGCTAAAGCGGTACTTTTGACTATCCTTTATTTTTCAATGCAGATCATAAAGCTTCCGAAAGGGATATGTGATGAAGTAAAAAAATTAATTCGGGGCTTTATTTGGGGTCGAAGTGAAGCTAGAGGTGGAGTTTCCCTTGTCAATTAGGAGACTATGTGTAAACATACAAGCAAGGGTGGTATCGGCATAAAGAAATTATATGATCAAAATGATGCTTTCCTCATGAAACTAGCGTTTAATTTGGTTGCTAAGGCGGACAAGTTAGGCTAAAGTGCTATGTTCAAAATACAAGTGGTAAAGTGGTTTACCCGACTCTATTATGCGTAAGGGTTGCTCGCATGTTTGGAAAGCAATTTCTTAAGTATAGAGTGATGTACGCCATAATCTGGTTTGGAGTATTGGTGATGGCCGAAATGTTGACTTTTGGAGGGATGCATGGCTTACCGATGTGGGTCCTTTGAATTGCTTTGTTGCTAATCAACCCGATAGAGAGGCACTCCCAAGTCGATCGGTAGCTTCAATGGTGGACGCAAATGGTTTTTGGCACTGGGAATTATTCAATCATATATTACCTAGCACTATTATACAGAGGCTGGCAGCAACGATGCCCCTATGGCAGTGCAGGAAACTCGATGTGCTGGGGTGGAAGTGGAATTTTGACCGGTGCTTTACGGTTAAGTCGGCATATGATATGAGACAGGAATGCTCGGATGACAGGCCATATAAGGTATGAGAAGTGATTTCCAAATACCGTGGTTTGCAAAGAATTAAATTTTTTTTGTGGTTATTAGCTAACGATAGGCTTCTAACCAATACAGAGAGAGAAAGACGACACTTAGCTACAAGAAATTATTGTGGAGTTTGCGGGCAGCAGAGGGAAACAATAGATCATCTTTTTTTCCACGGCTTTTTGGCTATGGGAATCTGGTCCTCGCTAGTTAAAGATGATAAATTTCATGATTTTCTTTCACGTGACATAAGGAGTTGGTTGTAAATTAATATTGTCTCTCCGCGATTTTATGCACGAGATGAACAGGATTGGGAGTTATTATTTGGTTTGATCCTTTAGTTGTTATGGAAGAATCACAATAAAAGGATTTTTGAACTGAATTATATTGAACATGAATCTGTTTTGGAACAAGGAAAGCGTCTTTGTTTCGAAGCTAACCGTGCACTTACTTCTTCTATGTCGAGGAGTCAGACTTATCGGCAGGTTAATAAGACTGTTCTTTGGTCTCCACCGCCTCTGAACTGGTGTAAGATGAATACAGATGGGTCCCGTAAAGCTGTAAACAAATTTGAGACTTGTGGGGGTATTCTCCAATCCTCGAATGATGATTGGCTTGTTGGCTTCTCTAAGGTAATAGGTATATTTTCTATCGTTGAGGTAGAACTATGGGGTATTTATGAAGGTCTTTCTCATGCATAGAACCGTGGGGAACGACAAGTCATGGTAGAAGCCGATGGTGTTGAGGTTATTCAGATGCTACAGGGGAAAACCAAGAGAGGTTCATTCTTATCTCTTCTTGACTGAGTTTTGGAGTTATTAAATCGGGAATGGAATATTGCTTTACGTTATGTAAATCGGGAGGTGAATAAGGTAGCTGACAAGTTGGCGAGGATCGTTGTTGGCATAGATTACTCTCAGTTAATTTTTCACAGTCCACCGCTGGAGGTTTTTATTCTAATACAAGATGAGGCCACTGCTTGTAACTTAGAATAAAGCATCTAAGTGCTAGCTATTCTTTTCTTTTATTCACCAAAATTTTTTTAGAATTTTAAAGATTAAAGGACCAAAATAAAATAAAACAAATTTTATATGCCAAATTTAAAATAAAATAAAAATTAATTACCAAATAGTAAATAAACGACAAAGATAAGGGGATCAAAGAGGAAATAACCCTTTAAAAAAATGGGAAAATTACAAAATCAATCTACACGAATTAAAAAAAATTTAAAAAGCCACTACACATGACTAAAGTGTAAAAACACACTAAACTTAGAATGACCAAATAACAATAAATTTACAAAAAGTATATATAACATGAAAAGAAAAGGGAAAATAACAGTAATGGTCCCCTCATGTAACCAAAATGTAAAAAAATGCTAAACTTAGATGGACTAAAATGCAAATAACCTAAAAATTACAAAGAATTCAAAGAAAAGGGAAAATAGTAGTTTTGGTCCCTACAGGTGTCCAAACTGCTAAAACACGCTAAACCTAGAGGACCTAAGCATGATTTCACCCTAAACTTTCTCAATAAATAACACTTTTTTATTTCTTTTTCATTTGAAACCAAAAATAAAAAAAACGAAGAAAGCTCTCCCCTTGGTCGGCCCACTGTCGGCCGCCCGAACCCGGTCTGGTTGCCGCACACGGTGGTCAAAAAACCCAAAAATCCTAGATCTACTAGCCTAGGTTCTTTTTAGTGGCTAAAAACAACGAAAAACGCTTTAAACTCCCTCGAAACTCCCCCTAAACCTTTCGATTTCCCTAGATTTTGGCAACCTCCGACGAAGCCTCCCCGACTCAGGTAACACCCCGATCTATTATTCCTTTTATTTTTTAGTGTTGTTACTACTGAAATGGTTGGTTGTTAATATTTCACAAAAAATACTATTTTTTGTTATTCAAAGTCCATACAAGTTATCATTCGTTCTTTTTTTACACAACTAAACAACGTTTTTTTTGAAAGATAAATAAAAACAACAACTCCCCTTTTATAGAGATTCAAGAACAAAAGCAAAAAAAAAAACAAAAGCAAAAAAAAAGACTATTCGAATTTTAAAAAAACCGAAAATAAATAACCTTGAAGGGTTCGAATTATTGCTTCTAGAAAATGAAAATCACGAGAGAGATTTACATCATTTTTTATTCGGGTTTTATACCCCATTTATAAGGAAATGAAAATCATTGTGTTTTGTTGTCTTTTTATTTTTTCTGCAGGTAGCGTGGAGTGCTGGAGTGGCCGTCCTTTGGTTGGTGCAAAGATCGACATCAGCTGATAGGGGATTGGGGGCGGCTACCCTAGGATTTAGGTTTAGGTTAGGCTTGGTTTGGGCCTCTGGTCGGGACTCGGTTTGGGTTCCGGGTCGGGTTCGGTTTGGGCTCTGAGTTTTCAGATCTGGGTATTATTTTGTAAAGGGATTGGTTTGGGTTGGGCTTGAGGCCCGTTTGTAAATGATTTATTGGTTTAATAATACTTATACTTATAATATAATATATTAATAATAATATAGGAATAAAAATGGTGATTATATTCATGGTTCGGAAGGGGCCTATAATAGCACCATTTTTCCAATGGTAATGTGGACAGTTTTGAATCATCTGAACCTGATTCGGAGGCGTTGGTCTAGCATAACATAAACAAATCTCCCCAAATTAAATTAATCCATTATTGTTATTTGTGTTGCAAGCAATCTCAGGTAAAGCTTGGGCAAGCTTTTGAACTTTACTTATAACCTGTAGAACCGTATAACTATTTCCTGGAATAAGTCTCATAATTGAATTAATCAAAGAAAATTAAGGATTGTGTTAAAAAATGAATAATGAATGACATGTATAACATTATTCAAACCCAACTATTAAGGGCTAATTATACCAAACACCTCAAAATTATATTTAAATTTTAAATTAAACCCTAAATTGTAAAATATTTTAATCAAGTCCTTAGATTATCAGTTTCATTTTAATCATGTCCCACTACCAATATAGCAATATGTTTGAGTGTTAAATGTCTACTTATTTAAAATGGGTTGAATCATAAATATGTATATACTTGATTCATGGATGGATCGAATTTAACCATATCAAAAGACAAAAAGTTTCATTAAAATTTGATAGGGTTATTTCTTTACAATATCTACTTATTCTCAAATTCTAACATCTTATGCTATTGACTCAGTGACGGAAGTAGAATTTTATGCTAAGAGAATGAATTTATAAAATTTTAAGAGCACGAAAAAAAATATTAATTGAAAAATATACATAAAAAATCTAAAATATAGAAGAATTTAAAAATTTCAGGAGAACGACTGCCCCCCTCCTTGTTCAATCCTTAACTATTGCATGCTTTCATATATATTTTACATAAAATAGTTAAATTAATTTATAAGGATTTTTTTACAACGTACCATATTATTAATGAATAAATTAATATGCACTTGCAAATCATAATATGCAGATCAATAGAACTGCAGATAAGAGTTAACAACTAAGTAAATCCGTACGAGACGTATCCACTAAAGCAACAAAAAGCAAACAAAAACCTAAACAAGTCAACATTATTTGCGAACATCACAATACAATATAGTTGAGATAAAATGCAGATCAAGAGACCAAATCCCATTAAATCTTTCCTCTTTTGTTGTAGCTCCCCATCCATTGTTGCGTTCAATATCAATTTGATACACCTCCAGCTGGCCGACGTATTATACGTTCCTTGTGCTCTTTTCTTCCATTTATCGAAACCAAGCTCTTAACATAAGCAGTAATCTGCATTGCTTCCCGATAAGCATGGATACCGAGATTTTTAAACTCTTGTGTGGAGGGGTCAAACAACATCAGTTCATGATCAGAGCTCTCAAGAAACATGACAGGTTAAGAAAATCCACAAGAGTGTCTAAGTTGAATCCCAAGTATTTAGATTAACAAGCCATCATGCACACCCACGTGGGAGTCATCAAGGAAGGAGTGCAATCGTGGGTCCACTAGCTGTTGAATAGTAGAACGTGTTTTAATTTTCTGTTATTATTATTATTAGTTGGTTATTATTTTATTTTTTTTTTCATTATCCTATTTTTTTTAGAGACGTGATAGGATAACTAGGAAAAGTTTTTATTTGTCAATGTTGTTTAAACTACTGGAAGTGAATAAGAAAGTGAGAAAAATTTCAACCAAACTTTATGTGGCTTGTTCTTACCTAAAGTAGAACATTATAAAATTTATAGAGCTTTGATCGGGACCTATCATAATAAATAATTCGCCATTTTTCCAAAACCCCAAAGGCCTATAAACTCTATGAACAGATTCAACACTGAATTGTTTAGTCCATGAACCATTCATAACCCATAAATCAAAAGACTTATCAGTTCCTTCGCTCGGGTAAAAAATAGCACCAAGTAATCTATTAAAGTCCAAAATTTGGAAATAGTATTGTTCTATAAGTTCCACCAAATTCAGGCAGTGGTAAAATTAAAAACTTTTCATTAACCATATCAAAAGAAAGAACAAGATGATCAGAACCCCAAAGTGTCTGCCAGCAATAAAACCAATTGACATAACTATTAAACAAAAAAGAACCATAAGAAAGAACCCCAGGAAATGGAATTTCTTTCCATGAATCGCTTTTAAGTGAATATAAATCAACTTGATCGATTAGATGACTAAATTTTCTCATGCCTTGATAATTAACAACCAATCTTACAACTTTGAAGCCATCAGTTTGAGAATCATACTCAAAACCAAGAAAATAAAAACTAGTGTAATCTAGTCCAGGAGGGCGCTAGATTGTGGATTGAGGAAGTATAATACCGAAAAATTTGGTTAGTGGCCAAAATGAATAAATTAAAAGTTTGGTGGTTGAAGTATAAACTTTGGGAAGTTTAGGGACCAAAATGTAATTTTAAAAAGTTTTATAACCTGGTCCTGTAAATGAATAGTTTACCCCAAGAATGATGTATTCATGGGTTTAGATTTTTTGTACGGAGTTTGTGTTAAAAGCTATAAAGTGTTAAAGCTCAAGAAAAATTTAGATAATCGGATCGAATCGAAAATTTAGGAAATTTTACTAGAAAATAACGCAAGTTCAAAAATGTATTTTCCATGCCTTGAAATGATAAGATTTAATGTGCACCATTGGATTTAAGTTGATTTCCATGTTAAATCTTAGTCATTAGATTAAAAAGGACAAGATTGTAATTTTGGAACTTTACAAGGGAAAAGTTATAAACTACTAACATCATGGATTAATTTCAGCCCTTGGATGATAAATTTGATATGTGGAATGATTAAGATCATTGGAGTTTAAGGTTATAATAATCATTTTGAAAAAGCAAACATGCAAAACCATGTAAATTCTCTATATGCACACACAGAAGCTCGTGTGAATTATTATATATATGCAGAAAAAAGAGAACAATTTCAAGAAATATTCCACAAAGGAAATAAAACCAAACCATTGATGGTGTTTTATTGGATCTAAAGTACAAACAATAACACATGATCATAACAATACCAACAATAATGGTTCCTATATTCAACTTTAAATGACATTCAACTATTGAGGACATTGACTTCTATGAAACAAAGTCAAGTAGGAAAAGCACTCCGAGTCTAGTATATATACGCATATGCAATCAAAATATGCAGGACAATGGACTTGTAGATAGGAGTTAACAACGAAGCAAATCTGTAGGGAGTAATTTTGTGCATCCACTGAAACAACAAAAGCAAACAAAAACCTAAACAACCCAAACTTCGGAGGTCGTCGTATTATACATTCGTCATGCTCTAAGCTTCCATTCAATGGAACCAAGCTCTCAACATAAGCAATAATTGCATTGTTTCCTTATAAGCGTGAATACCAAGATTTCTAAGCTCTCGTATGGAGGGTTCAAATAACACCAGTTCTGTAACACCCTAATTTAGGGGCTAAATTTTAGAAATTATAAAGTATTGGATTTAATTGGTATTTTGGAAGAAAATTGAGGATTAAATTATAAAATTTCGAAGTTGGCAGACCACTTTAAGAAGTGCAGGAAGTTCAGTGACTAAACTCATGGTTTAACCATTTTTTATGATAGAATTTATAACCCCCTCCCTCGTGCTGCAGAATTCATTTTTCCCAGTTTTACTCTCTCGTTGACCCTCCTTTCAACTCCGATCTACTCACCGTTCGACTTCCGATCGATGAACCGAAACCACCATCGTGTTCGTTATCGACCGAGGAACAAAACCCCTCAAATCTTTCGTCGTGAATTGTCGTCATTTGTCGTTAATTTCAGTCGGAAGTATCATCAGAAATAACTCGATTTCAGTTGGCTTTTCGTCGATTTACGATGATCCGGTCATCCATTTACGACACCTCCCGCAGCATCATGTTTCTTGCATCGTTCCGAGTCCACTGGTGTTCTCCGTTTCTCCGTCGTCGTTGGCGCGTGGAGGGGTGAGACCGTCAAAATTTTCGATGTTTCAGAATCGAGCTCTCCACCGTTCAAAATTATGAAACGAGCTTTGTAAGTGCCTCAAAATCGCTTAAAATAATTTTTAGGAATTTTTTCAGTAATTTTCCGATATCGGGTTACTGTTCACGCGCCGAACGCGCCACCCCCTGAGAGTGGGCATCGTCTGGTGATAATTTTGTAATTAATTTATGTTTAGGTGCTATTTGTGTAAAATTCAAGTGTTACTTTGGTAAATAATTGCAGAATGTGCCTAATTTGGTAATTAATTTCTGTTAGGGTGATATTTGTGTAAAATGGTCGACTGTTGACCGTTGATCGGCGTTGACCACAGTTAACCAAAACTTTGACCAGCTTTGACCGGGTATTAAATAACCTTTGACTTTGACCGAGTATACCTATCCTGATGTTTTTCCACGTTCCAAATCCGATTCCGTAGTCCGTTTTTCGAAATTCGGACCCGAAGGCCTCGAAATTGCCATTCAAACCCATTAACTTTGATTTTGACCAAAAATTCCAAATTTTGTAAAAGTCATATTTTATGCTTTCGACGTTCTGAATCCGAATCCAAAGTCTGTTTGGCCAAATTCGAACCCCGTAAGCTATTTTTCACTGAATTATCATCCGATTCGATCTGTTTTTTAAAATTAAGCTATGTTTTTATGTGATTTCTGTTAATATGGAAATATTGGAAGATGATTTTCATGATCGAGGGCGTTCGAATGGAATTTAATGATCGATCAGTATTGCACAAAAATCGAGGTAATACTTTACTACCTCTTTATGCTTTATAGAACATGTTGATATTGGTAAATGCATGAATAAGATAATGATGGTCACTTTTGTGGAGTTGATTAATTTATACACTGAATATGAATGTAGTAGAAATTCTGTAACTGGATATGGATCAAATGACTAATATAAGAGATTGAGGAATTGTTAGAATTAAATTACAAGTTTGTGATTGGTGATAAAGAAATCAGCTCTGGATTTGTAACATATATTTTATATCATCAAAGGTTAAATGTTAAAGGTGCTTGGATGGAAAATTATGAGAATACTTCGGTATGGTAAAATTATGAAAATATCCTTATATTGTATGATGACAATAATTGTCCCTGAAAGTTGGTTAATAACTCTGAAAAGACATATTGATCCGATATAACTATTGATGTGCATAAGAAATGTTAGTTTTACTTGAAAATTTTGGATAACTGGTTTTTAACCCCAAGAGGGTTTATGCAAGATACTAGAAGTATGTTAAGTAATCATTTCAAGATCAGAGAAGGTTTGGGAAAACAATTAATTATAGGATTTCCAAATTATATTATTTTCATTAAGAGATAATATCGAAATTATCTAGTTATGAAATTACGAAAATACCCTTGAGAGGTAAAAACAGTGCAAGTTGACTCTGAACGAGCAGGTAACCTAAGAATTTGTAATTAAACCGATAAATTACTGATTTAATGGTTGAGATCCTACTTTTGTATGGAAAATTCCTAATAATTCGTTAGTAATGTCTGAAAAGACTTTTAACCTGGAAATCTCCGAGATATGAGAAAATACCTGAAGAATAAATTATCGAGGGTGCTCTTTTGTCTGAATTGTTTGAAAGGTCTGGAATAAATGATAAGCTGGAATTAAATAATAAGACAGAATGGAAGGAAATGATTGAAATACACTAAATCTGTAAGATGACCAAAATACCCATGTAATGGAAATGATTAAAGAATATCACAAAGCCAGGAATAAATGGATATCCTCAAGCTTTAAAATGAATGGAAGAACATTGAGCATTAAAATGTCCAAAATACCCTTATGACCAAGGATAAGTAAATAAATTGGATTCATTAAGGAATCCAAATAAACATGGATGTTGCATTGTTTTTTTTTTAAGTTATGGAACATAGTTTAAGTCGGTCGACCAACGTTATTGCTATGTCAGTACATGAATGGCATAAATACCACTTGAATGATTGTTCTTCTTCTCAAATTGGGATTGATGATAATTATGGAGTACTCAGCTCAGCTCAACGCTAGAATGCATTCGATATTAAGAAGTGCATATTCGTGAGATAAATCAACCACGAACACAAAATAATAATTTAAGTAAATAACCAAAGAGAACTAAGTGGAAGTACAACATGTATCCGAAACGCAGAAGCATCTATATTACCTAGAAATACTCTGAAGTAACTGGGATATTGATTTGACTACTAAATGAACCGAGTAACTTTAATGACTGAGAATTTAGTAAGTGATTGAATGAGTCTGAGAACTCCAATGATATTGCATGATGTATGATTACTATGGGTTATGAACCAAGAATTAAATACGTTGACAATTCGTGATACTGTTACCATGTGGATAGAAATAAAGATTATTTGGATTCTGTGTTTCTTCCTTTAGATGTATTCAGTGATGATTTTGAAGATGATTTATAAACAAGAATTGATGGTATTAAAGTGTGAATACCCTGGAAGGGCAATGAATTGACCAGTTGAAATACATCAGTTTTAGGAGTTGTTGATTGTCTGATCGATTGACATGGATGGTAAGTACCATGAATCTTTGTTTCTACTTTATCAGCTCAAATTACTCTGGTCATACTTGAACACTTTCCAGAGATATATGAATCATAGAGGGATTCGAAAATATCAACCTTAAATGTCTGATTATATTGGTTATTAATCGATTCTCTTCAATATGACCTCGTTCCTGGAATCAAATCAAATTTCATAAGTTTCGTGTTATCCATACTAATAATTACAATGGCCTCTGAAAACACTTGGATTCTCTAGTCTGTTCCCTAAGTATTATTTAATTGTTTTATCTGTTTTGAAATATGGTACACTGAAATCTATGGTTTACTTCTTATTGATACACCGACTTACTGGTGATGATTTATAGACTATGACTGATATATGAGTATTAGTTTTCACTAATATATGATAACGATGATTATAAATTTATGGAATTTATGCTTACTGTATAAATTGTATTTTTGAAATAATGATTTTGGATGGATTGAATTACAGAGTATAGCTCTGATCGAGCTGATAAACCTTACGGACCTAATGTGACTCTTGGGTAGGCTCACGGGCCCCAAGATGCTCCATTAGGTTGGCTCTCTTTGTTGTATGCTTAGGGTAAGCCCTACGGACTTACGGACTTAAGGATACAGGCCCCAAAGCCTATCCTTAGGTTGGCTTCCTTTTCGCTGTATGCTTAAGGTAAGCCCTATGGATGTAGTTCTGGGAACTGCGATTGGTGTACAATAGAATGGTTTAAACCACGAGTTTCAAAAGTTAAACTTCATTATGATTTTATGAGATTTACTGAACTATCATTTGATTAGTGTACCTATTATGATTTTATCGTACTGATGGAACACACTAGACATCCTATCCGACCTCATGAAAACGTGACTGTATGAAAGGTTTCTTATGAACTGAGATTCATGGCTTCTACTCGATAAACTACGAATAAAACCCTATATTATTCAGCAATTGGTATACGTTTGATTCAATGAGGAAATCATACAGCTTTCCATTTATTTGTATGTCATGTAGCATCATCTGGTAGTTTTGTATTACTGAGCTTTTGGAAGCTCACTCTATTACTCACCATGGCAGGTTAAAAAAATTGTACCAGTGTAGCTGTCGACATCAATAAGGGAGTTCTTCCGGCGTTGCTTTCAGAGGATGGTACATGCGATTAGGGGACATGTAGATTGTATTTCGTTTTATATCTGAGTTTGAAAAACCTGTTTTATTTTTGAATAATAATAAACCATTTTATGATTTTACATGATTTAAGAAAAGTTTTAAATTTTCCACTATTTTTACAGTGGGTCGCTCCGTTGGCCCAAAGGTGACACTTCAGATCGGATCAGGCTATAAATTCCATAAATTTGTAATCATCGTTATCATATATCAGTGAAAACCAATAATCATATATCAGTCATAGTCTATAAATCATCACCAGTAAGTTGGTGTATCAATAAGCAGTAAACCATAGATTTCAGTGTACCATATTTCAAAACATATAAAACAATTAAATAGTACTTAGGGAACACACTAGAGAATCCAAGTGTTTTTAGAGGCCATTGTAATTATTAGTATGGATAACACGAAACTTATGAAATTTGATATGATTCTAGGAACGAGGTCATATTGAAGAGAATCGATTAATAACCAATCTAATCAGGCATTTAAGGTTGATATTTTTGAATCCCTCTATGATTCATATATCTCAGGAAAGTGTTCAAGAATGACCAGAGTAATTTGAGCTGATAAAGTATAAACGAAGATTCAGGGCACTTACCATCCATGTCAATCGATCGGACAATCAACAACTCCTAAAACTGATGTATTTCAACTGGTCAATTCATTGCCCTTCCAGGGTATTCACATTTTAATACCAATAATTCTTGTTTATAAATCATCTTCAAAATCATCATTGAATACATCTAAAGGAAGCAATAGAGAAAGGTTTCTTATGAACTGAGATTCATGGCTTCTACTCGATGAACTACTAATAGAACCCTATATTATTCCGTAATTCGTATATGTTTGATTTAATGAGGAAATTATATGGCTTTCCATTTATCTGCATGTCATGTAGCATCATCTGGTAGCTTTGTATTATTGAGCTTTCCGAAGCTCACTCTATTACTCACCATGGCAGGTTAAAAGAATTGTACCAGTGCAGCTGTCGACATCAATAAGGGAGTTCTTCCGGCGTTGCTTTCAGAGGATGGTACATGTGATTAGGGGGCCTGTAGATTGTATTTCGTTTTATATCTGAGTTTGAAAAACCTGTTTAATTTTTGAATAATAATAAATCAATTTATGATTTTACATGTTTTAAGAAAAGTTTTAAATTTTCCACTATTTTTAAAATGGGTCGCTCGGGTGGCCCAAATGTGACACTCCTGATCGGATCGAGCTATCCGCATCGGTCTGAGGGGGTTACATTTAGTGGTATCAAAGAAATAGTTTGTGTCAAAAATTTTCAAGATAGACCGGCCGGTCAAATGTCAAAATATGTCTAATATGTACATGCCCCTAGACTACAATCGTACCTCTTTGAGTCGGAACTCCAGAGCTGAGTCCCTATCTATAACGAGAAAACCGAAGTTTTTATCCGTTAAGGCTATTCTTGTACAAAAAGGAATATCATTAACATCTGTCTAAACACTGTAAAGTACCTCTCGAGCCATGTGAGAGTTATTCATCTGAGAAATTCTGACTCGACTTCAGAAATGAAATTGAGATATGCTGGTGCTCTATGAGCATATTCTCATGACAAAGACTGAATTGATTACTCAAGGAAAATTGCGTTCGGATTCTTTTATTGAAATGAGGGAGAGTTCTGATAAGAATGTATGCTCAGCTGGTTAAGGATTAGTAGAGGATCCGTACTTTTGTAAAAGCTACTTAAAGATATGAGAGAACTGATGGAAGTTTTATTTTTGTTATTCTCTTATATGAATGAATTTCGAGGATGAAATTCTTTTAAGGAGGGGAGAATTGTAACACCCCAATTTAGGGGTTAAATTTTAAAAATTATAAAGTATTGGATTTAATTGGTATTTTTGAAGAAATTTGAGGATTAAATTGTAAAATTTCAAAGTTGGCAGACCATTTTAAGAAGTGCAGGTAGTTCAGTGACTAAACTCATGATTTAACCATTTTTATTTGTGATAGAATTTATAACCCCCTCCCCCGTGCTGCAGAATTCATTTTTCCCAGTTTTACTCTCCGATCTACTCGCCGTCCGACCTCCGATCGATGAACCGAAACCACCATCATGTTCGTTGTCGACCAAGGAACAAAACCCCTCAAATCTTTCATCGTGAATCGTCTCCGTTTGTCGTTAATTTCAGTCGGAAGTATCGCTTAAAATATTTTTTAGAAATTTTTCCAGGAATTTTTCGACATCGGGTTACTGTTCACGCACCGCACGCGCCACCCCCCGAGAGTGGGCATCGTCTGGGTGATAATTTTGTAATTAATTTATGTTTGGGTGCTATTTGTGTAAAATTTGGGTGTTAGTTTGGTAAATATTTGTAGAATGTGGCTAATTTGGTAATTAATTTCTGTTAGGGTCATATTTGTGTAAAAATGGTCAACTGTTGACCGTTGACCGGCGTTGACCACAGTTGACCAAAACTTTGACCGGCTTTGACCGGGCATTAAATGACCTTTGACTTTGACCGAGTATACCTATCCTGATGTTTTTCGACATTCCAAATCCAATTCCGTAGTCCATTTTTCGAAATTCAAACCCGAAGGTCTCGAAATTGCCAGTCAAACCCGTTGACTTTGATTTTGACCGAAAATTCCAGAATTAACCTTCGTTTCCCCAAATTTGAACCCGGTAAGCTGTTTTTCACTAATTTATCATCCGATTCGACCCGTATTTCAGAATTAACCTTCGTTTTTATGTGATTTCTATTGATATGGATCCGAGGAAATATTGGAAGATGATTTCAAGATCAAGGGTGTTCAAATGGAATTTAATAGTCGATCAATATTGCATAAAAATCGAGGTAATACTTTACTATCTCTTTATGCTTTATGGAACATGTTGATATTGGTAAATGCATGAATAAGATAATATTGGTCACTTTTGTGGAGTTGATTAATTTATACACTCGATATGAATGTGGTAGAAATTTTGTAACTGAATACGGATTGAATGACTAATATAAGAGATTGGGGAATTGTTAGAATTAAATTACAAGTTTGTGATTGGTGATAAAGAAATCAGCTCTAGATTTGTAACTTATATTTTATATCATCAAAGGTTAAATGTTAAAGGTACTTGGATGGAATATTATGAGAATACTCCAGTATGGTAAAATTACGAAAATACCCTTATGTTGTAGGATGACAAGAATTGTCCCTAGAAGTTGGCTAATAACTCTGAAAATACATATTGATTCGATATAACTACTGATGTGCATAAGAAATGTTAGTTTTACATGGAAAATTTGGATAACCGGTTTTTAACCCCAAGAGGGTTTCTGCAAGATACTAGAAGTCTGTTAAGTAATCATTTCAAGATCAGAGAAGGTTCGAGAAGACAATTAATTATAGGATTTCCAAATTATATTATTTCCGTTAAGAGATAATACCGAAATTATCTGGTTACGAAATTACAAAAATACCCTCGAGAGGTAAAAATAGTGCAAGTTAACTCTGAACGAGCAGGTAACCTGAGAATTTGTAATTAAACCGATAAATTAATGATTTAATGGTTGAGATCCTACTTTTTTATGGAAAATTCCTAATAATTCGTTAGTAATGTCTGAAAAGACTTTTAACATGTAAATCTCTGAGATATGAGTAAATACATGAAGAATAAAATATCAGGGTGCTCTTTTGTCTGAATTGTTTGAAAGGTCTGGAATAAATGATAAGTTGGAATTAAATAATAAGACAAAATAGAAGGAAATGATTGAAATACACTGAATCTGTAAGATGACCAAAATATCCCTGTAATGGAAATGATTAAAGAATATCACAAAGCCAGGAATGAATGGATATCCTCAAGCTTTGAAATGAATGGAAGAACATTGAGCATAAAAATGTCCAAAATACCCTTATGACCCAGGATAAGTAAATGAATTAGATTCATTAAGGAATCCAAATAAACATGGATGTCGCATTGTTTTTTTTAAGTTATGGAACATAGTTTAAGTCGGTCGACCAACGTTAATGCTATGTCAGTACATGAATGGCATAAATACCACTTAAATGTTTGTTCGTCTTCTCAAATTGGGATTGATGATAATTATGGAAGTACTCAGCTCAGCTCAACGTTAGAGCGTATTCGATATTAAAAAGTGCATATTTGTGAGATAAATCAACCACGAACATAAAATAATGATTTTAGTAAATGACCAAAGAGAACTAAGTGGAAGTACAGCATGTATCCGAAACGCAGAAGCATCTGAATTACCCGGAAATACTCTGAAGTAACTGGGATATTGATTTGACTACTAAATGAACCGAGTAACTTTATTGACTGAGAATTTAGTAAGTGATTGAATGAGTCTGAGAACTCCAATGATATTGCATGATGTATGGTTACTATGGGTTATGAACTAATAATTAAATACGTTGACAATTCATGATATTGTTGCCATGTGGATAGAAATAAAGATTATTTGGATTCTCTGTTTCTTCCTTTAGATGTATTCAGTGATGATTTTGAAGATGATTTATAAACAATAATTGTTGGTATTAAAGTGTGAATACCCTGGAAGGGCAATGAATTGACCAGTTGAAATACATCAGTTTTAGGAGTTATTGATTGTTCGATCGATTGACATGGATGGTAAGCGCCCAGAATCTTCGTTTCTACTTTATCAGCTCAAATTACTCTGGTCATACTTGAACACTTTCCTGAGATATATGAATCATAGAGGGATTCAAAAATATCAACCTTAAATGTCTGATTAGATTGGTTATTAATCGATTCTATTCAATATGACCTCGTTCCTGGAATCAGATCAAATTTCATAAGTTTCGTGTTATCCATACTGATAATTATAATGCCCTCTGAAAATACTTGGATTCTCTAGTGTGTTCCCTAAGTACTATTTAATTGTTTTATCTATTTTGAAATATGGTACACTGAAATCTATGGTTTACTTTTTATTGATACACCGACTTACTCGTGATGATTTATAGACTATGACTGATATATGAGTATTAGTTTTCACTGATATATGATAACGATGATTATAGATTTATGGAATTTATGCTTACTGCATAAATTGTATTTTTGAAATACTGATTTTGGATGGATTGAATTACAGAGTATAGCTCTGATCGAGCTGATAAACTTTCCAGACCTAATGAGACTCTTGGGTAGGCTCACGGGCCCTAAGATGCTCTATTAGGTTGGCTCCCTTTGTTGTGTGCTTAAGGTAAGCCCTACAGACTTAAGGATACAGGCCCCAAAGCCTATCCTTAGGTTGGCTTCCTTTTCGCTGTATGCTTAAGGTAAGCCCTATGGACGTAGTTCTGGGAACTGCGGCTGGTGTACAAGAGAATGGTTTAAACTACGAATTTCAAAATTTAAACTTCATTATGATTTTGTGAGATTTACTGAACTATCATTTGATTAGTGTACCTATTATGATTTTATCGTACTGATGGAACACAGTAGACATCCTATTCGACCTCATGAAAACGTGATTGTATGAAGGGTTTCTTATGAAATGAGATTCATGGCTTCTACTAGATGAACTATTAATGGAACCATATATTATTCCGCAATTGGTATACGTTTGATTCAATGAGAAAATTATATGGATTTCCATTTATCTGCATGTCATGTAGCATCATCTGGTAGTTTTGTATTATTGAGCTTTCCGAAGCTCACTCTATTACTCACCATGGCAGGTTAAAAGAATTGTACCAGTGCAGCTGTCAACATCAATAAGGGAGTTCTTCCGACGTTGCTTTCAGAGGATGGTATATGTGATTAGGGGGCATGTAGATTGTATTTCGTTTCATATCTGAATTTGAAAAGCCTATTTTATTTTTGAATAATAATAAATCATTTTATGATTTTACATGTTTTAAGAAAAGTTTTAAATTTTCCACTATTTTTAGAGTGGGTCGCTCCGGTGGCCCAAATGTGACACTCCATATCGGATCGGGCTATCCGCATCGGTCTGAGGGGGTTACAAGTTCATGATCACAACTCTAAAGAAATAAATTGTCATTTTTCCAAAACCCCAAAGGCCTCTCAACTCCAAGAACAGATTCAACACTGAATTGTTTAGTCCATGACCCTTTCATAACCCATAAATCAAAAGACTTGTCAGTTACTTCTCTTGGGTAAAAAAATAGCACAAAGCAATCCATTGAAGTCCAAAAGTTGCAAATAGTATTGTGGTAAAGTCCCACCAAATTAAGGAAATGGTAAAGTTGAAAACTTTTCACGAACCATATCAACTGAAAGAATAAGTTTACCACCAGAATCCTCATATGCCTGCCAATAATAAAACCCATTGACATAATTATTAAACAAAGTGGAACCATAAGCATAGACCCCAAGAACTAAAATTTCCTTCCATGAATCAGCTTTAAGCGAATATAAATCAACTTGATCGATCGAATGACTATAAATGCTCTTGTCTTCTTCATTTTCCCATGTAAAAAATAGTAACAAATATTACCACTTTGAAGTCATCAGTTTGAAAATCATACTCGAACCAAGGCAATAAAAACTAGTGTAATCTAGTCCAGGAGGGGCGTTGGACTGTGGATTTTGGAAAGATTTTAAACTCTCTAATAGATGGGTTTCGAAGGGCAACATTATGCCCAATATTTGGCTCTGCTAAACACAATATTCCATTACAAGGACCATTAATTTCAGGTGCATACACAAAATTCTCGAAAAATGGTAAGTGAATATTGTATTTTACTCTAAAGTTTTGGTCTTTCACAGTCGAAAGTTAAGAGAAATAATGGATGTCATCAGGGGTGTCACCGTGACAACGTTTGAGGAAGAGATTAAGGTTGTTGTTTTTGAGGTTGTTATGATGATGTTTGGTAATGAAATGAGGGGTTTCAAAATATGAAGACCATGGCTTACAAATGCACCTGAAACGTGTCAAGGATTTAACAAGAAGTTTTGAGAGAATCTCTAACACCAACATCTTTGGTAATTCAGTTCTATTTTTATCAACCCTTGCATCTTTTTCTTCCCTCCTCTTTATCTTCTCTATTTCCTCTGGTATCACTTTGACGCAACAATCGACTTATTCCTTTAAAACTGTCTTAACCCCTATAGGATATTCATAATCCTTTTCTTTGATTAAGCTCACATTTTTTTACCCTTTAAATGAAAGCAATGTCATCTGCCCAATGAGTGAACCACTTAAAAGGTATATGCACTTTTTTCACAATTTATTCCTTCAACAACACTGGTTTGTGATCAGGCAGGCTTCTAGGCAAAGTGGTCCCCAAATAGTTGGGGAAACTTATTTAAAACTTCTATGGATACAATAATTCTATCCAATCTACTTGCATTAGCATCACCACTTCCTCTAAACCATGTGAACTGGCTTCCAATTAGTGGCAGATTAACTAGATTGTTGTTTGAAATAAACTCCCCAAAATTTCTCATTATATTATTGTTGAAGGCTACCCCGATCCTTTCTGAATCTGATTTAACTGTGTTGAAATACCCTCCGACAATAACGAGGCCACTAATCTCAGCCTTTAACTTATAAAGGTTCAAAAAGAAAGACATCCTCTCCATTGGATCGTTCGACACATATACATTCGCCACTCCAACTTCGAAATTAACATGAGGAAATAAATCCACTATGACCATCGTTTTGTTCTGCATAATTTAGCAATAAAAAAGTTTGTATCCCATAATGAGATTAACCCCCCGAAGCCCCAATGGATGGTGCGAAGGTTAACTCTCCAAAATATCTTCCCATCAAACGTCTTGATGTCCTATGCTTAACGACCGACAATTTAAAAAAATTAAGATGAACACGACATTCCAATAGAATGAGCTCCTCTATATAGCCATTGAGATGACCATTTAAAAAATAAATTTTTTAAATTAAGGGGAATTCATCATTCTAGCAGGACAAATTCCCCTTGATATAATAGTTGGTTTTAATTATCTTTTTCTATTTATAATGGAGCTTCTGAATTATAAACCTCTTTTAAATATTGTATGATACTCGATGGATTTGTAAACCATTCAGTTGGAAGAAAAATTAAGATAGTAGTTGTTTCGATGGACATGTTAAGTCCATACATTAATTCAATCATCACCGTAAAAATAATTGTATTGGTAATAAATTTTAAATAACAAAAAATAGATTACATTTATGCCAAACCAAATATATATGAATATTAATTGGGAAATACAGATGCCAAACCATTTTTTTCCTTACAGTCAAGTGATGAATGATACAAGGCCTTTACCCAAAGTATCTTATTTCAGGCAAACCATTAAACCAATGTAAAGATGAGCACCAATCTGTCCAGGCTACTCATAAATGTACATATCCCATGGGATATACATACAAGAAAACGATCCTCTAAGGACCCTCCAACTACATTATAAAACTATCAGAATACCCATATTCTACATGTTTAACACTCACATAGGAGCACGAACAACCTAAAACAAGACCTCTACAAGAATGCAATCCATTTACCTTAAATAAATAACTGATGTCCAGAATGAAAATCATCTCACACACAAAGGTCTAGAATTCTAACTCTTAAATCAAAAAAGAAAACATGCAAAACCAAGTAAACTCTCTATATGCACACACAGAAGCTCATGTGAATTATTGTATATATACAGAAAAAATAGAAGAATTTCCAGAAATATTCCACAAAGGAAACAAAACCAAACCATTAATGTTTTTTCATTGGATCTAAAGTATGGACAATAATACATGATCATAACAATACCAACAATAATAGTTCCTAGATTCAACTTCAAATTGTTAAAGTATGCCCAAAGACCAATCATATGATGATTGTAATAATACTTTCATTTACTGATTTTATTGAATAAAGGCATTTCCGCTATTATTTTCAGTTATATATATGTGTTTAACATAAACTGTAAGATAATAAAGTCTATATAATGACATAATTGTTATTATTAAAATATCCTTAGAAAAGTATTATTATGGGTATGGACAATAATAATACGCTTAAGACTAACATGTTACTGATTGATGACAACAAGTTGTCATTGACATAGAGATGTTAGAATTGATACATGATTACATTGTTAGAGAACAATGTATTGGATTGACCCATCATGAGCATATGTCTTGTATTATTATGTGACAGTTATAACATTGCTCGTGGTGATAACTATATGTATGATCCTCAGACTTGAGATCATTACTATCCCAACATATATTGTTGTATATTTTGATGTAGTTAAACAAGCTCCGTAACTGGTCGCTCTATAAAGATTATTATTGAATATATCTCAATATGTGTATTAGGTGTGTATGATTAAGATAGGATTTGTCCTTCCTACATAATAGGAAATATATCACAGGCCACTTGATTGAGTGAGACTAGAAAAGCATGGCCATGCTCGAATGAGTTGATATGAGATATCACAAACTATTCGTTAATTAATGTCTACTTTAGATATCAAGAAACAATAGATGGGTTGTACAAGTGTGACTATTCCAAGACTTGTGACTATTATAGATATAAAGGACATAAGGATGTAATCCATAAAAGAGTTAATCGCCAAGATGATATGTCGAATCATATTTTCTTCTAACTTAGGTGACAATGATATATTGCTAGATGTCACTCATTGTATGTAATATTAGGATTGTTCTAATAATTACTGCTAACGTTACAAGAACCTACAGGCTCACAACCTAGGATTAAAACGAACAAGGATGTACAATTGTTGTACGTTACTGAAATATATCTAGAGTTAATATATTTATGTTTGATATACTTATGTTTTAATAATCCCGAATATTTAATTCCAATTAATTAAATAAAGATTTAATTAATTTTAAATAATAAAAAATACCTAATATGATTAGGTAACTCAGATATAAAAGGATGTGTTAGGTCTAGTAATCGTTTTCAGTACACACATAATCTTCAGCTATTTTTCTCAAAAAATAGTTTTGGGGAAAACAAATATTGCTCTCAATCGGGTGAACAGAGTAGAGGTCGAGGTGTGATTTTGTGGAGGCTTACGATTCGAACCGATCAACACCACCATCAATCGTTGCTATCCTTGTTGTTTTTCAAGGAACCCACTGTAAGTATTCATATCCCTTCATCCTGATTTCGGTTTTATGTACTTAGATAGCTGGTGAGACCGTCGAGTTTTATTTTCGTTGTGACGTGGGGTGCACTGAAGGTCCTAACAGTGGTATCAGAGCCACTTGTATGATCCGAATTCGGGTTAAATTCTTGGTTGATGTGATAAGTATATGATGCATGTTCTAGTTTTATTGTTTTCGGTAAATATGCATGATATCATTGTTTGATTCAATAACCACATCGATAAATATATATTAACTTGTTAATTTGTTTTTACAACCTATGTGTTGCTTCAAGGATTTTACGAAATCCATATTTCAATTGTTAACATGATGATATGTGGGTGTGCGATAGCATATCGCGTTTGGTAGTGGAACAATGGTTGTTCCGATGTAGAAAACCTTCGGGATTGAAAATCCCAAAAACATGATTCTATTAATAAGTGATATCAAATCATGAGGTTTTTCTATAGAAACGGAAGTACTATTTTTCAAAAAAAAATCCCATCGGCCGTACCATGACGGCCCGCAAGGGGCTTCGCCCCTTGACCCTTCATCAGCAGTATAGATTAAAGGCCCATATTAATATTTTAACAAAGGCGTGACAATGTGTATATATATATGATATATATGTTTTGCACGGTGTTTGACATGCTTGGTTATAGCCCTTGTTCAATTTTACAATGGTTTAATTTGAAATACGGTCTGCGAGCCGTGCCTTTTCTATATCTCAATTGTATTTCTCTTCTCATCTTACTCCCTCGTACATAAAACGAGTTTCTTTTAAAATTGTAATCATATGAAGATTCACAAAGAACAGAAGAATGGCGAGAAGATACCTAGAGAACAGTCTTAGGCTTTAGGTTTTTTTTGTTCTCCCATTGGCTTGGGATGGGCCACCTTAGTCATTGTTTTTGGGCTATAACCATTACATCTTATTTATTTATTGCTATATATGTTATGTATGCAATGTATCAAATGATAAAATAAGAATGAATATTGATGAGATCAATAAGGGCCTAATATTAAAATGAACAATGATAAGATAAGTACACAAATCCCTCTTTATAAACTAAGTTAACTTAACCATCCAATATTTACCCTCGTTAAGGCTTCGATCGATATGGTGTGGTCTTTGCCAAAGTATTGGCACATAAATCAATCTTGGTTAAATGCAAAGAATAAGCAAGTGATATTCACCAGTTGAGATATTGGTAATAACTTAGCTAGGTTATTCTAATAGGATTAGAAACCTAGAGGTTAAATATTTGGATAAGTCATGAGATGACTTGAACAAGAGTTGTTCACCAAAAGGAGGAGTTGCATGAGATGTAACTAGTAAAGTGTTACTTACCTAAATAATCACTATCCTAAAAGAAAAGGCAAAGCTGATTTAGGAAATTGATGTATTATGGATCCTCACCCACTAGAAAAATTTTCGTTAAATTTTTCTAAAATTAAAACAAAGATGGTTTTTTAATTTTGAATAAAATAGTGGGAGTAATTTGTAAATAAAGACCTATTTATAAATTTTAATTTGGTAAATTTACTTACTTTAATATTTCCATTGTTGTAGATTTAATGGCAAATAACACTTTATCACTGCGATCACTCCTTGAGAAGGATAAACTTAATCGCATAAACTTCCTTGACTGGTTTCATAATTTGAGAATTGTTCTCAAACAGGAAAGGAATGAATATGTCATTGAAGAACATGTTCCTGATGAACCGGGAACTAATGTTTCAAGAGCTAACAAAGACAAATTCAATAAACATATGGATGATACATTAGATTTTGGATTTCTAATGCTTGTCACCATGACTCCTGAGCTTCAAAAGCAACATAAGGACATGATTACATATGAGATGATTCAAAATCTCAAAGAAATATATGAAGGGCAAGCACGTCAAGAGAGATATGAGACCTCTAAAGCTCTATTTCAATGCAAAATGGCAGAGGGAACTCCTGTAGGAGCTCATGTCATCAAGATGATGGGCTACATCCAAATGTTGGAAAAGTTGGGATTTTCTTTCAAAGATGAATTGGCTATCAATGTTATCCTGCAATTGTTACCAGATAGCTTTAGCCAATTTGTCCTTAATTTCAACATGAATGAAATTAACAAGAATTTGCCATGGTTACTTGGCATGTTACGAACTGGTGAAAGTAACATGAAAAAGGTTGGACCTAAGCCCATTCTGATGGTCCACAAGGACAAAGGAAAGGGAAAGAAAAAGGTAGCGGAAAAATCTAAGGGCAATGGTACGACCAAACCAAAAGGGAAAATGCATTGAAACCCAAAGGGGGTTAATAAGGAAGGAAAATGTTTCAATTGCAATAAGACCGGACACTGGAAGAGAAACTGCCCTGTTTACCTTGAAGAGTTCAAGAAGGAAAATGCAAACGGAACGTTTGTTTCAAGTATTTATGTTATTGATGTTAATTTGTCAACATCTACTTGTTGGGTATTAGATACCATTTGTGGCTCTTATATTAGTACTTCCGTACAGGGACTACAAAAGAGAAGGAATCTTGCTAAAGGAGACGTAGACCTACGAGTGGGAAATGGAGCAAGAGTTGTTGCATTAGCTATAGGGACATATGTTTTATCTTTGCCTAGTGGACTTGATTTAAATTTAGAGGATTGTTATTTTGTGCCTAGTTTGACTAAGAACATTATTTCTATTTCTTGTTTGGACAAGATTGGTTTTGAGATTGTGATTAAGAATAATTTGTTGTTCTTTTTATCTCGATAGTGTTTTTTATGGTTTGGCACAATTGGTTAATGGTCTCTATATTTTGGATCACGAAAACACCATTTATAACACAAATACTAAGAGATCAAAAACAAATGACTTGAATCAAACTTATCTTTGACATTGTCTTTTAGAACATATAAGTGAGAAATGCATATCAAAACTCCATAAAGATGGATTCTTAGATTCATTTGTTTTCGAACAATACGATGCATGTGAATCTTGCTTGTTTGGAAAAATCACTAAAGCTCCTTTTTAATAGTAAAGGTGAGTGAGAAAGTGATTTATTAGGGTTAATACATAGTGATGTATGTAGACCGATGAATACATAAGCCAAAGGTGGATTCCATTACTTCATTTCTTTCACCGATGACTTCAGTCGGCATAGGTATATTTATCTTATGCGCCATAAATCTGAAGCCCTTGAAAGGTTTAAAGAATATGAAAATGAATAAAAAAATCAACTAGGTAAGAGTATTAAGGTTTTTTGATCAGATCGAGGTGGAGAATACTTAAGCATAGAGTTTGATGAACTCTTGAAAGAATCTGGGATTGTCTCACAACTTACACCACAGTGGAATGAAGTTTCTGAAAGAAGGAATCGAACACTGTTTGACATGGTTCGATCGATGATGAGTCATAGTGATCTTCCGACTTCTTTTTGGTGATATGCACTTGAAACAGCCGCTTTGACACTAAATCATGTTTCATCTAAATCGGTTCAAAAGACACCATACAAGATATGGACTGAGAAGCGTCCTATTATGTCTTTTATTAAGATTTAAGGTTGTGAAGCTTATGTAAAACATCAGATGTCTACAAAGCTCGAACCTAAATCTCAATAGTGTATATTTGTTGGATATCCTAAAGAAACTAAGGGATATTATTTCTTCAACCCTAATGAGAACAAAGTATTTATTGCTCGAACAGGACTTTTTCTCGAAAGAGAATTTCTCTCAAAGAAAGGGAAGGGTAGAAATATTGAACTTGGATAAGTTCAAGAACAACAGATCAATAAACCTGAAGTTGAGCATGTTTCACAAGTTTTTGAAGAACAATTAACAGATTTAGAAACACAACAACTGTGCAGATCCACAAGAGAACGCCATACACTTGAGAGATTTGGATTTCTCGTTACTGCACATGGAGATGTTCTTCTTATAGATCAATATGAACCTATAAATTATCAAGAGGAAGTTTCTAGCCCATACTATGAGAAATGGCTTAAAGCCATGAGATATGAGATGGATTCCATGTCAGTAAACCAAGTGTGGACTTTGGTTGAACCACCTGAAGGGGTCAAACCTATAGGGTGTAAATGGGTTTTCAAGAAGAAAAGAGACATGGATGGTAATGTACAAACATACAAGGGGCGATTAGTCACTAAAGGTTTTCGACAAGTTCATGGTGTAGACTATGACGAAATATTCTCCCCTGTAGCTATGTTTATGTCCATCTGGATCTTGCTCGCAATAGTTGCATTCCATGATTATGAAATCTAGAAAATGGATGTCAAAACCGCTTTCCTTAATGGAAAACTTGAAGAGGATGTGTATATGACACAACCAGAAGGTTTTGTCACTCCAGGAAATGTGAGAAAGGTTTGTAAGCTACAGAGGTCTATTTATGGACTAAAGCAAGCTTCTCGATGATGGAATCTCCGTTTCAATGATGCAATCAAAGAATTTGGTTTTATCATAAATGAAGATGAGCCTTGTGATTATAAGAAGGCTAGTGGGAGCATTGTTTCTTTTCTAATCTTGTATGTAGACGACATACTCATTATAGGAAATGATATACCTATTTTACAGTTTGTTAAGACTTGGTTATTGTTTCTCTATGAAAGATTTGGTTGAGGCATCGTATATCTTAGGAGTAAAGATCTATAGAGATAGATTAAGATGACTTCTAGGTCTGAGTAAAAGTACATATATAGACAAAGTGCTGAAAAGGTTCAGTACGGAAGAATCCAAGAAAAGAATTTTGCCTATGAAACATGACATTTCTCTTTCGAAGAAAATATGTCCTTCAACTCCACAAGAAAAAGAAAAGATGAATAAGATTCCATATGCTTCGGCTATTGGTTTTATAATGTATCCCATGATATGTACTCGACCAGATGTATTGTATACTCTAAGCATGACGAGTCGGTATCAAGCAAATCCTAGTAAAAATCAATGGGTTGCGGTTAAAAATATCCTTAAGTACTTAAGAAGAACTAAGGATAAATTTCTTGTCTATGGAGGGGAGCTGACAAGGATGACTCACGATCACAATTGGGTTTTGTGTTTTATCTTAATGGAGGAGCTGTGAGCTGGAAACGTTCGAATCAAGACACTGTAGTTGATTCTACAACAGAGGTTGAATACATTTCAGCCAGTGAAGTAGCAAAAAAGGTTGTTTGGATAAATAAGTTCATATTAGAATTAGGGGTTGTTCTCAACATATCAGATGATGTAGAACTCTGTTGTGACAATAATGGAGCCATAGCACAAGCAAAGGAACCCAGATCTCATCAACGATCCAAACATATTCTTAGGCGCTTTCATCTCATTCGAGAGATCATATATCGAGGAGAAGTGGAAATATGCAGAGTACACACGGATGACAACATTGTTGATCCCTTGACGAAGCCTCTTACACAGCAGAGGCATGATTGTCACACTGAGTCACTCGATATTAGATATGTGAGGGATTGGTCTTAGTGATAGTGAGAGATTGTTAGAGTATGTCCAAAGACCAATCATATGATGATTGTAATAATACTTTCATTTACCAATTTTATTAAAAAAAGGCATTGCCGCTATTATTTTCAGTTATATACATATGTGTTTAACATAAACTGGAAGATAATAAAGTCTATATAATGACATAATTGTTATTATTAAAAGATCCCTAGTCAAGTATTATTATGGGCATGGACAATAATAATACGCTTGAGACTTACATGTTATTGATTGATGACAACGAGTTGTCATTGACATAAAGATGTCAGAATTGATACATGATTACATTATTAGAGAACAATGTATTGGATTAACCCATCATGAGCATATATCTTGGATTATTATGTGACAGTCATAACATTGCTCATGTTGATAACTATATGTATGATCCTCAGACTTAAGATCAATAATATCCTAATATATATTATTGTATGTTTTGATGTAGTTAAACAAGCTCCATAACTGGTTGATCTATAAAGACTGTTATTGAATATATCTCAATATATATAGTGGGTGTGTATGATCAAGATAGGATTTGTCCTTCCTACATAATAGGAAATATGTCACATGCCACTTGATTGAGTGAGACTAAAAACACTTGGCCATGCTAGAATAACTTGATATGAGATATCACAAACTATTCGTTAATTAAAGTCTACTCTAGATATCAAGAAACAATAGATGGGCTATACAAGTGTGACTATTCCAAGACTTGTGCCTATTCTATATATAAAGGACATAAGGATCTAATACATAAAAGAGTTAATCACCAAGATGATATGTCGAATCATATTTTCTTATAACTTAGGTGATAATGATATATTGCTAAATGTCAATCATTGTATATAATATTAGAATTATTCTAATAAATACTACTAACATTACGAGAACCTATAGGGTCACACCCTAGGATTTAAACGAGCAAGGATGTACAATTGTTGTATGTTACTGAAATATATCTAGAGTTAATATATGTATGTTTGATATACATATGTTTTAATAATCCTGAATATTTAATTCCAATTACTTAAATAAAGATTTAATTAATTTTAAATAATAAAAATCCGTAATATGATTAGGGTAACTCGGATATAAAAGGATGTGTTAGGTATAGCAGCCGTTTTCAGTACACACATAATCTTCAGTCGTTTTTCTCAAAAAACAATTTCGGGAAAACAAATATTGCTATCAATCGAGTGAACTGAGTAGAGGCCGAGATGTGATTTCTTGGAGGCTTACGATTCGAACCAATCAACACCACCATCAGACGCTGCTGTCCTTGCTGTTTTTCTAGGAACATGTTGTAAGTATTTGTATCCCTTCCTCCGAATTTCGGTTTTACGTACTTAGATCGCTGGTAAGACCTTCGAGTTTTGTTTCCACTGCGTCGTGGGGTGCGCCGACGGTCTGAACACAAATCACATTTAATTATTGGGAACATTAACTTCTATAAAGCAAAGTCAAGTAGGAAAAACACTTCGAGTCTAGCATTTATACCCACCTGCAAATCATAATATGCAATTCAATAAAACTGTAGACAATAGTTGACAACTAAGCAAATCTATAGGGAGTAATTTTGCGCATCCACTGAAATAACAAAAACAAAACAGAAACTTAAACAAGTCAACATTATTTGAGAACATCACAAGACAATATAATTGAGAAAAAATGCATATCAAGAGACCAAATCCCATTAAATCTCTCCTCTTTTGATGTAGCTCCCCATCCATCGTAGTGTTCAAAATCAATTTGATGCACCTCCGGCTGGCCAACATATTATACGTTCCTCCTGCTTTTGTCTACTATTTATCAGAACCAATCTCTCAACATAAGCAATAATATGTGTTGTTTCCCGATAAGCATGTATACCGAGATTTTTAAGCTCTCGTGTTGAGGGGTCAAAAAATACCAATTCATTATCAGAACTCTCAAGAAATAATTCACCATTTTTCTAAAACCCCAAAGACCTATGAACTCCAGTAACAAATTCAACACTGAATTGTTTAGTCCATGATCCATTCATAACCTGTTGAATAATCGGGCAAAGTAAACGAAAGAACACAAGAATCTTAATGAGGGTCGACAATGTTCTTACGTCCTCGGTGCCTAGGCGATGCTAGAAGTTTTTATTCAATAATCATAGGTTCAGGTTACATCTCTATTTATATTAGAAAACCCTAGTACATAATTACAAAATTAACCCTATACGGTACTGGTATATTTATGAGCCATACCTTACATAACCCATAAATCAAAATACTTATCAGTTCCTTCCCTTGGATAAAAAATAACACCAAGCAATCCATTGAAGTATAAAAGCTGAAAATACAATTGTGCTAAAGTCTCACCAAATTTAGCCAGTGGTAAAGTAGAAAACTTTTCATTGACCATATCAACCGAAAGAATAAGGTCATCACTCATTAGAATCCCCAACTGCTTTCCTATAACTCAATTTGAATCACTTTTAAGGGAATATAACTCGACTTGGTTGTTCCAATCTTCCATCAACACTTCAACTAGATTCTCTTCAAAGTAATTAGTAACAAATCTTACAACTTTGAAGTCATCAGTTTTAGAATCATACCCAAAACCAAGGAAGCCAAATATAGTAGAATCTACTGTATGAGGTTCTACAAGTGCTCTTTCAATCTATATATTTTGCTTCGAGACAATAGTTTTCAACTTTGTTTTATGTTTTCCCATTAAAGATTCATCAAGATGTATAAATTAACACACCTACAATGAGATTCTAAGTAACATAAATATCATATTTGAATATTTTTAGAGAAATACATATCTAGGTAACACGCCAAACCTTCTTTTATTTTGCAAACATGTGATGTATGATACAAGGCGTATCTCGTTTCAGCAAAACTATCAAATCAATGAGCACCAATATGTCCAAAATCTCAATAGGCATCCTGTAATGGCTATTCGATTCTGCAGGTATCATGTATCTTGTGTTCATACATTTCAGGATATAGGTATGAAAATATGATCCTCTACCCTCCAACGAAATGAAAAAAACTACCAAAATTATCCATATTAGACACTCACATCCAGGCACGAACAACCTAAAACAAGACCACTGCAAGATTGCAATCCATTTACCTCTAAAACAAATAACTGAGGTCAAGAATGAAAATCATCACATACAAGAAGGTCTGGAAAAACAAACATGCAAAACCAAGCTAACACTTTATAAGCACACACAGAAGCTCATGTGAATTATCATATATGTGCATAAAAAAGACAACAATTTTCAAAAATATTCCATAAAGGAAACTCTTTCAAGAAAGTAGTGTTAACCCATTTACCCTAGCAAATACCCTTAACAATGGATTTACACAAAACAAGGCCAAACCATTGACACTGTTTCATTGGATCTAAAGTACATATAATAATAACAATAGTTCCTATGTTCAACTTCAAATTACATTAAACTATTGGGGACGTTAAGCTCTTAGAAGCAAATTCAAGTACAAAAAGAACTTCGTGTGTGGCATATATATGCATATGCAATCATGATATGCAGGTTAATAGAACTGCAGATCAGAGTTAACAACTAATAAAATTTGTAGGACGTAATTTCTACATCCACTAAAACAACCAAAAGCAAACAGAAACCTAAACAAGTCAATATCTAGGGCATGTATATACAATTCAAACAATAACAACAATATATGAGATCACTATACAATATAATTGACATAAAGTGTGTAGAAAGAGACCGAATCCCATTAAATCTTACCTCTTTTGTTGTAGCTCACCATCCGTCTTAGTGTTCAACATCAATTTGATTCACCTCCGGCTGGCCATCGTATTATACATTCCTCATGCTCTGATCTTCCATTCAATAGAGCCAAGCTCTCAACATAAGCAGTAATGTGCATTGTTTCCTGATAAGCGTGAATACCAAGATTTCTAAGCTCTTGTATGGAGGGATCAAATAAAACTAGTTCTTGATCCGAGTTCTCAAGAAACAACTCGTCATTTTTTCCAAAACCTCAAAGGCCTCTCAACTCCGAGGACAGATTCAACACTGAATTGTTTATTCCAAGACCCATCCATAATCCATAAATTAAAAGACTTTTCAGTTCCTTCCCTTAGGTAAAAAATAGCACCAAGCAATCCTTTGAAGTCCAAAAGTTCCAAATAATATTGTTCTAAAGCCCTACCAAATTCAGGCAGTGGTGAAGTTGAAAACTTTTCATTAACCATATTAAACGAAAGAATATGGTGATCAACCCCAACTGCCTGTCAATAAATAAACCCATTGACATAATTATTAAACAAAGTAGAAGCAAAAGCATAAACCCCAGTAAATGAAATTTCCTTCCATGTATCGCTTTTAAGCGAATATAACTCAACTTGTCTAGTATAATCTGCAATCAACCCTTCATCTAGATTCTCTTCAAAGTAATAAGTAACAAATGTTAAAACTTTGAAGTCATCAGTTTAATAATCATACCCAAAACCAAGGCAATAAAAACTAGAGAAATCTAGTAGTCCAGGAGGGAGTTGGACTGTGGATTGAGAAGGATTTTAAACTCTATGGTAGATGGGTTCCAAAGGGTAACATTATGTCTAATATCTGGCTCAGCTAAACATAAAATTCCATTACAAGGGCCATGAATTAAATGTGCAAGCAAAAAATTCTCGAAAAAGGGTAAGTGAATATTATGTTTTACTCTAAAGTTTTGGTCTTTCTCGGTCGAAAGTTGAGAGAAATAATGGATGTCATCACGAGTGTCACCATGGCAACGTTTAAGGAGTAGATTAAGGTTATTGTTTTTGAGATTGTTCTGATGATGTTTGGTAATGAAATTAGGGGTTTCAAAAGATGAAGACCAGGGCTTATAAACGCACCTGAAACGGGTCAAGGATTTAACAGGAAGCTTTGAGAGAATCTCCAACACCAACATCTCTGGTAATTCGGTTCTAGTTTTGATCAACCCTTGCATCTTCCCTTTTTATCTTCTCTATTTCGTTTGTGTTTTTCAATAGATGATTTTGTTTGGGGGAAAGACGATGAGAACTAATATGAAAGAAAACGAAGACAAACAAAACTTATAACAAGTAACATCAAACGTTTTTCTGTAAGAAGAAAACTACAATGAAAACTGATCATTGGTTACACTACTTTGATGGGCCAGATCGAGCCCTTTTAAAACACATTAGCTTATCATAGATAGGGTTTGCACAATATTAACTATATACAATATATTAGTATTTTAAAATAATTAAAATAATATATTTAATAATAATATATCTATAATCATTTATTATATTTTAAACGATTAAAATAATATACTTTATAATAATTTGTTACATTTTTTACTATTAAAGAATATATTTTAACATTATAAAATAAAAAACCTTTAAACTTTAAATATGTCAAAAATATAAATAAATAAATTAACAATTCATATAGAGTCGGGTCGGATCAGTGATATTTTACATGAAATATACTCTCACCCTGACTTGAAGTTATCTATTTATATAACTTGTGATTCCGTAAACCGTTGTAATATCAAATATTATTAAGAATTTCATTAAGAGTAAATTATACTAGTGATATCTTACGTTTTTTTGATCCGTTCAGTTTTTGTCACCGGTTTAAAAAAAATTAGTTTTGGTCACTTTTATCTTTGGTCCTTATTGTTAGTAAAAATGGTTAAACTTTATTTTGACCTCTGAATTTAGACAAAATATTAATTTGACCTTAAAATTTACATAAAATAGTAATCTAACTATTAAACTCTATATAAAATTTGAATTGAACCCTAAATTCAGTCAAAGTTAATGTCTCTACTTGCCATTCATCGTCATCATCGCCCGCGGTCAGTTTTCATCACCAGTCATCGTTGTCGGTCATCATGCCAACATGCGATGCCATGTAAGCTTGATACTTCATCTTCATACGTTGATTGTTTGTTGACTAACGATTTTCATCCACATAAGTTACATTATAAATCTATACCTTGGGGGAAAAAACCCTGGTACCTATACATATGACTAACATTTTCATATAGAAAATTACAAAAAAAGGAGAGAGAGGGATAAGAGATTATACAATAAAATCGGAGGAATTTGGTTACCCGATGTCGCAACCGTCTTTCGGTTGTGCCCCGAAATTGGGCTTCGACTTGAAAAATAGATCGGGAGTCGCCACTGATCATTTACTTTACGAAAAGTGGGTTGATCGGATACCTTATTTCTTACCTGATATGCGTCTTACCAGTGATATGTCGGATCCGGGAGTCGGTTACGGTCAAGGAAGGATTAGCACCCTTGAATCGCCCTTTCGGTACTATGTAATTTCCAGTTGTCTTTAATTAAGAAAGTTGAAAGTTTAAATTGAAAGGTAAAATAACGATCCAAAACTTACATTTGATTGATTGAAAATGTACCCTTAAGAAAGTAAAAGAGCCATGTTAGATAAAATGGTAAGAAATTAATTAATTAAATTAAAATGAAAAGAAAAGAAAACAAATTAAGTAAAATGATAAAATGAAGAAAGCAAAGATAAAATAGTAAGTAAAAAAAACAAATAATAAAATATATATAAAAAAGAAAAAGAAAATAAATAAAACAAATAAACAAAATAAATACAAAGTACGAATATATATATAAAATAAATAAAAAAGTAATATATATAAATTAATAAATTAATGACGAAAAGAACATATACACATATAATGGTAAAAAAACCAAATAAAGATAATTACAATATATATATATAGTAACAATACTAATAATGATAATAAGTAGTTTAAAAAGAACATACGCATATATATATATAACAAAATAAATAATATAAAAATAATACAAGAATAATAAAAAAATAGAAAGTAAAAAAATATAATAATAATAAAATATAAAAAATATACATATATAATATAAATAAGTAGAATAAAAGGAAATATAATAGTAAAAATAATAAAAATAATAGTAATAATAAAAATAAAATGCAAAGAAAATAAATATATATATATGGTAATAACGTATATAAATAGAGAAAAATTAAAAAAGTGATTAATTAAAAATAAAATTAGCAAGTATGTATATATATAAAAAAACTAATTAAGGGATTAAAATGAAAGCAATGTAAATTAAGTGGGTAAATGTCAAAGAACATTGAAGATTAAAACCGGAAAAAATAAAAAAGTTTTCATTTTTTGATAGATTTTCGTACTCTCATTCTAAAAATGTAATTTGTTTTTGCGAAATAGCCTCTATGGAGCGTAGATCTGAAATCAAAGTTTTGAAAAAACTCCCTCTGGGTCATCGGCTAAAACATTTATCTTTGGGGTTCTCCAAAGAAAACACAATTAACAACGCATGCAATTGAAGAGTAAAGAGAAACAAACGAAAGATAAAAAAAGCTTTCACCTTTATTACTTCGAATCGTTTACAATAGCCTCGAAATCTCTTTTTCTTTGCTTGTATTTTTCTGGCGTTCCTTTTGTGTAACTCCTGTCTGTAAATCGTGTGTTACAATAGTGAGTTAAAATGGCTATTTATAGTTCTTGTGGATCCTATCTTTAGGAATTTAAATCATAGTAGAACTCTATCCTATTTTTAGGAGTTTGAATCCTAGAAAAATTCTATCTTATTTTTATGAGTTTGAATCCTAGTAGGACGAAAATGTGTGTTGACAGCTACCCCTCTTTGCCCATAGTCGTGTAACAAGGATAGGGCAAAGATTAAAAGACACACTTTTCGTTCGGTGGAGTTGAAAATTGACTCTGATGTTTCAATAACTCCCTGTCGAATTGAGTTACGGATGACTCCTCCGTCGTGAAGCCGAGTTCATCTTGAAATGATATGAAATTAAAGCCGTAGTTCGAAATTTGAATCAGCACGTTTAAAGACCTTGGATCGGAATCGAACTCAGAAATATTTATTGACAGATAGCTTTTGCTTGAAAATGGTTGCTTGTCACTAAAGCACGGTTAACCCAGGTCCTCTTCTCGACTTGAAAACCTCGACTGCAACCGGAAAGTAGTGTGATTGATGTGTCATCGAGCTGAATGGAATCGAACTCGACAATTTTGATGGTATATAACTCTTCTAGCCTTGAGTTATGCTGTAAATGATGTGTCTTGGAGCTGAGCGTAGTCGAACTCGAAGGTCTTTGTTGACAGATACTCCTTCTTTAAGTTGGATATCCTTCGTCGTGAAGTTGAAATCCAATCTAAAGATGGATGATACTTGTGTGCACGATTCCCTTCGTCGTGAAGTTGAAACCGCGGGTGGCCCCTTCGTCGTGAAGTTGAGCCTGAAATTGGATATCCTTCGTCGTGAAGTTGAAATCTAAGTAAGTAGCATTGTTCCGAGTCCAATATCCTCCGTCGTGAAGTTGAAATTAGCTCTGGAACCGGGAAATTATTTGTTGACAACCAGTCGTCCCTTCGTTGTGAAGTTGAACTTGTGTTGTCTTGAGTCCAATATCCTTCGTTGTGAAGTTGAAATTGACTCTGAATGAAATTTTGTTGACAATCAGCCGCCCTTTCGTCGTGAAGTTGAGCTTGTGTTGTCTTGAGTCCAATATCCTTCGTTGTGAAGTTGAAATTGACTCTGAATGAAATTTTGTTGACAATCAGCCGCCCTTTCATCGTGAAGTTGAGCTTGTGTTGTCTTGGGTCCAAGATCCTTCGCTGAGAAGTTGAAATTGGCTCTGAAATTGGGAAGTTGTTTATTGACAACCAGCGCTCCCTTCGTTGTGAAGTTGAACTTGCGTTGTCTTGAGTCCAATATTCTACGCTGTGAAGTTGAAATTGGCTCTGAAATTGGGAAATTGTTTATTGACAACCAGCGGTCCCTTCGTTGTGAAGTTGAACTTGCGTTGTTTGGAGTCCAATATCCTTCGTTGTGAAGTTGAAATTGGCTCTAAAATTGAGAAGTTGTTTGTTGACAACTAGCGGTCCCTTCGTCGTGAAGTTGAACTTGCGTTGTCTGGAGTCTAATATCCTTCGCTGTGGAGTTGAAATTGGCTCTGAAATTGGGAAGTTATTTATTGACAACCAGCGGTCCCTTCGTCGTGAAGTTGAACTTGCGTTGTCTTGAGTCCAATATCCTTCGCTATGAAGTTGAAATTGGCTCTGAAATTGGGAAATTGTTTGTTGACAACCAGCGGTCCCTTCGTCGTGAAGTTGAACTTGCGTTGTCTGGAGTCCAATATCCTTCGTTATGAAGTTGAAATTGGCTCTGAAATTGAGAAGTTGTTTGTTGACAACCAGCAGTCCCTTCGTCGTGAAGTTGAACTTGCGTTGTCTGGAGTCCAATATCCTTCGTTGTGAAGTTGAAATTGGCTCTGAAATTGAGAAGTTATTTGTTGACAACCAGCGGTCCCTTCGTTGTGAAGTTGAACTTGCGTTGTCTGGAGTCCAATATCCTTCGCTGTGAAGTTGAAATTGGCTCTGAAATTGGGAAGTTGTTTATTGACAACCAGCGGTCCCTTCGTCGTGAAGTTGAACTTACGTTGTCTGGAGTCCAATATCCTTCGTTGTGAAGTTGAAATTGTCTCTGAAATTGAGAAGTTATTTGTTGACAACCAGCGGTCCCTTCGTCGTGAAGTTGAACTTGCATTGTCTGGAGTCCAATATCCTTCGTTGTGAAGTTGAAATTGGCTCTGAAATTGGAAAGTTGTTTATTGACAACCAGTGGTCCCTTCGTCGTGAAGTTGAACTTGTGTTATCTGGAGTCCAATATCCTTCGCTATGAAGTTGAAATTGGCTCTAAAATTGGGAAATTGTTTATTGACAACCAGCGGTCCCTTCGTCGTGAAGTTAAACTTGTGTTGTCTGGAGTCCAATATCCTTCGCTGTGTAGTTGAAATTGGCTCCGAAATTGGAAAATTATTGTTGTCAACCAGCCGTCCCTTCATTGTGAAGTTGAACTTGTGTTGTCTTGAGTGGCACGATATCCTCCGTCGTGGATTTGAAATCGTGGATGTTTGGCTTCGAGCTAGATATCCTTCGTCGTGAAGTTGAAATCCACTCTCGAGCAAATTGCGTTATTTCGAGAGAAATTTTCAATCTGTCGAGTTGGTCGAAGTATAGCTTCTTGCTGCTGAGTTAAGCAACCAACATGAATCTTTAAAGGTGCTTTTGAATCGAGTATCCTTCGTCTTGAAGTTGAAACTTGACTCTAAAAGCTGCAAAAAATTATGTATGTGGAAAATGATAAATATGATGCTCTAAAATGTATGCATAAGATGCATGTAACATGAATTGGTTATATTTTATCTCCTGAAAAAGGCCTGATAATTTGCATTAGGATGTTGAATCCCCAAAATCCAAAAATGCCCCAATATTTGATGTTGAATCTCCAAAGATGCCCCAAATGTTCCTCATTTCTTGCTTCAGCATTGATTCTGAGCATGAGTTTTGTGTCTAAGAGTCACATGTCATTTACCAAGATCCACTCTAGAGAGACTGTATTGTTTGAAAAAAATGTTTTTCTTTCTCTTTTATTTTCAAAGTTCTGAAAATATCAATAAAGAGTTTCGAAAAATGTTTAATCAAAAGTTTTGAAAATATTGTCTCTTTCACGGTTTTACAATTGAGACGAATCATAAAACTAGAGTTCATTTGATATCAAATGTTTAATTACAATGTTAATCCTTCAAAAAATTATAGCTATTTGACACGTGCCAAGATCAAAGCTATCTTTGGGAAATGGTTAAGTAAGGAAAGGATAAAAATGTCTCAGGTTATTGTGTTTGGTTAAAGGTTTGGCATTTGATGCTCAAAGGTTTGGCATTTTATGCTCAAAGGTTTGATGGGGTAGCTTGCATGCTCCTCTACTGGAAGTGTTCTCCGAGACCCAGCTTTTATAGTCATATTTGGATTGTACGATGTCTTATCAAGGAATTTGTGTGATCGCCTCAGTTGCACAATTTTTATATTTGAGCCACCTTTCAAGTTTTCAACTCGAATCCTCCTTTGGTTTCAAGACGTTATTCAGGATTTACGTCTTGAACCCCCCTTTGTTATTTTTCTCTACCATGCATTAATTACATTGTTTTTTGCAAACAAAGATTAATCCTGATGGGCGGGATGAAATCTGAAGATATTCTCTTTTGTTTAGAAATTCATGTATGATTAGAAGGGACTTTTAAGGCACGTAATGTAGGCCAGGGTTCATGGTTATGAAAGAAAAGGATAAATAGGCCTAAACAAGTGTTTCAGGGTGTTGAACCAAGGATCAATTCATTCTGATGACTTCAATCTTGCTCAAAATATTTCTCTCTCTTGATGCTCTATGATCTTCGAGTGAAGTGATTCAGTGATTCGGGAATGATTGTGCTTGATCAATCTCATAGTTTGAAGCTTGATGTACCATTTGTCTTTAGGGAATCTTTGCATGTGCTCTTTTGTCCCTTTTTCTTTTTGATTTTTGTTCTTTCTTTTTTTTTTGTTTTCTTCTTTTTTGTTTTTGCCCTTTTTGTTCTGATTGAATCTTCGCACTTGGCATTTGGTTCACCTTTTGGTATCTCATCTGAATCAATGTCTTCGCTCATGTGAGCATATTTCTTCCACCTTGCCCCCCAGTGTGGAGGGTGATCCTTGTTTAATCAGAAGAAAAATACTACAGGCTCAAAAGGGGACACAAGGGATATATTTTTTCTCCTGTTGTGAAGGGATAAAGAAAGAAAGTCGTTCATCATTTCATACATGTAAATCTTCACAGAAGAGGTATCCTTAGGGGATAGATTTTCAAGATTAATTCTATTCACATGAAAACAGTGTAATTAATGTATGATAGAATTATTTCGAATGAATTCTTCTTTTTTCCCAGATGTCTCAATGTTCAGGCTCCCCGCGAGATGCCCCAAGTTGGTTCTTTAGAAGAATGCTCATGTTAAAATGAACAACTCAATGACTTGGGTTTTAATGGTAAGAAAGGTTATTTTTTAGTCTAAAAAAGATAGTGGTGTGATCTTATTGACGCAAAGAAATGTATGAGTGTATCAAAAAGATAAAGGCAATGTTCAAAAATTTCAAAAGGAGGTAATGTCAAAATTTCATCTTTTGGTAATGACCACGAGTTGTTTTGGGCAAACAATCAAGGTATTTTATTCTGAGGTTTGAGACAGGGTAAGAAAGGTCTAATATTTCCATATGTCAAAAATCTATAATTCTTGAAGAATTAAAAGAATCATTAATTCATTTAATATTCGAAGAACTAAAGATTAAAATTTGTTCAATTGCTCCACCTTAGAAAGCAGCATAAATTCATTCATTTAAAAGATTAAGCAAACATGAAAGATCAAAGACATGTTCAAACAAAACAATCCTCTAAGTGCAAATGGTATATGCCATGCCCCCTTCTTTGGCAAGTGCCTTACAGTTTTCAGAGGAATGTTTGGGGCTTCTTATGTGGTAACAGCTAACAGCTTCAACATCGTAGCCCTTAGGATATGGGGATTCTTTTTTTAGATCATCCTGGTAGGCTTTGTCCTACAATCAGCTGATCAGGCTCCCACTGTATTGTTTTCAGTTTTTTTCTTTTGATGTTACAATCTTGCTTCCATTTGGTGTCATGTGGTTAAAACCACTTCATCGAATCCTCCATGAAGAAATTTCATGTTTATGAAAATGCTTAAAAATGAAATGTAGATGCACAACGCAAAATGAAAAAATTGCATGAAATGTTCGAGGCATTGATCCAGAAAAGTGCCCATTATTATAAATAATCCTTATTTCGACATAAATGTTTTATCTTGTAAGAGACATAAAAATAATCAAAGGTACATTCGGACTAAATCCTCTAGACCCCGAACAGCTTCCAGCAAGTTGACAAGTCTTCTGTTTTCATCTGTCACTGGTTGTATGCCTTGTTGGACCACTCCAGCTTCCCTTGCCAGGCCGTGTAGATGGCGAGCTGCCTACTTTACTTGATCCAGGAAATCTCGGATGACTGCGTCTCTGGCTTTCACCCTTTGTTGTGCTTGCTCCCAACGAAAACGCCACTGCAAACCCCCGTCGAAGGGCACTATCTGAAGCTCACTCGCTTACTTTTTGAAGCTATTGTTTTACCATCTTTCTCATGTTGTTTCTCCAGATCAGCCATTTGGATTCTCAGGCGTTGGATTCTCAGGAGTTATCCTTGACTTTATCTTGGTACCCCTTTCTCAAGTCTTCAAGCTCAAAATAGACTCTTTTCTGCTCCCTTTCTAGTTTGTCTACTCTATCTTTCTGAGAATCGGCATCTAGTTTCCATTGATAACTTTCAGCTTCAAGTTCCTTAACTCTCTGTTTCAGCTCATTATTCACAGCTTCAAACTCTGCCTTGACTATCTCAAGTTCAGAAGGGACATGCTTGAAATGTTCCTCCATGGTCCGGGTGTCTTCACAGTCTGGCATCGGGATGCTATCATTCTTTCTCAATCTTCGCCACTCCATATAATCCAGAGTAAGCATATCTCTGGTAGCCACGACATCCATCCGGGATACTTTCTTCCATGAATCGAGTGCCTCTTTGATCCTCTTCTTATAACTGTCACCGTGATACACAAACTCTGATGTAGATAATCCGTATGTTGCTGGGAAAAAAAACGGAGCATACCCAACTACACCCTAAATTCCAAGTAACGTCATAGTGTCAGAATCCCCAAATCGGAAAAAAAACGTCACTAAAGAACAACCAGGAGGCTCTCCAAGTAATATCCCGGTCCTGAAGATGAGTGAAGACCTTCATCCATTCTTCCTTCGAAGCGCCTTCATGGTATTTCATAGTGATGAACTCTCCCAATGGTGAATATGTAGTGTTGAATCGGCGGTAGGCAACCCCGTTAGTCTTCCAGAAGTGGCTGTGAATCCAGACTTGAATGAGCTGGACACATCCAATGAACCTTCCTCCACCAGTTCTTCTGCAATGATTAAGTGATCGAAAGGTCTCGGCTAAGATGGTCAGCGCTGGGTTGACTCGCCTTGGAAGTTGTTCAAATAGTTCTACTACGGCTGCATCGATGCACCCCAAGGTCTTCGGAAAGATAATCAAACCGTACAGACCCAGTGCAAAAAGATCTATAGTCTTCCATTCATCAGGGTGGTTCTTCATTAGTTTCTTTATATGGATCCACTTGATTCATTCCCCGTTACCTTTGTGTCGAAGTCGATCAGTCACCCATTTTTCATCAACCCCTGCAATCTTATCTAGTTCGTTCTTGAAAGGCTGACTCTTGATGTGTTTGATATATGCCCTCTCTAGTATGATGTTTTCGCAGTGCAGTAGGGTAGTATACTCCTCGATGGTAGGTACCATGTCCTCTTGGTTAAAAGTGAAGCAACTGTATCCCGGGTTCCAGAATTGAACCAAGGCTCTGATTAAGGGCTCACCGGTCTTAACATGAAGCAAAAGTGCAATGTCACCATACCGCTGACTGAACTTCTGTTTTCGATCATTCTTCCAACTGTCCCAGATGTCTCGAAGTTCTTGCACATTGTTCTATTTTAGGCTGATAGGAGCATAGCTAACAAGCTCTGACACATAACTTCCTTGAAGATTGTCTCCCTTTTTCTCCGAGTCTTCTCGGACCATAGTCGTACCTTGGGGTTTTTAATCTCCTGTATTACAACACCTTTTTCCATTAATGCAGATTATTTATGGTTAACGAACACGTTTTTTGGTGTATCAACACCTCTTTAGAATGATGCAGATGATGGAAATAAAATAAAAGAGAGGAAAAAATGAAAAGAGTTAGTAAGGTAAAGATAATAATCAAAGCAATCATAAAAGTCCTACCCCACATGATATCTACCCCACATGATTATTATTTCTACCCGGACATGATCTCTATCCCGCAAGTTGATTTTGAGCAAGTCCTAACCGCATAAATTTCTAGTTCACATGTTTTGAACAGAAAGTAAAGTAGAAAATAATTTCAGCATCCTAGGGTTTAAAATGAGGTTTTGGGGTAGGCTCTAATTCTCCATGGTTTTTCGGTTTAGGTTCTAAAAACGGTACCCGAGTTCTCCTTGCTGGTGCCCCCCTTGGGCTTGCCAGACCCTTACTCCTAAACCCATCACAAGCTTGTGTGGACTAAGTTAAACTCGAGAGGACACATTCCCTTATGCCCGCACGGTGAATAAATTCACACGAAGACATAAGGTATATGAATCTCGAAGGCTACTTGCTAGGCCCGCACGGTGAATAAATTCACACGAAGGTGTCGCTTTCACCCCCACTTAAGACATGGTTTATAGCTCGAGTATAGAGCCTTAAATTAAAAAGATTTAAAGGTTGGAATCACGAGAAAACGATTAGTACAACTATTTACCCGAAAATATAATCAAAAAGTAAATAAAAAGAATCGAAATGTTTCCTTGAAATTTAAACTTACCCTTTTCGTTAAAAAGACAACTGAAATTACCTTAGCCTGACTCACTTACATGTCCCCAGCGAAGTCGCCAAGCTGTCGCAACCGTCTTTCGGTTGTGCCCCGGAATTGGGCTTCGACTTGAAAAATGGATTGGGAGTCACCACCGATCATTTACTTTATGAAAAGTGGGTTGATCGGATACCTTATTTCTTACCTGATATGCGTCTTACCAGTGATATGTCAGATCCGGGAGTCGGTTACGGTCAAGGAAGGATTAGCACCCTTGAATCGCCCTTTCGGTACTATGTAATTTCCAGTTGTCTTTAATTAAGAAAGTTGAAAGTTTACATTGAAAGGTAAAATAACGATCCAAAACTTACATTTGATTGATGAAAATGTACCCTTAAGAAAGTAAAAAAGCCATGTTAGATAAAATGGTAAGAAATTAATTAATTAAATTAAAATGAAAAGAAAACAAATTAAGTAAAATGATAAAATGAAGAAAGCAAAGATAAAATAGTAAGTAAAAAAATAATAAAATATATATAAAAAAGAAAAAGAAAATAAATAAAACAAATAAACAAAATAATAATAACAAAGTACGAATAATATATATATATAATAAATAAAAAAGTAAATATATAAATTAATAAATTAAATGACGAAAAGAGCATATACATATAATGGTAAAAAAACCAAATAAAGATAATTACAATATATATATATATATAGTAACAATACTAATAATGATAATAAGTAGTTTAAAAAGAACATACGCATATATATATAAATATATAACAAAATAAATAATATAAAAATATTACAAGAATAATAAAAAGAAAGAGAAAGTAAAAAAATATAATAATAATAAAATATAAAAAATATACATATATAATATAAATAAGTAGAATAAAAGGAAAATATAATAGTAAAAATAATAATAAATATAATAGTAATAATAAAAATAAAATGCAAAGAAAAAAAATATATATATATATATATTGGTAAAAACGTATATAAATAGAGAAAAATTAAAAAAGTGATAAATTAAAAATAAAATTATCAAGTATGTATATATATAAAAAAACTAATTAAGGGATTAAAATGAAAGGAATGTAAATTAACTGGGTAAATGTCAAAGAACATTGAAGATTAAAATCGGCAAAAATAAAAAAGTTTTCATTTTTTGATAGATTTTCGTACTCTCATTCTAAAAATATAATTTGTTTTTGCGAAATAGCCTCTAAGGAGCGTAGATCTGAAATCAAAGTTTCAAAAAAACTCCCTCTGGCGTAAAGAGTAAAGAGAAACAAACGAAAGATAAAAAAAGCTTTGACCTTTATTACTTCGAATCGTTTACAATAGCCTCGAAATCACTTTTTCTTTGCTCGTATTTTTCTGGCGTTCCTTTTGTGTAACTCCTGTCTGTAAAACGTGTGTACAATAGTGAGTTACAATGGCTATTTATAGTGCTTGTGGATCCTATCTTTAGGAGTTTAAATCATAGTAGAACTCTATCCTATTTTTAGGAGTTTGAATCCTAGCAAAATTCTATCCTATTTTTATGAGTTTGAATCCTAGTAGGACGAAAATATGTGCTGACACCCGAGTTAGCTGATATCGTTTGTAATTGAGGGTGGCGACGACGAGTTATCGGTCTCACCTCTGGCAATATGTGACTCTATATACGAACGGGCAACATCTAACATTGTCTCAATCTCTTTCTTGTACTGCACAAAGATGGTAAAAATGCTAAAGTCAACCTCTTCAAATTTTAAGGGTAATACGAAAGCAGGGAGAAAAAAATGTTTTCAATGTATAGAATTCGTCGATATGATCGGTGAAGACCATGGTTCAGCTATAGCAACACCTCTTCAACAGCGCCTGACTTAATTTTCGATTGCATCACACACCTTTTCTTAAAATGTGCACCTACAGAAAATCAAAACATCAATTAGTTCAATTCATTGATATTGAGGAAAAGAAAAGACATGTTTTCAAACTCAGAAACTGCTTGAAGATGTTCACTACTTTCATTATAGACTGATGCATGCATTAAGAGCTAATATCATGTCGGTATAACTTGTAATGAGAGACACAAGTCTCTGGAAGGCCTTATCTCAACAAGAGTTCGATTAGAAACAAAACTAAAGCCAACGCAAAAATGTCAAAAGATGTCCCCAAGGGGACACACCCCAGCCACAAGAACTTAAAGAGTCCAACTTTGAACTCTCAGATTGAGCTATGTGAAAGTAGCGAGTTGGAATTAGCAGAATGCTGGAGGGCTATGTTCATTGTATGCCATTGGTAGTTTGCTACCATAATCTCCATATGTATGACCAACTTGGAAGTCTCAGATTGAACTATGTGAAAGTAGCGAGTTGGATTTAGTAGAATGCCGGAGGGCTACGTTCATTGTATGGCCATTGTATGGCCATTGGTAGTTTGGTACCATAATATCCATATGTACCATAATAAATGTCACTTTAAAGGGAACAAAACTTACCTTCTTTGATATCTAAAGTAGATGAGTTTTCACCATTGGTCTCTGCAATCCATTGACAATGAACCTGATGCAGCACAAATACAATGGTGTCCATTTTAATGTTGAAACTAAAACATATATAATAGAACAGAAACAAGAAAACACCAGACACACACAAACACGAATATATAAGTTGATAATTCTTCCAAGAGGTTAGAACTGTTACTCATACGAAGTTGATAAGATGTCACTCATATATTTGGTTTAATCTTACATTGAACATAAATCTTTATTCATGTTGCCAGTTGGCAAGTGACCAGTTAATCTGCAAGATTGTCTGATCGTAACTGACAGGTATGGTCACTTATTTTAAATATCTGACACTAGAATATTTACCTTTAATTCCCTACTTTATATCATATGGGGAATTAACAGGAAAGGCTAAAAGATGGTGGTTATAGGTTATGATCAATACCAGTAAGAGTGAAGAAAGTTTACAAGCAATTTCATGCGAAGCCAGCTAGTGAACTTTTCTTTTTGGAAGCAAGTAAATTAATGTGTCAGCTCCAAAGGGATTTTTCCTACTCTGACAGTTTGAACACAAACTTCCCTCTTGATTGGACTTAGGGGAAGATAAATGCCTAATCAATAGCAGTGAGGATGATATGCAAGAAAGTTTATGAACAAACACATGAAAAGCCAGCAAGTGAACTGGTGTGTCAAAAGGATAGTTCCTTTTGCAATAATGAGTCTCACAATTCTCCTCTTGATTGGACTTCTGTTATGATAAGTTTTTGGTCGTGCATTATGGAGCAGATTAAATATTAATCATGTGTAATACTAATGTTAGTTGGAGACACACTTCCTATTTTGTAGTATATACAAAAATTGCATCCAATAGTAACAATGCTTTCACTAAAAGGGTTGATTTATTCTGTTTTTATGGATCAGAGTTCAGTTTATTTTCCTCAAAGAATATGACACAAATAGAGGAGGATTTTGTTGTAAGTAATAATCTGTGGTTATCTTTTATTTATTTGTTTGTTTTGGGATCAGAGTTTGAATTATTTATTCATTGGAGTGAGGAACCAAATCAGACCGAAAAATAATAAGAAAGAAGGGGAATATTGCTTGCACAGGCAACGGTGAGATTGTAGGGACCTTGCACAAAACAAAAATGTGGGGTATAAAACTATATTCCAAATCAAGAATAAAGATACCCAGCTAATACTTACTTCAAAGTAGGTGCCAAACGGAACAACATGTGCCTGTTGTACAGTTTCAAAAACCTACGAGAAGAGAGAAATTGAGTAAATTTAATTAAATCAACCAAACATAGAATCTAAAATAAAGATGCAAATGATGTTTTTTTCACTAAACATAGAATCAACCAAACATATGTATCACAAACATTGAAGTGTTTTTCATTAAATAAGCAAGACAACCTTAAGTTTATTAAATAATAAATTACTAAACAGACGAAAAAAATAGGTCATACAAGCTTTTTCTTATCTAATGATAAAACAAAATGTTGATCCTCAGTCATGGCACTGTCTGGAGGGCACATAGGATTGTTACAAATGGATCTGAATGTAATCTCTCTCACTTGACCTTCATATTCATCTGTAGCATGCCACTGTCCGATCTGAAAGTAGAACAGCATAGTGGGTTCACACTTTCAATTCATTCAACTAGGGATGAAGAAATCCCTGGGAAGATTACCACTAATTTATATGAGGGAAAAGATGTCATGTTTATACCATCAAAAGTTTGGAGATGTTTAAATCAAGTTTAACCTCGACAGTTGGATTTTACAAGAAATATAAATGATTCTAAGACGAGCATATCAGCATAAAATGCACAATAATACGAAAGGAGTGTTTAATAGAATAACCATGGGAGAATACTAAAATGATCTTATCTTACTGTAAGATTTTTGTCTTTCCGTGATGAGCGATATTCGTTTGTGAAATTAGAGTCATCACTCAATAATAAATTATAAAGCTTCTCAGTTGTGCAAGGAATTGCATCCTACAGGAAACATTCATGAATCATAAGCATAGAACTTCACATCATAATAAAATCCACAAAGGCAGAAAAAGATAGGATGCATACATTGTAGATACGAACTAGAACATGTTCTTTGATAAAAGGTATTTTTTCAGTTTTAGGTTTAGATTCTTTATCTGGAGAAGTTGGAGCTTGCCTTTTACTACTGCTCGCACGTAATGTTGATGCTGCTTGCACCAATATGTTGGCAAAATAAATCAAATAAATATATTTTTCATCTAATCAGTTGGTTCAAAAGAGGGGAAATTCACATAAATACAAGCAAACAAGGATTGAGACAAGAAACAATCATTTTGTGAGCCTAAAAGCAAAAAGTTCAGAGCTGTTGTAATATTTGCATTCACAACCAATTGTATTCACCCTACACATTCTCATTGATCTAACCATGTAACTTTGTTTCCTGGGTAGTTGAAACACATCATTGGGGCATATCGCAGTTGGAACACTGCCTCCTAAACTATATTGTATCAATTTAGTTAAGGACATCCCTTTATTATTCAGCTTTTACAATCTCTCCAGCCACATATTCCCATCTGTTCTTGTTTCTTTTACAATTTTAATCCTACTAGCTGAACACAAACCAGTATTTCCCTACCTCTTCAGCTTATATAAATAAATTTCCCAGTACCAATATTTCCAATCTTGATCTTTACCCCCTTTCTTTGAGCTCCCAGAGTATTCTCAAGTTCTCCAATCCATCACAAACAAAATTCTTCCTTTTTCACCCAATTTAGTGAGTTCCGATTACGGAAGTACATATATATATGGCTTCTTGAAAATGCATTTACAATTAAATTCTCCTCTCTATAGTAGATGGAGAAAACAATAAGAATAAGATTGTTTCAGCACTAGATTAATATCAAATGCCATCATTTTGGGGAGAATGAAAAGCATTCAGCTATTAATTTCAATGTTTCTAAAGATAATAGGAAAACTAATTTTTTGTCCATATAAAAGTGATAATAAAAAATCAAGATTGAAATTCTACAAAAGAAATAATCAAATAAGAAGTAACAGATCACAGGGATAACTTGCAAAAAAAACCTTCTTCTCAGCTTGCAACATTGCATGGTAGCTTTTTGTTGCACATTGTAATGATCGTACTGTGTGGTCCCTGTTCCAAAATGATGCAAATTTATACCTGACTCTGCCTGAAAAAAGAAGAAGATAGAAAAATTAACACACATTTACTCAATTCATGTTATAAACAGTCTCACTCATGCAATTAGGGTTACTCCTTACAATGTAATAACCTTAATATGGTTTTAAAATGAAAAGATTTCTGAATGGGAGACTGTAGAAAGGGGAGGGGGAATCGACCAGTACAAATGACCAAAATAGAAATACGTATAATTTTAAAGTTAAAGTATAGCAGTGGTCACTGAACTTTTCTAAAGCTTTCATTTAGGTCCCCTAACTTTTAAAACTTACAATACAATCCCCAAACATTTAGTCTATTTGCAATATGGTCCCCGACCGTTATACTATCGTTAGTAAGTTTGCAATATGGTCACTGAACTTTTCAAGCACTTGCATTTTGGTCCCCTAACTTTTAAAACTTGCAATACAGTCCTAAATTTCATTCTAAACCCCAAATTCCTTTTCAATCTCGAATTTCTTTTTTCGCTTCTCTCTTCTCATTTTCAGCATAACTTTTCAATCGGGGATGCATGAGAAATTCTAATATAACTTTGAATTATGTGGAGGTGTTGACATGAATAAGGGTCCAATAAGAGAAGACCCGACCAAGGGACTATCGAGACCATCAACGATTCAAGGTGTAATGTTAGATACAGGTCATCTCAGGTGAAACATAGATGTTCGATGAAATGCTTGTGAGAAAAAATGGGGTTAGAAATGCAGAGTTGACAAATATTACTAAGATGAACTAAATATCATTGTTGAAAGTCACCAACAAAACTGGAATTATTTTGTATAAATGGCATATAATAATTTCTTCGTTTAATCCTTGTGGTTAAAGATTTTCCAACAGATAATCAAATATAATGAAATCTCAAACAACGCATTTACCTCTCAGTCTCTTTCGCTCACATGCACTATCGTTTGGTTTTGGTTCTTCAATTTTTCGCCATGTAAAATTGTAAACCCAAGCAGTGCTCTGTCTTTCAGTTTTTTATTTACAAAAAAATGGGGGAAGAATTGTTGCAATGCAACACTGATTATGTTTATTTCTTAGCCTCTCCCCTCACTTGCAAAAAGGTATTTATTTTCTCTATTGGGCTATCTGGAAGTTTTATGTTTCTGGAACTACATGTCACTGATATGGATATTCAGTGTTAGTTTTGAACCAAAACCATCCAATTTTCTTTTTTTCTTCTTAATCAAAATTTTTAGTACTCCTTATGAAAGATATTCAGTCCATCAGAAAAGAAGTGAAATAGGGTCATAGGCTATTTTTTTTATCTTCTTGTTTTATTTTTCTTTAAATCAGGGAATTGGTTGTGAGTATTGACATAGTGAAATCACCAGGCTCAGTTCGAGAGACTACTGGTACTAGTTTACTGGGAATTGTATTGATCCGACCTGTGGTTTTCAGCATCCTGTGAGCTCGTATTCTTTTTAATAAGTTCATGTTGATTATGGGACTGACATATCGTGAACGAATTGGATTTTTTTCATGTTTTGAAAATTTTACAGTTGAATTTATTGAATTATAGCTTTATAAGACAATTCTGCATGTACGCAACTCGAAAGGAATTATGACAGGGTAGTATATTTGGAGCAGCTACTTGACCTTGTCATGATGCCTTTCGAGTTGCGAGAGAGACTGAGAGGTGAATGCGTTGTTTGGGATTGTATTATATTTGATCATCTGTTGGAAAATATTTACCCACAAAGATTAAACGAAGAAATTATTATATATCATTTATAAAAAATAATTTCAGCTTTGTTATTGACTTTCAACAATGATACTTAGTTTATCTTAGTAGTATTTGTCAACTCTGCATTTTTAACCCTATTTTTTTCTCACAAGCATTCCATCGAACATCTATGCTTCACCTGAGATGACCTGTATCTAACATTACACCTTGAATCGTTGATGGTCCCGATAGACCCTTGGTCGGGTCTTCTCTCAATGGACCCTTATTCAAGTTAACACCTCCACATAATTCAAAGTTATATCAGAATTTCTCATTTATCCCCGACTAAAAAGTTACACTGGAAATAAGAAGTGATAGGTGAAAAAGGAAATTCGAGATCGAAAAGGAATTTGGCGTTATAATGAAATTGAGGATTATGTTGCAAGTTTTAAAAGTTGGGAGACCTAAATGCAATTGCTTGAAAAGTTCAGTGACCATATTGCAAATGTACTAACGGCATTGTAACGATCGGGGACCATATTACAAATAGACTAAATGTTAGGGGATTGTATTGCAAGTTTTAAAAGTTGGGGGACCTAAATGAAAGCTTTATAAAAGTTCAGTGACCATTAGTATACTTTACCATAGTTTTAAATGAAAAAGAAGAGTGTTCCTTCAGAATGTGATATCACTGCATCTTTCTTTAATGGAAAAAAACCTTTTCTTGTTCAAGAATATAATTGAGCACAAAATGCAAAACAACCATCGAAATAAAATTAATACAAAAAATTAATGAAAAAATGTAAATTTTTGTATAAGACTGTAGTATTTTTCACGTGCCAACAAAGCACCACAAGATTGGTAGAGAAAACCTTTTGCCAACAGTTCACCACCAAAGTGTATACAAACTTGTAGGAAAGTCGGGCACAAAGTAGCATTGTTAAGTATCATGTAAAACAAGTAGCCATTGGAATGAAAATCCTAGAAACAAGAAAGAACTAGCGTAGTATGATATGTGATAAAAATAATGTTATAAACGTTATAGCTGAATGAGAAAACTTCTCCGAAATTTCTGAGGTCCAAAAAATCTTATATTTGAGATTCAATGTTATGTCTAAAGCTAAAAGAAAAATAATAAAAATCAGAACCGAATTTTATGATAGAAAATGCTAATAGGAAGAGAATATTTTTTCTTGAGAAATGTAGACCTAATATAATCTTTGTAAAACATAAGCACTAAATTTCAAAAAGGATTCGATAATAAATAACATATAAAGTTTCTGAAACATGGTGAGACATCTCTAAATGACACTGTAGAAAAAACTTTCGTATGAGGTAACCAAAATAGGGACATGTATTCCTCTATATGAAAATGGCTAATCCTCAGCCAACAAGTGATTGCATTGCTCAAGAAAATGAGCTTTGTAAGTCACTGGAAAAAAGCCTGAAGGTAGCATACTAGGCTGACATAAATGCTACCATTCCATGTTGTAGCACAACCACCTTCATTGTGCAGAATATGTATTTTTTTCCCATTAGATTCAGTCATTCCAAAAGTGGAGGACATCAACGGATCCAGGTCCAGCGAACCCAGGTGAGTAAAAATTTGATTCGGTTGCAGGTAAGAAGGATGCATAAGTACATTACCATGGTTGAAAGGTAAAGTCCAAAAAACAAATAGAAGGTAGTTATGTTGATCACCCAAACTAGAACTAATAGCAATAGGTGCAGAGGCCCTAAAATTGACCATCAACTGATCAAACCTAAAATTAACCGACCAATTAACCCAAAAAAATCAATTCGATCAATTAATTCGATTAAAACTGAAGTTTGAACACACGTAACCACAATGACATAAATTTTGAACCCAATGCTTATCAACCTCCTTGAAATACCTTTTTTCCAAAATAAATTTTACTTTTTTATTATTTAATCTCTTATCTTTGTGTTCCATTCAATTTGATCACTCGATTCAAATCCTTAAAATTTTTCTTCAACCAATTAAAAACTTGTCCTCATTCAAATTAAATTTCTCCTTGCCTCAAGAATTCACTTTTCTGAATATATTCATTATGAAATTTTCATTAAAAAAATCTAATAAAATATCTATTCAAATTATGACTCTAATTTTAGATTATTAAGAGTTTGTGTGGCAAAACAATATCAACATAAAACAAATTATCATAATAATTTCTTTCGACAATTTCAACGATCAATTTGAATTTCACATGAAGATGTAGATAACCCATATAAATGGCAATAATTGGATTGCTTAAAAGTGCAACATATTCATTTGACCTTTTATTTTAGTGGAAATTCAATTCAAAAGATACATGTAAAAACATAAAAATAAAATATATAATTCTTTTTTCTCATTAAAATTTTTAATCTTTTGATAAAGTAAAAAAAACAAAAATAATTCATCATACATAGAATTCATTTTCAAACATTATTTGTAGGTACATGAACAAAGGTCTTGGGATAGAAATATGAAAATTTTATACATTAATTAAAACCTAAACATCAAATCCTTCAAATCTACTTTCTTCTACTTATTCTTTCACTACACTCATAATTTTTTTTGTATACTTCTCTTTATATTTTTCACCTCTTTCTATAAGTCATTTGTTACGTCATAGTGATAAATTTTTAAACTTCTCACTATTTTAAAATCTTTCGTCTTCTCCAATTTCTCCCAATCTTCTAAAACTTCCTTTGATAATTAAATATTTTCATCAAGTTCCTTCAATTTTTGAAACTATTCTTTAACTTCCTTGAATTTCTTTTCCCTCAAAGCTTTGAAATAATTGAGCAGCAGACCAACTCATCATCTAAAGATGAGCTTGAATCATCGAAATCGTCAAAGTCGAAGAATCCATATAAACCATTCTAAAATCATTCGTAAATTTTTCCCACTTATGCATTTTTTTTCAATCTCAACATTATATATATCTATTTTTCTCTTCTCATATAAACACCTAAACAACAACTCCTATTTATATCCACAAAAAATTAAAAACAAAACTCAATATGCCTGAGAAATTCATCAGGTTGGCATGACGAATTTCAAAAATTAAAAAATCTAACAATTCTCATTTTAAAAATTTCTAATGACCTTCCATTTAAAATCCATTGGAACTCGACATGTCAGAATGACAAGTTCTATTATTATTTATTTTAACATAAAAAATTAAAACAATATCATATTTTACAAAATTATTTAAAAATAACCAAATAAAACTCGTTAGATAAAAATGATGAATTTCTTTAAATAACATTATAACATATACGCCATACATTATATATAATCAACATGATTTTCCTCATTTGGTTATTGTTGTAGCTTAACTTTTTTGTCTTTATGTTTTTTATCATGTGCTTATTGTTGTAACAAACTCTTTTGTTTTGTCTTTATGTAAACTTATTGTATGTATACATTTAGCTTTATTAACGAGATTGTACTTTATATTAATTTGAAAATTTTATTTGGAATAATAGGAAAAATATTTATCAATATTGAAATTCAAGATTTCTCTCTTTAATGATATCGTTTTTTCATTTTTAGGGTAAACAACAAGTTTAATATTTAATTATCACTTTTATTCCATTTTGGTCATTTAATTTTTTTAAAGTTATAATCAATGTTTAGTTTTGGTTTCATTTTAATCATTCATTGTTAAAAAAATTAATGGTGATGTTGACATGTCACCCACCATAAGGAAATACTACGTCATCATTGAAAAAAAATGTCACAACAGAAGTTATGTCGTTGGCGGATCTAGAATATTTTTTAGCGTGAGTATACATATATTAAGAACACAAAATTTTTGAAATGGACGAGTTAAACTTAAATTTCAGGGTGAACATCATTAGTAAAATAAGTAACAAAGTGAATAAAATTCAGACTTCATGGTAGGCACCTGCCTACCCTCAACACTATGTGGCTCTGCCACTGTTTTTGTTAATATTTTAACATTGGATGATTAAATAAAATCAAAATGTAGCATTAGGTATGATTTTGAAAAAAAAATAATTGAGTGACCAAAACAGAATAAAAGTGAAAATTAAGATACTAAAAATATAGTTTACCTTTTTTTAATATCAGCCGGTTTATTATTATTATTATTATTATTATTATTATTATTATTATTATTATTATTATTATTATTATTATTATTATTGATTAACCAGGTTAACTCTTGCTTCCTCCATACTGGCTTATTGTTGTAACAAACTTTTTGTTGTGAATTTATTTTAGGGTAAACTATACCAATGGTTATTAATGTTTTAGTAAGTTTTTGATTTCTCCATTGAAGTTTCTAAAGTAACAAAATAGTCACTAACGTTATTAATTTGTAAAAAAACGATAACTCCACCGTCATCCCATTAAATTGTTGACATAGCAACATTAAAAAAAGGTTAATATTTAATTTTATAGATTGTAAAGTAATCTAAGAGAATAAGATTGTTACATAACAAGACTATGAAAATATAAAATTACTTAAAAACACATATTTATATATTAGTTTTATATATAATACACAAATTGCTCAAAGTGGAACGAACCATTGGATATTAGTGGTTAAGAGATTTATTGTTATACCCTTAAGTCTCAGGTTTGAACACCGCGTATGCAAGGGTCCTAACATAGATTGTCAAATGATTGAGAATCTTTTGAACATATACTACCTTATATTCATCTCACATCTATCAAAATAGAAAATAGCACAAAGTGAAGATTTTGCATCATAGTCACAAATTGCATCCACTTTCTTCATCAGTAAAAGATAAAGTAGTCAATAAAGATTCATCAAGACACTTCAATTAATTGATCTAAAATCATCCTATAGCAGTTAAACACGTCCTTCACAAAGGTATGCATTGAGAAAGATAACCAGACCTCCGAAACGAATAGGGACAAATAGAATCACACTTGATTGCCGCCTAGAACCTCATTTAAATCACCTAGGTAACATGATTCTGAAGAGATGTCAAATTCAAACTCAAAATTCTCCCACAATAAATCATGACTCAACAAATAGATTTATGGTCTCGTTTCGGTCAGTCTTACACACGAAGGAACCATTGTCCACCAGAGATCGGTTGGATTGCTTTCACTCATAAGTCTCGAGTGAAGACACTCTATGAAATTCTCTCGATCAGGGAAAATATTATATATCTCTTAATCTCCTTCGTAAGTCACAATTTCGTTAGCATTTCTCTTCATACCAAGTCTCAATTGGAACCTATCCATATATATTCTATTTTTCTCATCAAAATTTTAATTGTTTGACTAAACAAAATAAAAAAAAAAACTTCATACATAGATCCATTCCCAACCATTGTTTGTAGGTACATGAATAATGGCTTTGGGATAGAAATATGAACATCACATAATTAATTAAGATGTCATTGTTTAGACCTATTTAAAGACATAGTTATTCTCCCAAGCTCTTCTAAAAATTGAGAGGGTTTGGATAAATAAAAAAAATTAAACTTTCTTAAAATATAAATCAATTTAGGTTTCACATTTAAGGTTAGACTCTACCCGATCAGTTTTTTTTTTTTTTGGAATAATTTTCACTTAAGAGAGAGGACATAGGAACATTTGCTCCTAATAGATATTGAATCCACAGCTTAGGAGAGAATGGAGGTGTCAACTAGTCTGATTGTTTGGGGGAAAACCAATTAAGGAATTGGTTTTCCCCGAGATCCCGTGTTCGTTTCACATATTTCATTTTCTGGAAAATGTTTTCCCTTGTTTGTTTCACGTAATTCATTTTCCGGAAAATGTTTTCCAATGTTTCGTTGGAGGAAAATTGGTTGGTCAACGTAAAACATTTTCCTGGTCAACAGAATTTCCTTTTTGTTTTCTGAAAAATGACTTCCAGTCTAATTTTCCGTAAGTCATTTTATGAATTTTTCACTTCAAAAAATAAATACTCAAAATAATTTTATTTTATGAAATTAATATTAATAAAATATTTTAATATCATTTTAATCAAAATATTAATTATTAAAATATTTAAAATATATTATTAATATTTCTAATAATATAATATTATATTTTTAATATTATAATAAAAAATCAATTATATTATAATAATATAAGATATTATATTTTATTTTAATAAAAATTAATAAATTATTAATAAAATTTATATGATTTATTAATTTAATATAAATAATATTATTAAATTATTAATAATGACTAATATTATTTATTTATTTAATATTAATATAATAATCTAATAATATTTTAATAAATATATTTAAAATATACAAATTAATATTTTTAAAACATAATATAACACTATTTCTTTAATATAATTTATAATATTTTTATTTCAATAAAATATACCAATATTAATATGTTTATTAATAAAATTATAAAAATAATATCTAATACTAAATGAATTATTTTAATAATTTAAAATTAATAATATTAAGTTTTATGATAAATAATATTATTTATTGTATTTAATATTTGTTATGACACCCCAATTTAGGGGCTAAATTTAAGAAATTATAAAGTGGTGAGTTTAATTGGTATTTTTGTAAGAAATTGGGGATTAAATTAAAAAAAATTCAAAGTTGACAGTTCATTTTAAGAAGTGCAGAAAGTTTAGTGACTAAACTCATGGTTTACCCATTTTTCTTTTGGGATGAATTATAACACAAATTTCCCGTGTATTCTGCAGAAAAAACTCTCATTTTTCCTCTTCCGGTTAACAACTTTGAACTCCGATCTACTCGCTATCCGACCTCCGATCGACGAATCGAAATCACCATCGTGTTCATAGTCGACCGAGGAACAAAATCCCTCAAACCTTTAGTCGTGAATCATCGCCGTTCGTCGTTTAATTTCAGTCGGAAGTATCGTCGGAAATAACTCGATTTCAGTTAGTTTTTCGTCGATTCACGACGATCCGGTCATCCATTTACGACACCTCCCGCACCATCGTGTTTCTTGGATCGTTCTGATTCCATCGGTGTTCTCCGTTTCTCCGTCGTCGCTGAGCGTAGAGGGGTGAGATCGTCAAAGTTTCTGACGTTTCGGAATCGAGCTCTCTGCCGTTCAAAATTGTGAACCGAGCTTTATAAGTGCCTCAATGTCGCTGAAAATAATTTTTAGTAATTTGTTCGGGAATTTTCTGACACCGGATTACTGTTCACGCACCACCTGCGAGAGTGGGCATCGTCTGGGTGTTAATTTTGCAATTAATTTCTGTTTGGGTGCTATATGTGTAAAATTTGGGTGTTATTTGTGTAAAATTTGGGTGTTAGTTTGGTAAATATTTGTAGAATGTGGCTAATTTGGTAATTAATTTCTGTTAGGGTGATATTTGTGTAAAATGGTCGACCGTTGACCACAATTGACCAAAACTTTGACCGACGTTGACCGGGCATTAAACGACCTTTGACTTTGACTAAGTATACATATCCTGACGTTTTTTGACGTTCCAAATCCGATTCCGTAGTCCGTTTTTCGAAATTCAGACCCGAAGGCCTCAAAATTTCCAGTCAAACCCAATGACTTTGATTTTAACCGAAAATTCCAAATTTTAGAAAAGTCATATTTTATGTTTTCGACGTCCTGAATCCGAAGTCAGTTTCGCCAAATTCAAACCCGGTAAGCTATTTTTGACTGATTTATCACCCGATTCGATCTATTTTTCGAAATTAAGCTCTGTTTTTAATGTAATTTATGTTGATATGCATCTGAGGAATTATTGGAAGTTGATTTCAAGATCGAGGGCGTTCGAATGGAATTTTTATTATTGATCAGTATGGCACATAAATCGAGGTAATACATTACTACCTTTTCATGCTTTATGGAACATGTTGGTATTGGTAAATGCATGAATGAAAATGTTTGGTCTCATATATGTAATTAATAAAGTTCTACACACTATTCGAATACAGTAAAAATCCGATAAATGAATATGGCTCAGATGACTGAGATAAGAAATGGATGGATTGTTAGAATTAAATTATGAGTTATGTGATAAGTTATAAAGGTATTATCATGGATTTGTTGCATATAATCAAAGGTTAAATGTTAAAGGTACTTGGATGGGAAATTATGAGAATACTCTGGTAGGGCAAAATTATGAAAATACCTTTATGTTGTAAGATGACAATAATTATTTCTGGAAGTTGGTTAATAACTCTGAAAAGACTTATTGATCCGATAAAATTACAGATGTGCAAAAGAAATGCTAGTTTTGCTTAGAAAATTTGGATAACTGGTTTTTAACCCCAAAAGGGTTTATACAAAATACTAGAAGTCTGTTTAAGAATCATTTTGAGATCAAAGAATGTTCAGGAAAGCAATTAACCATTGGATCTCCAAATTATAATTATTTTCGTTAAGAGTTAATACCGAAATTATCTGGTTAAGAAATTACGAAAATGCCCTTAAGATGTAAAAATAGCCCAAGTTGACTCTGAATGAGGAAGTAACATGAAAATTTGTTTTTAAACCGATAAATTACTGATTTGATTGTTGAGATCCTATTTTTGTATGGAAAATTCCTGATAATCCGTTAGTATCATCTAAAAAGGCATTTAACCTGGAAATCTCTGACTTGAGTAAGTACTTGAAGAATAATAATTTATCGATAGTGATATTTTATCGAAAATGTTCGAAATAACTGAAATAAATGATAAGTTTGAATTCGATAATAAGATTAGATGGAAGGAAATTATTGTAATACATTGTATCTGTAAAATGACCAGAATATCCCTAGAATACAAATGACTAAGAATTTCACCAAGCTCAAGAATGATTGGATACCCTTGAGCTCTGAAATGAATGGAATAAAACTGAGCACTAAAATGACCAAAATACCCTTATGACCTAGAATAAGTAAATATCTTGGATTAATTAAGAAATCCAAATAATCATGGATGTTGTGCTACCAGTAAAAGTTATGGAATGTAGCTTAAGTGATCAACCAACGCTAGTGCTATATCATTACCCAAATGATATAGGTACCACTTGAATGTTTGTCCGTCTTCTCAAATTTGGATCGATGATAATTCTGGAAGTACTTGGCTCAGCTCAACACTAGAGCGTATACAATACTAATAAGTGGGTATTCGTGAGACAATTCAACCACGAATACTAGAATGACTTTATTATATGACTAAATTGAACTGAAAGGAAGTACAACATGTATTTGAAATTCAGAAACGTATGAATTATTCTGGAAAACTCTAAAGTAACCGGGATAGACTTGCTTACTAAAAGAACTAAGTAAACTCAATGACTGAGGATTAATTAGGTGATTGGATGACTTTGGAAACACTGTTGAACTTACAAGATGAATTGTCTTGATAGGTTATGAACCATGAATCAAGTACATCTGTATTTCCTGATATCGTTGAAACGTGAAAATAAAATAAAGGTCGTTGGAAGATCTATTCAGCGATGATTATGGGGATGATCTATGGATCTGCATTATGGTATTAAAAAGTGAATACACTGGAAGGATAATAAATTGACTTATTGACATGCATCAGTTTGGGAGTTGTGTAACTCGAGTTGTTTGATAATACAATCGATAGTCATAGATTGTAAATGACTTGAATATTCGATTTTATATTTCATCTAAAATCACTTCGGTCATTTTTGAAAAAAAAGCAAGTAACACAGAAGGAAAAGATTCTGAATACCTCATTTGGTTCAATTGGGTTGAAATCCTATGAATTCAAAGTATATTCCTGAATACCCTTGATTGTTTGGGTAATGGAATCACTCGCAGTAAATCTGAATTTAGAATTATTATGTATAAAAGTTCATGAACGTTTTCCTGATGCACATGGAAACTTAGTGGAATTCTAAAGTATCAATCTGAAATGTCTGATTAGATCGGTAAGAAATCGATTCTCTTCAATAAGATCTTATTCCTGGAATCTGATCAAATTGCACAAGTTCATGTTATCCATTTTGATAACTACAAAATGCATCTGAAAAATATTTGGATTCTCTAGTGTGTTCCTTATATTTTGAAAATTTGTTTTATTTTTTTAACATGTGGTACACTGAAATCTATGGTTACGGTTTTATGGATGCACTGACTTAACGGTGATGACTTATGGATTTGTATCATTGTATAAATTGTATCTTGGAGATACAGATTTGTAAAGTACAGCTCTGATCAAGCTGGAAAATTTTTATGGACCTAATGCGACTCTTAGGTAGGCTCTGCGGCCTTGAGATAATTCTCGAGTAGGCCCTGTGGCCCTAAGATGTGTTCTTAGGTAGGCCCCATGGCCCCAAACTTTCTTGGGTAGGCTCTCAGGCCCTAAGATGTTCCCTTAGGTTAACTCTTTGTAATACGGTTTTAAAATACGAGTTTAAAAAGCTCCACTATAGTATGGTTTATGGGATTTTACTGAACTATCATTTGATTAATGTACCTATTATGATTTTATCGTTCTGATGGAACACACTAGACATCCTATTCAACCTCAAGAAAACGTGAATGTATGAAAGGTTTATTATGAACTGAGATTCATGGCTTCTACTCGATGAACTACTAATGGAACCCCAGATTATTCCATAATTGGTATACGTTTGATTCAATAAGGAAATTATGGCTTCCCATTTATCTTCATGTCATGTAGCATCATCTAGTAGTTCTGTATTACTGAGTTTTCTGAAGCTCACTCTATTACTCACCATTGCAGGTTAAAAGAATTGTACCAGTGCATCTATCGAATTCAGTAAGGGAGCTCTTCCGGAGTTGTTTGTAGAGTATGGTACATGTGATTAGGGGGCATGTAGATTGTATTTTGTTTTATATCGGAGTTTGAAAAAAATTGTTTAATTTCTGAATAATAAAAAATCATTTTATGATTTTACATGTTTTAAGAAAAGTTTTAAATTTTCCACTATTTTTACAGTGGGTCGCTCCGGTGGCCTAATGTGACACTCCAGATCGGATCGGGCTATCCACATCGATCTGAGGGGGTTACATTTGTAATAAATAATTTTTAAAAAACACATCAACTAGTGGAAAAAAAGGTTTAAACGACATCTTCCAAACATCGTAAAATGTTTTCCATATGTTTTTCAGAAAAATGTAATTCATTTTACGAAAAATATTTTTCGGAAAACGTTTTCCATAAATGTAATATTTTCCAGAATTCAATTTCCAGTAATTCATTTTCCATAATTCAATTTCCAGAAAACCAATTACAGTCAAACAAACATACCCAAAAAATTGTTTTCTAAGTTTATTTTTAATATATTATATAATCTATATCAAATAGAAATTAAATATATATAATATTATAATATAAATGTTAAAAGTGTATTAAGTTGCATGAAATAAACGACCTCAATGATTAAAGAGATTATTGTTATCCATAAAGATTTCGGATTTGAGTATCAGCGACCTCAATGATTAAAGGGATGGTTGTTATCCATAAAGATTTCGGATTTGAGTATCAACGACTACAGGGTAACATATAACAAAATAAAAATACTTTTATTAAAATAAAAAATATTATATTTAAAATAAAATAATATGGACAGGCCTGAAAATGGGTTTAAATTAGTCATTTACAAATACAAACATATTTGAACAAAATTTGAGACTCTTATTTCAAATGGAGTGAGACTTGAACAAACATAACGTGTATTAATCTCATGTTCAAATTCGATCCGACCTATGGATACTTCTATATTGAATCTATAAATTCATTAATTTTTTTTAAATAAGAATATTATTATTGTTCATCATTCTATTAATTTTGTTTAGAAAATCTAATGGAGTTACTATAATATCATCAAGACAGATATAAATGCATCTATATAATGAAAATAGATATGTTATGCATTATTTATTTTAAATATCATAATAATATGAAATAAATGAGTACAAGCCTCTGACTTTGAAGGTTTACAGCAACCTATTAGAAAGTTTTTATTAGGGGATGATACTATTAGGAAAAACTACAATATTTGTCATCCTTTTGCAGTCGTTTCTAAGTTGATTTTTACAATCTCTAATCGTGTTAACCAGTAGCGAAGATGATGTTGGCCTGTTATAACATAAACGAATCTCCCATAATTGCAGTGCTCCAGTCTTGTTGTTTGTGTTGCAAGCAATCTCATGTAACATCTCGAACCTTATAAGTATTCCCTGGTGTAAGTCCCATAACTGAAACAATCAAAATAAATAAGGGATTGTGTTAGGAAGATGAATTCTCAACTATATAATCTTAAATACTGTTGTATATATAATAATAATAGTAGTAGATTAAAGGCATAATGCAAACAAATATCCCTAACGTTTGACAGTATTGTCAAATTTGCCCAAAACATTTTTTTTGGAACATTTGACCCTCAAACGTTTCATTATGGGTCAAAAAGAACCTTCGTTGGATGGAAACCATTAGTCAACTAACGGTCAACGCATGATGCTGACTAAGCAAGAACACGTAGACCAAGATGCTGACGTGGCGTATACAAATCATCATAGATGATGACGTGACAATGCCACGTCAGATTTTTAAATAAAAAATAAAATATTATTCTTAATATTTTTTTTCTAATAAGATGATAACACGTGTCAACACTATATTAATTTAAATTTAAACCAAATAAAACATGCTTTTGGGGAATTGAACCTAGGCCAAATGTTGAAATCCCGTCACCAAACCACCAAGCCAAATCTTTCATTTAGTTATTTTTTGCATTACATAACATTTAACATATATGGTGTGTCTCTCACACATTTTATCAAACACCTTCTTCATCCCCTCTTCACACGCTTATTAACCGTTGGTGCACCAAAATAAATTCAACATCTTTTCTGAGATGGACTTCAAAGGTAAAAAAAAAAACCCAGATCCAAGCCCTCATCTTCTCCCGTCAAGGTTGCTTCTTCAACTAAACGTCCTAGCGTGTCCGAAAGCTTGAACAACCTAAGGAATCAAAACGTTCCAGGAAGAAATCCGGCGAGGAAGGGTCCGATTCTGCCGATGTTGTTCGATAAGAAATATGGCATGGGCAGTTTGGACGATGAAATTTTAAAGCATGGATTGCATACGGCTGGGGAAGAAAAGAGAGTTGCTTTAGAGGAGAAATGGAGGAAATTGCAGGTTGCTGAGTTGGAGCTATTTTTGGAGAGGAATATACCGCATTATATACCTGTATAGATCTTTGAGTTCGTCGTGTTGTATTGGATCTGATATTTTTGTTCTTGGATTTTTACTTGTCATAAATATATGGTGTTAATGGTTTTCAAACCTTATTTTTTGGGCCACTTGAAAAGTTCAATGTGTAGTACTTGTTGGGATTGCTGAACAAGGATGAGGCACAACCACACTACATTGCACGAGATGCGGGGAGGAAGAAGAAACATGTTTGAAACAATTGAAAATGTCTTGTACTTATGCGCAAATGCCCAAACAGTTTAGAGGGTGTATTGTTTTAATTATTCTCCCTCAAGAACAGGTTTTAAATCCTTTGTGTCATGGTGGTCTAATGTTGGTGACAATACTTGTCAACTCTCATTTTGTTTTCAGATTAGAGCTTTGGTGGGGCCTATGAAAATTCCGGAATGAGTGGATGTTTGAGAAAACAAAATGATGTTGTTAAAATTTGGAATGATCTTGTTATTGTTGTAATGAAATTTCAGGTTAGTTGCAATGCTGCCTTCAATGGGTGCAAGGGAAGCACCCGAAAATCTGCCTTACAAGCATCACTGTTCCGAGTTCAGCTTTGACTGAATTTATTTTGGTGCAATTTTTCTGCAGGCATTCACCAAGTGTTTGATAAAATGTGTGAGAGACATAACGTATATGTTAAATGTTTTGTAATGCAAAAATTAACCAAATGGAATATTTGGCTTGGTGGTTAGGTGTTATTCTTCAAGCTTTTGGCCTAGGTTCAATTCCCCACAAAAGTGTATTTTGTTTGGTTTAAATTTAAATCAATATAGTGTTGACACATGTCATCATCTTATTTGACAAAAAATATTAAATAAAAATATATAAATATTAGGAATAATATTTTAATTTTTATTTAAAAATATGATGTGACATTTGTACATGCCACATCACCATCTGGGTCTACGTGTTCTTGTTTAGTCAGTATCATACGTTGACCGTTAGTTGACTAACGGTTTCCATCCAACGAATGTTCTTTTTTACTCATAATGAAACATTTAGGGGTCAAATGTTCCAAAAAATAATTTAGACAAGTTTTGACAATACTGTCAAACGTTAGGGGTATTTATTTACATTATGCCTAGATTAAATTATAAATATGTATGCACATGATGCATGAACATTCTAATTATTTGATAATGAAGGTTCAAATGCTCTGCAGTTGATGTTCAAATTTGGATATCTAAAATTAACAATTATCCTTTTAACAGTTGAATTCGTGTTGGTGCATAAATAGTTTAAATCTAACATGTTAAAAAATAGAATGTTTGATTAAAATTTAATAGGGTTGTTTTCTTTTCATTCTAGAAAACACATCATATCAAAATTGTCTGTGCAGAATGATCTAAATTTTGATCCACGTATTTTTTAAATATGTTACGTGTCATGATATAAACTATCATTTAACATTCAAGTGTAAAGGAAATATAGTCACCTCGATCTGGTAAGTCCTGCCTAAGCTTTAAGGCAGATTTGAAGAATTTCAGAGGTTTATAACGGTAATCAGAACACGTTCCATGTTTGTTCCATTCACGCCGCCAAAAGGGGTAACCCAATAACGTAAGGTTCTCCAAGTGCGGCCATACTTTGTTTAAGTCGGTTTCAATTGGTGGCAATTCTTTCTTTTAAATTAGAGAATTTTATGTTAGATCATATATGAATTTAAATACAAAAATAACAATAATAAAAGTTGAAGATATTGCTTACCGGAAGAATTTTGGAATTTGGGGGTGCCGGAGTGGTACAAGGATTATTTGGGTCGTAAGGTGGAATTGGAACGTCGTTAGCGTCTTGTGGCCATATACTATGGATGGTTAATACGGACGGAATAGAAGTATCATAAGTGATTGGCTTTTGGCTGTCGGTACACGTGGCAGGAGGCCATTAGAGACTGAATTTGTAAAAATCTATGGTCGTTGTCGTTTTAAGTGACCGCTGAAGTAATCTCGAAGTATTCAAATTAAATGGTTGTGGATATAATTTCAACATGACTGAGACACAAATCACTAAAACAGCCACTAATATATATTTCCACGACATTATTACAAACAATATTCGACGAAATCTATAATGCTATTAGTTAGTTGCAGCATACATTATATATATATATATATATATATATATATATATAATCAACACGTTTTTCTTATCATTTGCTTATTATTGTAACTAACTTTTTTTTTGACTTTTTGTTTTTCTTTTCATGTGCTTCTTATTGTAACAAACATTTTTTTTTGTCTTATGTATAAATTTAGTACTGCGTAATAATTATTTTCTATTATCAGCCGACTTGACTTACAAGCTTTCTTCAGATCGGCTTACTTTTGTAACAAACTTTTTTTTGAGTAAACACTCGAAATGATTACTTATCTTTTATATTTAAGTACTTTCTCTCACTAAATTTAGAAATAATAAATTTTAATCATTTATGTATCGTTTTATTAAATTTTAGTTATTGAAATATTAAATTTTGTTAATTTAATAATATAATACGTTAAAAGTGATTTAATTTTTATTTTAACCCTTTAATTATAGATAAAATACTAATTATAAGTTCTTTTATAAACCAAAAGCAGCTTAAGAAAAATATAATTTAGCCTTTTTTAAATATGTTTTTCTTTATCTTTGTCGAAACTTTACCTCCCTTACGCCAGCTTCTCACTATTCATCTTCAAAATGCAAAAAATTGTACCTTTTTAAAAAATTTAATTACAAATAGAAAAAAGCATAACAAGACAAGTGTTAGAGAGAGAAAGTAAAAGAGTCTAATTGTTTTTTTATATAAATTCTAAATCTAATCATAATCTTACTTAGAGATGAGGATAAATGAAGACTATAGGGGAAGGAAGAGAATCGCTCGTAGTGAATTTGGATCTATAATCTAAGGCAATATGAGGGAACAAAAATGAGTAGTTTGGCTAACCGATCAAATATGGTTGCTCGTAAAAGGGTGTTCTTTTTTATAGAAGCCGCTAAATTTATTAAAAATAAAAAATATCTAAATTATAATGAAGGTTTACAACTAAGATCATAAACTAAACATATAATAAAGATATTTTTTGAAACACAATAAATCTAGTCACTTAAGATCGCAAAATGACTATACAATGAAATGGTTAAAAAACCTAACCACATAAAATCGAACAAAAGGTAGAAACGAGCAGATCTGGCCGCATCAACCAAAAAAAGATGAAGCTATTAAAAGATCACCGACAAACAGCAAATAGGAAAGATTACCATGATAACAAATAAGCGCTATCTTTGATCAGTCCTGTCAATGTCAAATCCAACCATAAAAAAAGGACAAACGAAAACAACGGCCAAACAACTGAAAATGTGCAATAAAGATATACAAAAGCATGCCCTAAAGACAGAAGAAGATGTGTCATAAAGACAGAATTATTAAAAATAAAAAAAACAAAGATATGTTATATTAAAGCAAAGGAAAAACAAATGAAAATACATAAAATATATCTAAATATATTTGCATTGTTAATAAATTTAAAATAATATAGAAAATCATATTTGAAGTATTGCCAGTATATGAGTCTCATATAGTATGAGTGAATCCAATATTTCGATTAAAATTGAAGTGTGAACACAACAACAACAACAAAACCCTATTCCCATATGCAATGAGGTAAAGGGAAGGTAGGGCAGTAGGCTGCCCCCAACGCTAGAATTGAGAGCAGCTTTCGTGGACACACATAACTACAATGACATAAATTTTGAACCCAATGCTTATCAACCTCCTTGTAATATCTTTTTTCCAAAAAAATTTCTTTTTTATTATTTAATCTCTCATCTTTGTGTTCCATTCAATTTGATCCCTTCATTGAAATCCTTAATAATTTCTTCTACCAATTAAAAACTTGTCCTCATTTAAATCAAATTTCTCATTGTTTCAAGAATTCACTTTTCTTAATATATTCGGTGTAAAATTTTCATTAAAAAATCTAATACAATATATATTCGAATTATAAGTCTAATTTTAAATCATTATATTTTATCGTTAAGAGTCTGTGTGACGAAACAATATCAACATAAATAAAGATTTATCATAATAATTTCTTTTAATTATTTCAGCTATCAATTTAAATTTCACATGATAATTTAAAGATTTAATCATATAACTTAATCATTTTAGCTTATACTTTTAACCTCAAGCGTGGATAACTTATATAAATGACAATAATTGAAATGCTTAAAATTGCAACACATTCATTTGACCTTTTATTTTAGTCAAAATTCAATTCAAAATATGCATATAAAAATATAAAAATAAAATATATAATTCTTTTTTCTCATCAATTTTTTTTTATTTTTTGATAAAATAAAATAAACAAAAATAATTCGTCATACATATAATTAATTTTCAAATTTTATATGATACTAATTAAAATCTAAACGTTAAATTCTTCAAATCTATTTTCTTCTACTTATTTTTGCACTACACTCGTAGCATATTTTTTGTGGCATCTCTTTTTTTTATTTCTCTTCTCTCTATAAGTCTTTTGCTACGTCGTAATGATAAATTTTCAAACTTCTCACTATTTCTTTTACAAAAATCTTTCGTCTTCTCTGGTTTCTCACGATCTTCTATAACTTCCTTTAATAACTGAAGATTCTCATCATGTTCCTTCGATTTTTGCAGCTCTTCTTCAACTTCCTTTAATTTCTATTCCTCTCGAAGGTTCAAAATAATTGAGCAGTAGACCAATTCATCATCTGAATATGAGTTTGAATCATCAAAATCGTCAGAATAGTAGAATCCATATAAACCCTTCCTAAATTCATTCGCAAAATTTCTCCTGAATACATTTTTTCAATCTCAAGACTATATCTATCTTGTAACACCCCCAACCCGTACCCGACCCGGATACAAGTCTGAGGTGTCACATTGACTTTTCAAAACATTTATTTTTACAATATAATGAAAATTTTATTGTTTAACAAAAGAAATTGTATACAAAACTTGTCAGAGCATTTACAATTTAAAACTTTAATTACATGCCAACTATTTTCAATGTACAGAATACATCTAATTCAAAACTCTTTTCTGATCTAATCTTCGGTAAGAAGCAACTAACCTATCTTGCTCCACAATGCTCTTTATTCTTCTCGAAACCTACGTGTGAAACAATCACACGCTAAGTCTATGACTTAGTGAGGCAAATAAATATATAATGTAAAACCATAACCTGTAATCATGCATGAACAATTACTGTTATCACTCATACCCTTATTCATGTATCAAATCCCTATAACACATATGCAATATTGTTGAAAACATTTTTGATGTTTTGATATAACAAATTAAGTTAAATAAATTTTAAGATTTTACAAATGATTTTCCAAGTATATTCAATTGAATTAATCGAATATCAAATTATTACTCCAAGTTTTTTAAGATCAAATTCAAACCTTACTAAATGTGTAAAATTGTGTTTTATACTTAATATATTTTTGAAACAACTTTTCACAAAGTATTTTGAACCAAAATCAAGCCTTAAAATCAATTATTTAAAGGCATGCACTGATGCATCAAACCATGCATCGATGCACCAATGAATTAATTGAACATCGAATGCATTTGATGTATCGATGCACATACCATGCATTGATACATTCAGGGTTTTATGAAAACATCGAATGCATTTGATGCATCGATGCACAGACCATGCATCGATGCAATCAGGCTATTTCAAAACATCGAATGCATTTTATACATCGATGCACTCTTAGTGCACCGATGCACTGAGAGACCAACAGTCAAAATATTTGAATTTTACACTTGATGCACCTATGGTATGCATCGATGCATGAGACGCTCCCAATCACTAATATTAATTGTTTTCACACTTAAACGGCTCTATTGACTCCACTAATCATCCCCAACGTTCAGAATCAATTGAAGGTGTATTTAAATAAGCTTAGAAGCCAACAAGAAACAACAAGCAACTAGAATCAAGAGAGAATCAAAGAGAAAGCATCAAACCTCAAGTTTGAGTATTTCAAGCCTATTTTTCATTCAATATTCATTTTGCTTTCAAGAACACTTATTGTGCTCAATTGTATTATTCTTGAGTGTTCTTTCTTTGTTCTAGAATTGTGCAAACATCTTGCCTTGTGAGGATTTTCTTGTAAGTTTGCAAAATTTGTATTGTTCTCTTTGAGAGAGAGTGTTCTCAAGAATTTGGGGTATAATTCTTGAGGGATTTGCAAGGTTACTCTTTGTCCTCAAAAGAAAGACAAATTAGTGAATTTGTGGAAAATCCTTAGTGTGGATAGCTAAGATAGTGGACGTAGACTTTGGTTGAGAAAGTCGAACCACTCTAAATCGCTGTGCAATTACTTTCAATTTTCTGCAAAAGCTTCCACTAAAATTTTAATTGCCAATTCACCCCCTCTTAGCCGATTCCATCAATTGATTAACTCAACAATTAGTATCAGAGCCTCACTCATTTGAAGGTTTAACCACCTCTTGAGTCGATTCGGGAAGAGTTAAATCGATAAAGATGACGTCCACTTCTGGTTCATTCTCCATGGAAGAATCCAGACCAATTGACGTGCCTCCATACTTCAACGGAACAAATTATCATCGTTGGAAGAGGTTTATGATGATTTTTATCCAAGCATTTGATATGGAAGCCTAGATGATAATCAAGAAAGGATATTCCTCTCCTACAAACAAGGCAAAGAAGTGGAGTGATCAAGAACAGAAGAAAGATAAATAAAACACAAAGGTTATGCACATGTTATATTGTGCAATTGATCCTAATATATATAAAGGAGTTTCTTCTTGTTCAAGTGCCAAGGAAATGTGGAATAAGCTTGAGGAGATCTATGGAGACAAGGAAGAAGAAGAACCAATAAAAGTAATGTCTCTATTAGCTCTCACAGAGCCAAAGGTATCTTCTAACTCAAATAAATTAAATTCAAAATCTTTTAATGAGTTACAAGATGCTTATGATGAATTATTTTTGGAGTTTGAGAGAATGAACTCCAAATATAGGAATTTGATTTCTAAATTTATTGTTAAAACTGATCTTCTTTTGAAAGCTAAAACAGACTTGGAAAAACAAAATGAAATGTTGAAAAAGGAGTTAGAGCTTTCAAAACTAAAATCTAAAAACTTTGAAAAAGAAATTTTCAAATTAAACAAACTTCTTCTAGAAACGAAAATAGATTTTGAAAATCAAAATGAACTCTTGAAGAAGGATTTAGAGCTTTCAAAAATGAAATTTGAAAGTATTGAAAAAGAAAATTCTGAATTGAAAAATAAGCTTGAATGCTTAACAAAAGAAAAAAAAGATCATTTTAAATAATTCATCTAGTTCAATAATGACAATATGTTCACATTGTCATTATCATGGTCATAAGGAACATACTTGTCCTTTAAAGAAAGGAAAAAGATTTAAAATTAGACAAGTATGGGTTCCAAAAGAAACAAGGGGCATTGAAACTAACATTCACAGATCCAAAGCAATTTGGATACCAAAATCGACTTAAATGTCTCTTGTAGGTGTGTGGGAGCAATGGTGATGAAGATGATGATATTCAAGATGCTCTAGCCACACATGAAAAAGGAATGGGTAACTGCTAAACTTAATGTAATTATTTTATTTGGTTGCTCATTTAGTTTATGCATGCATGAGGTTTTAAATGTTCTAAATGATTATGTCTTATCTCATGTATGTTGAAAGATATTGTATGATGAACATAGTAATCTTTGATAATGTTTTATAAACTCTAGTTCATCATATTAATTTTTGGTCAAATTTTTTTTAAATGTAATTGATATCTATTTAACAATTGATATCGATTTTTTTAAGAACTTTGGTTTTACAAATTTTTGACCTTAAACTTTTTAATGTTTATGCATAAATTTCAAATTTTCAATGATATCAATTTTTAATGCATAACATCTTTAAAACTTTATGCATATGCACTTAATCTCTATAATCATCATTGCATAATGTTTTATATGTTAATGGGTTAAAAGCATAATCTTTTGAAAAATGAATTTGATAAAAGATACAATGTCTTATTTTAAATAATTGTGAAATTAATTGACATTGCATCTATTTTGATTATGTTTGTTGGTCATAAAATAGGGATATATACATAGTGGATTTAAATGACTTATGCCTAGTTGCTAAGGATGAGCATGATAGTTGGTTATGGCATAGGAGACTAGGACATGCTAGTATGATTGTTTTGCAACGACTAATTCAAGGTGATTTAGTTCGAGGGTTGCCTAAACTAAAATTTGATAATGATAAAATCAGTGATGCTTGTGCTAAAGGAAAACAAAAGCTTCTTTTAAATCCATTAATGATGTATCAACTAGTAGAGTATTACAATTGATCCATATAGATCTTTTTGGGCCAACTAGGAATACTAGCTTAGGTGGAAAACAATATGCATTTGTCTTGGTAGATGACTATTCTATATATACTTGGGTTCTATTTTTAAGTACTAAAGATGAAGCATTAGAAAAATTCATCACGTTTTCAAAAGTAATCCAAAATGAAAAAGGTTACTCTATAACTAGTGTTAGGAGTGATCATGGAACTAAAATTAAAAATCTTGGATTTACTGAGTTTTGTGATTCTAACTGTATTAGCCATAATTTTTCAGCACCTAGAACCCCTCAACAAAATGGAGTTGTTGAGAGGGAAAATCGAATTTTAGAAGAAATGGCTAGAACCATGCTTTGTGAAAATGATTTGCCAAAATATTTTTGGGCGGAAGCCACAAATACCGCTTGTTATGTTATTAATCGAGTAATGATTAGGCCTATTTTAAAGAAAACTCCATATGAACTTTTCAAAAATAAAAAGCCTAACATTAACTATTTTCATCCTTTTGGATGTAAGTGTTTTGTTTTAAACAACGGTAAAGACAACCTTGGCAAATTTGATGCTAAAAGTGATGAAAGAATGTTTTTGGGTTATTCCTTAAATTCTAAAGCTTATCGAGTATTTAATAAAAAGAACTTTAGTTGTAAAAGAGTTTATACATGTTGTTTTCGATGATAACCTCCTTCCGAGGAATGATTCTTGTGTGAATGATGATGTAGGTGTTATAAATACAAATGACGTAAGACATGACGTTGGAGAACCATCATCAAAGGAAGAAACGAAAAATGAGGAAACTCATGATCCTCTCGAGAATCCAACCATTGAAGAAAGGGAAGTCTCTTACCCAAAGGAATACAACTATGTCAAGGATAGTGAGATTATAGGTGATCCATCCAAAGGGGTAACAACTCGATCCTCTCTTAGGAATATATGTAATTATGTGGCATTTATCTCATGCATAGAGCCTAAGAATATTAAAGAAGCATTGAAAGATGAACATTGGATTATGGCTATGCAAGAAGAGTTAAATCAATTTGAGAGGAGTAAAGTATGGACATTAGTTGAAAGGCCTAATAATAAATCTACCGTAGGTACTAGATGTGTATTTAGGAATAAGCTTGATGAAAGTGGTAATATAGTGAGAAACAAGGCTAGACTTGTTGCTCAAGGGTATACTCAAGAAGAGGGCATAAACTATGATGAAACATACGCTCCCGTAGCTAGGATGGAAGTAATTAGAATGTTATTAGAATTTGCATGTTTTCATGAATTTAAATTATATCAAATGGATGTTAAAAGTGCATTTTTAAATGGTTTTATAAAAGAACAAGTGTATGTGGAACAACCTCCAGGTTTTGAAAATTCAAAATTTTCTGATCATGTTCTTAAATTGGCAAAAGTGCTTTATGGCTTAAAACAAGCTCCTAGAGCTTGGTATGAAAGACTGTCAAACTTTTTAATTGAAAAAGGTTTTTCAAAAGGGAATGTTGATACTACATTGTTTTTAAAGCATAAAGGTAAAGATTTATTAGTAGTTCAAATTTATGTTGATGATATAATATTTGGTTCTACTAATGATGTTCTTTGCCAAGAATTTTCTAAGCTAATGCAAAGTGAGTTTGAGATGAGCATGATGGGGGAGCTCTCATTTTTCTTGGGACTCCAAATCAAGAAAAGAAAAGATGGCATCTTCATCAATCAAGCTAAGTACGTCAAAGATATGCTCAAGAAGTTTGGACTGGAAAATGGCAAACCACATGACACTCCAATGAGCTCTTCAACAAATCTTGACTTAGATGAAGGAGGTAAATGTGTAGATGTTAAATTATATAGTTCAATATTTGGATCTTTACTTTATCTAACTGCAAGTAGATCGAACATTATGTTTAGTGTTTGCTTATGTGCTAGATTTCAATCATGTCCTAAGGAATCACATTTACTAGCTGTCAAGAGAATCTTTAGATACCTTAAGGCCACTCCTAGTTTAGGAATTTGGTATCCTAGAGACTCTAGCTTTAGCTTCAATGCCTTTTCTGATGCGGATTATGGAGGATGCAAATTAGATAGGAAAAGCACCTCCGGTATTTGCCAATTCCTTGGAAATATGCTGATTTCTTAGCTTTCAAAGAAACAAAATTGTGTTGCATTATCTACCACTGAAGCGGAATACATTTCAGCCTGAAGTGTGACAACACTAGTTCTATTTGTCTCACTAAAAATCCCATCCAACACTCTAGAACTAAGCATATTGAAATTAGACATCACTTCATTAGAGACCATGTCGCTAAGGAAGATGTAGTTCTAGAATTTGTTGATATTTTGCACCAATTAGCGGATATCTTTACAAAACCTTTAGAAAAGGAAAGATTTTGGATACTTAGGAGAGAATTAGGTTTAACCAACCTATCTTCACTTAGTGTTTAAAATAATTTTTAGCACTTTTAAGAATAAATGAAAAATGCTTATAATGATAATTTTTTATTGCATTCATTGCTATTAGTTAGGGGGAGTTTATGTTGCTTGATGAAAATTAATTTTATGTTCAAATGTTGTTTAAAGATTAATTTGATTGATTGAACATGATTAATTTTCAATATATGAGTTGCCAATACCACTAGAGTTAATTAATTTAGCATTTTAAGTGTTTAAAACGGATTTTTGACATTTTTGTGCTTCATGCATCGATACACTTAGCAGTGCATCGATGTATCCCTTTGAATGTGCATCGATTCATCATGTTGATGCACCGATGTACGCCTTGAATGTGCATCGATGCATAGGGTCATGCATCGATGCATCCGTCGGGTTTTGGTTAAAAACCCTGATTCTCTTCTTTATCTCATAACCCACAAAAACACTCCTTGCCGCCTCTTTCACTCTAAATTCTCCTCTTGCTTAAAATCAACGAAATTTTGTCAGAATCTTCTAGTTTTTCAACTCCTAATCCTGCTTCAATCATTAATTCGAGCAAAACATCAATACATCCCTCTCAATCCGAAATTTCAAGGTAAACTTTTCTAAAAACTCTATTTTATCAATTTTTGATCTTAGGGCTAGTTTTGATTAGTTCTAGGATGAACATTATATCGGGCATTGGTTATATGATGATTCTAAACTAGATTTTACAACAAATTTCATCAAAAACACACAATTTTTCAAAATTTTCTTTGAAATTCGAAATTTAAAAAAAAAATTAGAAAATCATTGATGTTTTTGACTTCATTATATTGTTTTCATGAAAACTATACATATTATGATTTTACAAATATTATTTTCAAATAGTTTTTCAAAACCTTGCCCATTAGGATTCGGTTTAGAGAACCTTGAATTATTGCGGACTCAATTGAGTTTTGGGATTGATTATTGTGCATACATGTGTTTCAATTTGCAGGTTATATTCCCTTTTTCGATTCCTAAACAATTTCAAACCCTAAATGCCCTAGGACTTCATCGAGTCGTTCTCGTTCAAACCAACCTCCAAATCTCGTTCCTCCTCCTCCTAATAGTCTTATAGGACTTTGTTTCAACATCGTAGAGATGAATTGTACCATAGGTATATGGAGTCTTTTCAATCCTATTGAATTCGGGAAGAGCGTATTCCTTCTCTTCAAGCCATGATTGACATTGATTTTAAATACCTCCCAATTCTAAAAACTTGGAAGTTTGATAAATTGTTTCGTCTCAAACCTGTCGTTTTTCATCAGTTAGTCCGCATTTTCTATTCTAATATGGTGTGCATTCAAAATGATACTCAATGTGGGACTATTGCTATTAGATCCTATGTCTTAGGCCAATATATTAATATTAACCCCACGACTATAGCCTCACGTTTTGGGTTAGATAATGATGGGTTATATAATGAATATGAAAATATGGATTATCCCTATATTCCAAACGCTAGTGTTAGTACCCTTCATTCTCATCACGATTGTTTTCTTCATTTGATAATCTCGTGGTGGTTTCGACTATCTGCTGGTAGGTACTCCACTCTTCGTGCTAGGGATTTATGGTGGATGTATTGTATTAAGAACAAAATCAAAGTGAATCTACCCCACATTATTTTTAGCCAACTAGTAGATATCATAAACATTATTCCTTCAAAACATGTAGAAACATTAGTTTATGGATGTCTTCTTAGTAACCTCTTTATCAAACTTGGTCTAGACGTCTCTCTCGATAATCTTATTCCTCTCCAAAATCCAATCAATCTAACCTCGTTGAAGAAAGCGATTGGAAACAAGACGAGGTAACCGGTCAATGGGTTTTTAGACCCGGTAAGCAAACTCCGGGAGCTAGTTCCTCATGAGCTGCTCCTAGCTCCTCTCTTGCTCCTCCTCCGGCAACGGCTGATGATGATGATCCTGAATTTTAACAGCTTATGCAAGACATCGATGATCACGTACCCGATGACGAGCCTGCACCAGAACCAGCTCCACAAGAGGATCAAATGCCTCCATATTTTCGATCGTTCTTGGAGACATTTGATCTACAGTATGCTTCCATCGAATCACACTTGACTGCTACTCATGAAGTAGTAAATCAACATTTGGACACTTTGGAAGCTCGACAGATGGAGTTTCAAAGGGAGATGCTTGCACGCATGGATGCTCTCTCGCTTGAGATGCAAGCTCGATTTCCTCCGCCACCTCATGATCCTTCTATGGACGAGTAGATCTTGTTTTGTTTTTGGATCTTCTTTGAACTTTTATTGTTCAAACATTTTTGATTACTTTTGGGTTTATTGTTTGGATTGTTTGAAATTGTTTGAGAGGTATGATTTGGATATTTATGGATTTTAGACTTAATATATATTGGTTTGGTTTGCGTTTTCTTTTTAGAGCTTAATGTTTATTAATTTTTCATCATATTAGTTGCATTATGACCAATTATCCATTACATGTTTATGAATATTGATTATGAAACTAATGGCTAATCTATCTTTTGATCTTTGATCTTAGCAGCTTTAGCTATATTCAATTAAAATGTTTAATCAATTGACTATGTTTTTCAAAGCCTTCTTTCACTTGGTTTTTTTAGTCTTTTTTATTTAACAAAAAGGGGGAGAAGTGTTAAGTGTGTGTAAAGTGTGTTAAAAGTTTTAAAGGGGAGAAGTGTTATAGTAAGGGGGAGTAAATTCAAAATTAATTTCAAAACTTATTTTCAAATAAAATCTTAAAATTACTCAAGTGTTTTGTTATATCAAAAAGGGGGATATTGTTGAAAACATTTTTGATGTTTCGATATAACAAATTAAGTTAAATAAATTTTAAGATTTTACAAATGATTTTCTAAGTATATTCAATTGAATTAATCGAATGTCAAATTATTACTCCAAGTTTTTCAAGATCAAATTCAAACCTTACTAAATGTGTAAAATTGTGTTTTATACTTAATATATTTTTGAAACAAATTTTCACAAAGTATTTTGAACCAAAATCAAGCCTTAAAATCAATTATTCAAAGGCATACACCGATGCATCAAACCATGCATCGATGCACTAATGAATTAATTGAACATCGAATGCATTTGATGCATCGATGCACATATCATGCATCGATGCATTCAGGGTTTTATGAAAACATCGAATGCATTTGATGCATCGATGCACAGACCATGCATCGATGCACTCAGGCTATTTCAAAACATCAAATGCATTTTATGAATCGATGCACTATTAATGCACCGATGCATTGAGAGTCCAACGGTCAAAATATTTAAATTTTACACTTGATGTACCGATGCACCTAGGGTATGCATCGATGCATGAGACGCTCCCAACCACTAATATTAATTGTTTTCACACTTAAATGGCTCTATTGACTCCACTAATCATCCCCAAAGTTCATAATCAATTGAAAGTATATTTAAATAAGCTTAGAAGCCATTGATCAACAACAAGAAACAACAAGCAACTAGAATCAAGAGAGAATCAAAGAGAAAGCATCAAACCTCAAGTTTGAGAATTTCAAGCCTATTTTTCATTCAATATTCATTTTGCTTTCAAGAAAACTTATTGTGCTCAATTGTATTATTCTTGAGTGTTCTTTCTTTGTTCTAGAATTGTGCAAACATCTTGCCTTGTGAGGATTTTCTTGTAAGTTTACAAAATTTGTATTGTTCTCTTTGGGAGAGAGTGTTCTCAAGAATTTGGGGTATAATTCTTGAGGGATTTTTAAGGTTACTCTTTGTCCTCAAAAGAAAGACAAATTAGTGAATTTGTGGAAAATCCTTAGTGTGGATAGCTAAGGTAGTTGACATAGACTTTGGTTGAGAAAGTCGAACCACTCTAAATCGCTGTGCAATTACTTTCAATTTTCTACAAAAGCTTCCACCAAAATTTTAATTGCCAATTCACCCCCTCTTAGCTGATTCCATCAATCGATTAACTCAACAAATATAATATTACATGTAAGAACATACACACATATACTCATCACTCATCAATTCCATCATTAGTCTTATTTCATTATCAATATTATTATTATTTATATCACTTTAATACATATCCTCTTATACCTAACATTTTAACCAACATTGGACTCATTTAATCATACAATCCACATATCATCATATAAATCATACCATACCATTCATAGCACAAAAGCATACAAGTCACATGTAATATGTTTGTTATTATCTCTTTATTAGCCCATGTACACATGTGAGAACTATAGATATGTGAGTCTATAGAGGTTGTGCACTAATGTTGTCACAACAGCTCGTATGGGGTCCAAGTGGGGGCTATGAAATTTGTCCCGAATGACCACTATGTCCCGAAGGACCACATATCATATTTGTCCCGAAGGACCACTCCTTAAGAACCATATACATAATACAATAGACCTAATAAGTGTACCGAAGTACCACATACATGTTCCACAGAATTACATATATGTCCCGAAGGACCACATAGAATTGTCCCGAAGGACCGCGTAGACCCTCGACTCTTGGCATGCCAACTATACCTCTAGCTCTCATTTCATTGAACATGGGCATTATGATTTATATCATTTCACATATGCACATAAACACGTAGTTCACTTTCACATATCATATAGCTTCTTTTCACATATTTCATATATACACGTTGATCACTTACATGTAGAACATTTCATAAGTACTTTCTCTTTCATATATTTCATATCACATAGTTCACTTCCATATAAATCACATATCACATATACATGTAAATTATTAATTTATTATTCATGTCACTTCTCATATGATTTCATATTCATTTATCACATAGCTCATATTACTTTGCATGGATTACAAAAACATATATATTATCATGTTTATCATCAAGGTTCATTCACTTAATCTCTTATACGCGTATATCACATATTCGTATCATTTATTCAAATCATGTCACACACATACCATAACATATAACTCAAACACTCATAGAAAATACATACTCAGGTTCATGAATTCATGCATAACGCTATAGGAAATAGACTTATCGCAAGTCTTATTTCCATTAAACATCATATGTTATCTAATATGCACTCACCTGGCCTCACTAGTCAATACCGCTTTTATGATTTCCTTTTCTTTCGATCGAATCTTAGCTTGATAATCGTTCCGGAACTTGTTCATGTTCGATATCTTTGGCTCTTCGCGTGAAGGAAGAAGAAAGAATAAGAAGAGAACTCTGGAGAAATCTCTCCCTTTCCACGTGGTTCCCTTTTCTTATAAAGGAAAAATAAAAATATTGCTTGTCAATTGACAATTTTACCCTTTAATTCATTCCATAATTACTAAATAACCTTCATCATATATTTCCAATAAATCATTGAACTATCCAGTTATCCTACTTTAATCACCAATTTCTAAAAATTTTCAATCTAGTCACTAACTCGATATTAAGGATGTTATATATCTATTTTTTTCTCTTCTCATAGAAGCATCTAAACAACAATTCCTATTTATACACACACAAAAATTAAAAAAAAAAAGCCAATATGCCTATTGAAATTTGTGCTTATTGTTGTAACAAACTTTTTTTTGTCTTCCTATGAATTTATTTTAGGGTAAACTATACCAATGGTACTATTGTTTCAGTAAGATTTTGATTCCCTCACTGAAATTTATAAAGTACTTATCATTAGTGTTATTGATTTGTATCAAAATAGTCACTAACTTTATTCTTTTGTAAAGAAAATGATCACTCCACCGTCATCCCGATAAATTCATGACGTGGCAATGTTAATAAAAAAATTAATGTTTAGTTTTGCCCCTAAACTACTGCTAAAACATCAAATAGGTCCTTAAAAATGATTTTATATCTAATTTATCTCCAAAAGCTTTCTAATTTTTTTAACATCTCACCACCTCCACTATATTCGAACCACCTCAACGTTTACAAATAAATTCGACTGTAGATCGAACACTTGTTTTAAATGCTCTCTTTTCATTTGCTTATTGTTGTAGCAACTTTTTTTTGTCATTTTCTTATCGTTGTAGCTAATTTTTTTAATGCAAATAGAAACGATTAGTTTTATTTAAAAATACATATTCAAAATTATAATAAAAAGTTACAACCATGAACGTAAACTAGACATATAATTATGGCACATTCTTATAATCTTTGACATAAAAAACTAGACACTAAAATCATACAACAACCATACAAAGAAAAGAATAAAAACTCATCCGAACACTCGAACAAAAAATAGATACGAATATAACTTATTGCGTCAGTAAAAGAACAACAATAGGGGATCAAACTGTTGAAATACCATCAAAAATTGCGAATCAGAGTTGAACGTCATGAGAAAACTATCTCTGAATGCAAATTGTATATTCATCCAATCTAAGGATCCAAAGCAGGGAAGATCAGTAGAATAACAAATAAATGACATCTTGATCAGTCGAGACTGCATCAAATCCAACTTCAAAAAAATAAAATGAAAAGAACAACCAAAAAATCGATAAACAAGACCGAAAATGTGACAAAAGACAAAAGGAAAGTATGTCATAAAGACAGAATTACTGAAGAAACAAAAGAAGAATAAAGATGTGATATAAAAAATAAAGAATACCAATAATCAACGACCAACATCAATATCAGTGTTGTCGCCTGCCAAACTAGTGTATCTAACTTTTTTTTGTCTTTATGTAAACTTGTTTTATGTATAAATTTAGCTTTTCAACATGGTTATATTTTATAATAATTTGAAAATTATTACTTGACTAGAATTTATATAAAACAATAGGAGAAAATTTTATCAATATTGGAATCCAATATTTGTTTCTTTGCATTTTATTAAGCTTAATATGAAAAAATAATTAAAATTATATTTTTTTTATTTAAGTATTTAAACTTTTTTAAATCAATTTAAATGTCTAGTGTTATTATTTAGGTGTCTCATTCCTCCCGGTCGTTAAAAATTTCATTACTAATATTTTTCGCATTTTTAATATTTTTAAATTTGTATTTAAAATAAAATAAAAACTTAAAATTATACTTTTTAATAAATAAAAAAAAAAACTCAAAACTTTGAAAACTCTAATACTTTGAAAACTCTAATTCCAAATCCTTTTGCCAACATCAACCGTCATTCTTTGCCACCGTTTCCGTCGACAAACAACCATTAAACCAAATCTCCAATTTTGTTGTCATTGCTGCAGAATGAACATCCATTTATGGGAATCATAAATTTTAAATGATAAAAAAATCAAATTTGATGTATTGCCAGTATACGAGTCTAATATAGTGTGAGTGAATCACAACATGCTACATTATTAATGAATAATATCATTTTTTTTAGATCTTCTCAATAAACATCCTTAAGTATAAATCAAATGACTTCAATGGTTAAAGGAATAACTGTAATTCGTAGAGGTCTCAAATTCGAACACCAACGATTGTAGGGTATTTAAACATTCATTGTCAAATTATAGGAGAAAGAGATTCAAAGGAAACAAGACAAAACCATCTCTATAAGCACACAAAGAAGCTCGTGTAAATAACTAAAGATAGGCGTAAGTCTATTGCAGAAAAAAGAGAACAATTTCCAGAAATATACCACAAAGGAAACAAGACCAAACCATTGACACTGTTTCATTGGATCTAAAGTTCAGACAATAGCACATGATCATAAAAATAATGATAACAATAGTTCATGCATTCGACTTCAAATTACATTCAACTATTGGGGATGTTGAGCTCTCTGAAACAATTTCAAGTAGGAAAAGCACTCCGTGTCACATATATATGCACCTGCAAATCATGATATGCAGGTCAATAGAACTGCAGATAAGAGTTAACAACTAATAAAATCCGTACGAGGTAGTTCCACGTATCCACTGAAACAACAAAAAGCAAACAGAAACCTAAACAATTCAACATCTTGGACATGCATATACAATCCAAAATAATAACAACGTTAATTGAGAACATCACTAGACAATATGGTTAACATGAAGTGCATAGGAAGAGACCAACTCCCATTAAATCTTACCTCTTTTGTTGTAGTTCCCCATCCATCTTAGTGTTCCATATCAATTTGATGCACCTCCGGCTGGCCAACGTATTATCCGTTTCTCGTGCTCTTGTCTTCCATTTATTGGAACCAAGCTCTCAACATAAGCAATCATCTGCATTGTTTCTCGATAAGCATGGATACCGAGATTTTTAAGCTCTCGTGTGGAGGGGTCAAACGACACCAGTTCATGATCAGAGCTCTCAAGAAATAATTCGTCATTTTTCCAAAACCCCAAAGGCCTATGAACTCCAGGAACAAATTCAACACTGAATTGTTTAGTCCATGATCCATTCATAACCCATAAATCAAAAGACTTATCAGTTCCTTCCCTCGGGTAAAAAGTAGCACCAAGCAGTCCATTGAAGTTCAAAATTTGGAGATAATATTGTGCTAGAGTCCCACCAAATTTAGGCAATGGTAAAGTTGAAAACTTTTCATTATCCGTATCAAATGAAATAATAAGGTGATAAGAATCCCCAACTGCCTGCCAATAATAAAACCCATTTATATAATTATTAAACAAAGGAGAACCGTAAGCATGTACCCCAGGAACCGAAATTTCCTTCTATGAATCACTTTTAAGGGAATATAACTCAACTTGGTGGATCCAATCTGCCATCAACCCTTCATCTAGATTCTCTTCAAAGTAATTAGTAACAAATCTAACAACTTTGTAGTCATCAGTTTGAGAATCATACCCAAAACCAAGGCAGGCAAAATTAGTGGAATCTACTGCAGGAGGGTGCTGGACTATGGATTGAGGAAGGATTTTGAACTCTGGTAGATGGGTTCCAAAGGGCAGCCTTACCAGCATCATGTAAACACAAGATCCCATTACAAGCACCATCAACTATAGGTGCATACCAACAATTTTGGAAACAGGGTAAGTGAATATTGTGTTCCACTCTAAAGTTTTGGCCTTTCTCGCTCGAAAGTTGAGAGAAATAATGGATGTCATCATGGGTGTTACCGTGATAGCGTTTGAGGAGGAGATTGAGGTTGTTGTTTTTGAGGTTGTTCTATTGATGTTTGGCGATGAAATGAGGGGTTTGAAAGGATGAAGCCCAAGTCTTTCAAATGCACCTGAAATGTGTCAAAGATTTAACGGGAAGCTTCGACAGGATCTCCAACACCAACATCTCTGGTAACTGGGTTCTAGTTTTGCTCAACCCTTGCATCTTCTTCCTTCCCTTTTTTTTACCTTCTTTGTTTCCTCTATTTTTTTTTTTTTGTTCAAAGATTTTATCTTGGGGAAGATAAATCAGGACTTAAATGAAAGAAAACAAGGAAGACGACAAATCACACGTTTTTGTTTATTTGTTTAACAAGAAAAGGACAAAGGGAGCTTGTTAAAGATGTGGAAGGACAAATCACAATGTTCTTGAAAAAAGAAAAACTAATTTAATCTTAGGATGTGTTTGTTTGCCTGTATTTTATTTTTCTGAAAATATTTTACATACTTTCACGTGTTTGGCTTAAGGAAAATGTGTAGTCAATGTAATTTGCTTTGCAAGTCAACGTAAAATTAAGTCATTTTCCCGTAAAATGACTTGCGCCTTTTTTATCGGTAAGTTGTTTTACACAACTCTCTTCTCTATTGCCTCCACACAAATTACAAGTTCAATTCAACAAATTCTCAATTCTTTCTCCCACCCATCGACAACACTATCCTTTTTTCTGATGAATGTCACCGACGAAAGCACAAGTAAAACTTCATCCTTCTTTTCCATCTTTCTCTTAAACCAAATTTCTTTCATTCATTTATTTTGCTATTTTCTTAGAGCATATAAAGGGAAGATTTTTAAATGATTATTTTCCATTCTATTGTGAAAATGCTTATGCCATTTTCAATGTTGCCTCTGTTTCTAATACGATATTATCTTTCTCCAAATATTTCATTCACCGTAATCTATTTTTGTCGATTCCACATTTCTAACAATTTAGGTGATCCTTTATTTGCTTTTTAGTTTCTTAAAATTTATATTTTTAATTGATTTAGATCTATGGTGAAATGGGTATTGTGCAGGTAGTGTTAATATTCTCTTGTTTTGCCTTCCATGTTCTTCGTTTTTAGTTTCAGTGGTATCCAGTCTTTCTTGTTTGCCCATGCTCTTTCCTCATTCTCTATAAGCGTTTGATTTTGCTTTTGATTGTTTTCGTTTCGGTTACTTATTTCTTTATACTTTTTTTTGTTTGGGATAGTCAAACTTCCATTAGAGAACACGAGGTAATTATACTTTTATTTATTTCTTTCTTCCTTTTTCAATTGTTGTGTGTGTTTCTTTCTTCCTTCCTTTTCGAAAAATCACAGTCTAGTTATTATTTTGTTAAATTGATATGAAATTGAAGGAATTAGAATTTTTTTTAAGAGAGGAATTAGATTTGTTAGATCATGAATTTGGGACAAATATAGGAATTGATCTATGTGAGCATATTGATGTAATTCTAATATATTAACGAATGAATTTTTATTTGAAACTAGAGCTCGTTAATCTGAGAGAGTTTCTCTTCTATTTTTTTCCTTGATAATGATGTTGACTTTTGGAAAAATGAATAGCAGTTTGATTAACTATTATATTATTTTTAAAGATGAGAAGAAAATATTTGTTATGAATTCACAAAAATGATAGGTGAATGTTGTTTTTATATTCCTTACTTGAAGTGGCTACACACTGACTATGGGAGCTATGTTCTTTTTCAATGCCTTTGATAACACACAAGTCGAAGTGTACAATTTAACAGCTAAAGTGCGCTGATTACAAGATATGGTAAAAGCTCCATTTGTATGCTCAAGTTAAGCATTCTTTCCTCTGTATTTGAATATTTCAACTTAGTTTACTGAATGACAGGTGAATATTTGATGACAGAAACAAGTGATTGGTTCGAGAGGTTCCTCTAGTAGTTGTATGTGTTAGTTGTATATAAGTTAGTTGTGGTCAGTTGTAATTTGCATGTTCCATTAAGGTTAGATCTCTTTTACATTTAGAATCGGATCACTTAAAGTTGCTCAATGTTTACCAGCAATGGAAAACTAATCAATATCGAGGAGGCTGGTGTAACGACCACTTCTTTTACATGTCGTATTAATTATAGACTTTAACAATCTGTTGGTTTGATGTGTTGTAACACTAATTATGAATTAGACAATATCTTTGTATTGTTATGGTTGGATAATATCGTTGTCTTAATGTGATGTATTTGTCATAACCATTTTTCTTAAAAACAATTAAATGTTATTTTAAAAAAAACGATTATGACTTTAATTTGGAAAATTTAGTGATTTTGGATTAATTTGGAATTAAATTGAAAGGAGTCGCCATCGACCTTTGGGTTAGGTAGGTCAAATACCTAAAAAACGTCTTTTAAAACAATTTAAAAAAATATTTTTTAAGACGAAAACTGGTCTGCGTTTACCAAAGATTCGTTTTAAAAGGATACGGGAGTCGGTTACATGTGGGGAAGGATAAACACCCCCACAATGCCCAAAAACTGGTACTGAATCGCTTACACGTTATTGTAAATGGTGAAAATTACAAATCGAATATAAAATTAAAATATAATTCATATCGAAATTAGCAATCCTCCATTGAGAAAGCTAACTCGACTATTTCTTATCAATAAAAGAAGAGAAAATAACCTCAGTAACCAAAAATACCTTATAATATACGATTTTAACCAACTTTTTTTGGATTTGCCAAAATGACCAACTAAATCGCAATACGATCGATAATTCGCAACGCGATCTCCGGTATCACAAATCAGTTTCCAGATTCGCAACGCGAACTTCGACTATCGCAATGCGAACTTGGACTATCGCAACGCGAACTTGGACTATCGCATTGCAAATTTCGACTATCGCATTGCGAATTTCGACTATCGCATTGCGATAGTCCAAGTTCGCATTGCGATTTATTCCAAATTCGTTGCGATAGTCGAAGTTCGCGTTGCGATTTTGGACTATCACAACGAATTTGGAATAAATCGCAACGCGAACTTCGACTATCGCAACGAACTTGGAATAAATCGCAATGCGATAGTCGAAGTTCGCGTTGCGAATCTGGAAACTGATTTGCGATACCGGAGATCGCGTTGCGAATTATCGATCGCGTTGCGAATTATATTTCGCATTGCGATTTAGTTGGTCATTTTGGCAAATCCAAAAAAAGTTGGTTAAAATCGTATATTATAAGGCATTTTTTGTCACTGGGGTTATTTTCTCATAAAAGAATGTTCCCTCGTTAATAAATATATGAATCGAATATAAATAAAAATCAACAATTTGCATTCGCTTACAATGAAATAAATTTGAATTAAAACAATACACATTGTATCACTAAAATAAATAAATTAACTAGTAGAATAAAATTGATTTATTTCAAGTTCGTATTTGTTCGAATGTCGTACCGGATTACACCACTTCGATCAAATGGTGTTTTTCATTCCCATTCTACAAATGACGTTCTTGAAAAAACATTCGAGTGAAAAATTAATATCAAATAGAAGAAAAGATACTGGATAATAAATATTTAAAATAAAATTAATAAATAGCTAAATAGAGGAATAATAATGAAATAAAACAACACAAATAAAAATACATAAATAAAGCGAGCATATGTACACACTCTACATATAAATATAAAGTATACAAGTACGCTTAATTTATTATAAAGTAACACGTAAGACATAAATACAAAAATATATAAAGTAACATATAGAAAGCTTCATCGTGTACATGTATACGGCAAATATAGCATTAATATACTGAGGTATGAAACAAATCTAATATATATAATTGCGTTAATTACTACCAATATGAAAAACAAATGTTAAAGGTAGTAAATGTTAAATGTTAAATAAAAGGAAATATATATAAAAACGTAACATGCTCCAATCAAAAAGGCAAAAAATAAAAGGATATAGTTGACTAAACCGATTAATAATAATAAAATTAAAAGGCATTGAAAATACAAACAAACCGAAATAAAAGGGATAAACAGACAATAAATGGACATACATTTGGACCAAATTAAAATAAAAGAAAAACAAAAGGTAAAAAATAAAAAAAAAATCAGAGTTATCGAAGGGACTAAATTGATATCATTAAAAATTAGAAGCACTACAAGAAATATTAGCCCAGAGATTAAAATGAAACTTACATAAATTATAGGTCAGATTCGAATATCAGCAAAAATACACAATACACAAAATAGGTGACTAAAATGAAATATAAAATAAACAAACAAACTGAAAATGAAAGTTTAAAATTTCATTACGTGACTAAAATAAAAGTATTACAAATAAAGGACCCTCCATACGCAATAAAACCAAACGCTAAAATACCATCCTAATCCCTCATAAAACGGCGTCGTTTCGGTTAATATATATATATATATATATATATATATATATATATATATATATATATATATATATACGAAACAAAGGCCAAAACAAGGCCATCTTCCCCATTTCATTCATTCCAGCAAAACAGAGAGGGAGAGAGTTGAGAACTCTCTCAACCCCTCGTCGGAGAAGAAATCAAACCGCCACCGCCGGTGGCACTCACAACAGCCGGCGGTGATCGGAGAGTAAAAAAAATCACATAGTGCTCCTCTCCTCTTCCTCTACCCGAAACCCATCATATTTTAGCCTAAATACAACCCCTAAGCTCTAGATCTAAAGAGACTTTACCTTTGTAACACCCCAGAAACCGGCGACCTTTTGGACTCTTCGGTGAATCCAATGATGGTAAGCCCCTTTCTCTCTTCTTTTTCTTTCTTTTATGTGTTCTCTCTTGGTGTTTTGTTCGAATCAGATTGAGGTTCCCTCTATTTTTTTATTTCGATATCTCTCTGTTTCTCTAGTTATCTCTATTTTACTAAACCCGAATGGTTCCCCTTTTTTGATCTGGTTGCTTTTTCTTTTATCTTGCTTTGCATGTTGATTTGTTGATGGATGTGAGGCCTCAAAAATAGGATAATAATATCCTATATTTCTAGGATAATCATTCTCTGACTTGATGTTTATTCTTGTCACTGTTGGATGTATGTTGTTACTGTTTTGGAAGCTGTCGGGGTGAAGCTCGGCTGGAATTTGAAGAGTCACACGGCGACATCTAGGAGCTGGAAAGCCAAGCGGCGCGGCTGGCTGTTAGCTTTGGTTTAGGGTTTGATAACCCTAATTGAATCGGGTCACTGAGTTGGGTCATTGGGCTTCAATCGGGTCGAGTCATATTGAGTTGATATTGGGTCGGGTTAGCCAATTGGGTTCTGGCTTGAACTTGTAATCTGGGTTAAATCCATTTGGGCATTGTACTGTGGGTTAAGGGCTTGTAAACAAAAATGTAAATTATAAATTATAATAATAATAGATAAACATATAATAATAATTATTAATAAAATATAAAATAAAATACCCGGACAAAAACGAGTGTCTACAGTATTTTAATTATACACTTTTAAAATATTATTATTATTCCAATGTGATGAACTATTGTTGTTTTAATATGATGTAATTTTAATTATTTACTTTGATAATATATTTTTAATACATTATCAAGATTATATCAATTAAACTTACATATAATATTAATTATAAGTTAAAATTTAATTTTAAAAATGCTAATAAATATGTATAATGAATACTTCAAACCTAAAATTGTGTATTTATAACGCAATCAATATAAATTATTAATGTTATCTACAAATTTAATTTGGTGTACTTACAGAAATAAAATATTTAATTACAAAATTTTATAAAATACAATTTTATAAAAATAACTTTAAAAAATTATAAGGTAAATAACAAGAAAAATATAAATATGCATACATTTTTAAAAAAGAAAAAAAAAACAAATTCGGTAAATTGTTTTCAGAAAAACTAACCAAACAGTGTAAACCATTTTACAATGCATCAACCAAACAATGTAAAATGTTTTCTGGAAAATATTTTCCAGAAATGTAATTCATATTTCAAGAATTCATTTTTCGAAAATTGTTTTCAGTGAAACAACGGACCCTCAGATTTACATTATTAAAAATTAATAATTATTGGCTTAATAACTATCAATTATATATAGAAATGTATTGACTTGATTGAAAACAGGCTGAATGAAATTATACTATTAAATTAAATGTTAAATTTGTTAAAAAATAATATGAAAGTATATATCATATTAGTAAATAGTTTTTTAAAACAAAATTTAAGGACATTTTGGGATTTTATAATTTTATTGAAGGTTTATAAATTTAATATGTATTATGTGCATCATGGTCTAAGAGTGTCATGTTTTTTGTTTTTTTTTTTGTAACATACAAATAGATTGGAGTAATTTGTACTAAGATTGAAACATTTAGTGTTAAATAAAAAATAAGTACCAAAGTGATAATAAATATAACTTTAAGGATCAAAATATCATTTACCTTTTCTATAAAAAATATGCATTTTTACTACTAAATTATGTTCAAATAATATTTTTACTACTAAGCTTTCAAAAATTATAAAATAGTCATTAAACTTTCGATTCAATTATAAAATGATCACTGCATCGTTGTTAATTGCTGTCAAAGGTATGACATTAGATGTTAAATTAATGAGAAACATCTCATTTGGCCTCTCAATTGTAACTAAATTTTTATCTTGATATCCTTTTCAATATTTATAAGAAATAATTCGAACAAATTTAAAAAAAATCAGAAATTTTTACTATACCTGCATAGATGCTTAGCATAGTAAAGAGTATGACCATTTGCATTGTTCCAGTTCTTATCTGCATCTGCAGGATCATAAGATTCTATTTTATGCATATTCAAAATGCACGAAAACACGGTTATCGAATCGAATAAAAATAAATCTAACAGAAAAATTAATTTTATATTATTGTAAATGCATTACTAACTCTGTATAAGAACACACAAAGGCACAAGGAATTATTATATATAACTCTAGTGCAGAAGAAGAAACAATCTCTAGAAACATTCCACAAAGGAAACAAATTGAAATCACTTCAAGAATGTTGAGAAAACAAGCAAGCTCTTAGATTCAGTACACACACTTTTATTCAACCAATAAAAGATGATTACAAGCCTTACAATCCCTGCACCTTATATACCAGCTTTACTAAGCTTAAACTGCTTAACAGAATTTCATAACAACAATCTGTTATGCTAACCAACTAGCTTCTAGACTCTTATTAATTCTAGAACCATCCCAACCATATCATGCATGAGCATGCATGGAAGCACGCGCAGGACTGCTGCATACATATGCAGTGCAATAACTCTCAACATTCCCCCTGCTTCTTCTTCTCTTCTTTTCTTCTGACCTTGAACACACTATTACAGCAAGCTCTAAAAACTAATTACAACTAATTTCTAACATTCAACATTTTTGATGAAAAAAATGAACCATTGAATTGAAAGTGCTTATGCTTCCTTCCATTCACTTGAATCGAAAGTGTCGATGCTTCTTTTTGTTCTTCTTGAATCGAAAATGTCGATGCTTCCTTCCGTTCACTTGAATCGAAAGTGTCGATGCTTCCTTTCGTTCTTCTTATTCACCTTCATTTATTTCATCTTCATCCTCTTATACAAGGATCCTTGACAGACTTTTTTTTTTCCGGGACGAGCAGAGTGCATGGAAATGGAATTGGGAGGCAGGGTCAGGGACAAGTGCGGATATCATCTTGTACAGCAGGAGAAGACCTCCTTGGATGGGTTCACCCCGTCCTTGAGTGTGACTCGATTCGCGGACAACTCGCCTTTATACGAATCAGAGTTGAGGGCTTTTCAGCTTACATTGGTGTAGATTTCCCTGATGACGATCTCGAAAGTAGTATGAACGTTGGTAGATTCGAGGGCCGATGTCTCCATGAAGAACAAGCCTTCTTCTTCAGCAAGGCTCTTGCCTTCCTCCACGCTTACTTCTCTAATGTTCTCCAAATCACATTTGTTCCCTACCAGCATTCTTATCACAGTAGTATCACAATGCGTGGTAAATTCATCAAGCCAGCGTTTAATGCTGTCGAAGCTACTACGCCTACTGATATCATAAACAATAAGAGCACCAACAACGCCTCTTTAGTAAGTGGAAGTAACAGCTATGAACCTTTCTTGACCAGCAGTGTCCAAGATCTGTGCATTAATTTCCTTGCCATTAATTTCCACGCATTGGGTCTGGAACTCTACTCCAATGGTAGCCTTTGAGTTGTTATCGAACTCATTCCTTGCGAAACGCGACAAGAGGTTTGATTTTCCCACGGCCGAGTCACCGATCAGCACGATCTTGAACAAGTACTCCTCGCCTCCTCCCTCTTCTTCATGCCCACCCATGTCTCTGCTATGTGTAAGAAAGGTGCCATCAATGGCAAGGTGAGCATGAACCGGTTTAGTCTCTGTACGCCGATGGCCTTTCATTTTAAACGTCTCTGGAAATGGAAGCCGGCGGCAACAGAGGAGGAGGAGGACGAACTCAACGCAGCGGACGAACAACAAGGTTAGGACCGTTTGGCGATTGATACCATGTTGAGAAAACAAGCAAGCTCTTAGATTCAGTACACATACTTTTATTCAACCAATAAAAGATGATTACAAGCCTTACAATCCCTGCACCTTATATACCAGCTTTACTAAGCTTAAACTGCTTAACAGAATTTCATAACAGCAATCTGTTATGCTAACCAACTAGCTTCTAGACTCTTATTAATTCTAGAACCATCTCAACCATATCATGCATGAGCATGCATGGAAGCACGCCCGGGACTGCTGCATACATATGCAGTGCAGTAACTCTCAACAAAGAATAATGTATATCTAACCTAATTACCTCTGTTAATACCCTCGATAACGATTTGGTTCGGTTAAGAGTAGCATAATACAACTACAATCCAAACTATCAGCAACCATAGTTGAAGTGAGAAACCAACTTGCATTTATATAACACAATGCCAACATGTAAGCAGTTGGTTGAAGAAAGAGGCAGGAAAAACATAGACAAACAGCGGTTGCCGGTAGTTTGAGTTTCATTTTTACAAGACAAGACATGACCATAATAACAACGATAATAATAATAGCTCCCATATTCAACTTCAAATTACATTCAAACTACTGGAGACATTGAGATCTCTAAAGCACAATTCAAGTAACAAAAGCACTCCATGCACAACATGTATATGCACACCTACACATCATGATGTGCATGTTGTTAGATCATGAAACAAGAGTTAAAACTAATCGATTCCACAGGAAGAAACCTCACAAATTCATTAAAACAATAAAAAACAAACAGGATTCAACCACGTTTCTCTGTATTTACAAATCAATAGAAGACATATATGGAGAACCAACAATAATAGCATTATTGAAAAACCTCATAAGACAATATAGTCGGCATAAATTGCACATAAAGAGAGAAAATCCCATTGAATCTTACCCCTTTTTGTTGTAGTTCCCCATCGATGTTCGTGTTCAGCATCAAGTTGATGCGTCTTCAGCTGGCCGACGTATTATATGTTCCTCATGCTCTTCTCTTCCATTGACTGAAACCAAGTTCTCAACATAAACAATAATGTAAATGGTCAAATTAGTATGGATTCCAATATGTTTAAGCTCTCGTTTCGAGGGGTCCAACAACACTAGTTCATGATCTGGGGTCTCAAGAAACAATTCACCATTTTTTTCAAAACCTCAATGGTCTCTTAACTCCAGAAACAGATTCAATACTGAATTGTTTAGTCCATGATCCATTCATAACCCATAAATCAAAAAACTTGTCGGTACCTAGCAACGGATAAACAATAACACCAAGCAGTCCCTTAAACTCCAAAACTTGACCAACAAAAAACCTACAAAATTCAGGCAATGGTAAAGTTGAAAATTTTTCATTAACCATGTCAAATGAAAGGAAAAGGTAATCAAAATTCCCACTTTCCTGCCAATAATAAAACCCATTTTTATAAATATTGAACTCAGGAGGACCATCATAAGGATAAACATCAGGAGCTAAAATTTCCTTCTATGAATCACTTTTAAGGGAATACAACTCAACCTGGTGATTCCAATCAGGAATTCTGCTTACATCTTCTTTATGTACAAAATAATTTGTAACATATCTCACAACTTTATAGTCATTAATTTGAGAATCAAACCTAAAACCAAGGCAATCAAAACTAGTGAAATCTGCTAAAGGAGGGCTAGACACCGAGGATTAAGGAAGAATTTTGAACTCCCTAGTTGATGGATTCCAAAGGGAAACCTTATCATCCCTTCGTAAACACACCAATCCATTACAAGGTCCAAAATCTGTAGGACCAGACCGACAATGCTCGAAAAAGGGTAAGTGAATGTTGTGTTTTACTGTAAAGTTTAGGCCTTTCTCGATGGAAAGTTGAGAGAAAGAATGGGTGACTTGGGTTTGGAACTGACAACGTTTGAGGAGGAGATTAAGGTTATTTTTTCTGAGGTTGTTTTGGTATGTTTCGAAATGAAATGATGGGTTCAAAAAGATGAAGACCAAGGCTTGCAGACGCACCTGAAACGCATCAAGGATTTAAAAGGAAGATTTGAGAGAATGTCCAAAACCATCATTTCTGGTACCTCGATTCTAGTTCTGCAATGCCCTTGCATTCTCTCTATCTGTGTTTATCGATGATTGTATTTGGGGAACTAACAAATCCAATGAAAGTGATTAACGAGAATTTTTCTTATTTTCTATTTTGCATGACGAGAAGGGGCAACGACAATGTGCAAAGATTAACAATTAAATGTTCTTGGATTACACTGACGGGCCAGACCGAGCCCCCTACTTCTTCTCTAAACCCATAGCTTATCCTAAATCAAATTGAATAAAGTATATAAATGATTCTCGACTATAACATTGTATTATTGAGTCTCATATTATTAAAAATTATGAAATGATTCTTTGACTATGGGATGTTGTTTTATTGAGTCATTCAAATATTAAAAGTTATAAAATGATCACCCAACTATTAATATATTTCAAACTCATCTTTTTCTATTAAAAATTAAAAGTAATCTAAGTTAAACGACTGACAATGATATAATAAAAGCTAATTCTAAAATCTCAAACGACTATCATATCTCAGTCAACATATTAACACCCAGTTCAGATTATCATCAAACTTTTAACAAAAAATGATGAGTTTGGAACATATGAATAGACATGAGATCATTTTGTAACTTCTAATAGTCGATGAACTCAACAAAATAACACTCTATAGTTGAGGGACCATTTTGTAACTTGAAATAGTCAGAGACTAAATAAAATAACACCATATATCCATTTTAATTTAGAAACTAATTGTGTACATTTTTTTTAAATATATCCATTTTAATCAAAATAATAATAATTTTAAGTATTTCTTTTGATAAAAGAAAATACTTTATATATTTATATAAAAATATACTTTATAATATAAACCTATTTATAGAGAGAGACAAAAATCGAAATCATGTGGGTCCCACCTTTACCCCTCCATCTTTAAGACTAAATCTTCGTAGACTTTTTAGCGCACGGTCAAACTGACACCCACCTCTCTCCACTTTTCTCATGATGGGTTTTGAACGCCACACTCTTATATGCGCCTATCACGTGTGGAGAGTCAGTCCACACAGTAGAAAAAGAGTTGAGAGTAAAGCGAGTTGTAGGGAAAAAGAGAAGCATGGGAGGAAGGTGGTTTCGGACAAAGGACGGGGGCCCACTTCCTAGAAAAACCGCCAACCTGGGTTTTGAAACTGCTCTGACAAAGATATCCATACCCTCTCATTACAAACACAACACCTATAATGCATCTAAAAACAATGGTAACAATATTCAAATTACTAAATATATAATTATATACCATATCATTCAAAAATAGGGTAAAGTATACAAATGGTCATCCGACTATAGGATGTTACTTTTTTTAGTCTCCTAACTGTTAAAAGTTATAAAATGATATTATGATTATATAATGTTATTTTTAGTCCCTTAACTATTAAAAGTTATAAAATGATAACCTAACATTCATATATTCAAAATTCATCCTTTTTTTAGTAAAAAAAATTGAGGTCATATGAACTGCACGTTAACTTGTTGACTGAGATACGATAGTCGTTTAAGATTTTGATATTATATTTTCAACATATCTTAGTCAGTAGGTTCGCATTTAACTCAGATTGTTGTCAATGTTTTAACAAAAAGGGACGGGTTTGGAACATATGAATAGAAGGGTGACCATTTTGTAACTTTTAATAGTCGAGAGACATAACAAAGCGACGTCTTATAGTCGAAGGACTATTTTATAATTTTTAATAGTCGAGAGACTCAATTTATCAAATATGAATCTTTCTCTATATATCTTCTAAAATCAATCATCATAAGTAAGATGATTATTCGATCAAGTTGGAAAAATTTAATATTAAGTTTGTAAAATTTAAATCAAGTAAAATTAAATAAATTTATTTAATTTTTATTCAAAATTAAATATAATTATTTATGATATTATGATACTTGTTGGTTTCAATTTAAACAATAATTCTCTCTTATCATGTATACATACATACATACATACATACATATATATATAGTAAGATTTATAATATCATTTAATAAATAAATTATCATATAAAATTATTTAATATATTTATAAAAATATTATTATTTTTTATTAAGCTAAAAGTGATTACAAAGTAGTATTTGTTTTAAATATTCTCAATCATTTGACAATGACCATTCAATCACCCTTGTAGTTGCTGATGCTCGAACTCATGATCTTTAGAAACATTAAAAATTCCTTTAACCACTGAGGTAAATTGGTTCGCGAATTTATAATATTATTTTTAAAAGAATAATTTTTCTAAAGGATAAAATATTTATTGAATTACGATGAATTCAAGAAATTGATGTAAATAACAAATTTACATAGGGTTGCATATATAAGATTAAATTGAAAAAAAAATATAAAATTAAGAAACAAAATTAAAAATGAGAAAAATTAATTTTCAAAAGAAAATTAAAGTTAAACATTTATTTTATAATGATTGAGGAGTACATAATTCAAATTTGATAAAAAAAAATAAACTAACGATGAATTAAAGAAATAGAAAATATTTAAACTATTCACCGGCAATTAAATTATTTAACTGAAGATTAAAATAAATCGTTTTAATTTTCTTTATCTACTTATATTATTAATAATGTTTTTAATCTTCAATTATTGAGATTAAGTGGTTAAATTAAACAGTAAGCGAAGCCAGCTAAGGTTTGAAAGAAACTTTGAAGAAAAATGGAAAAGCAGAAGCAGAGAGATTTCACTAGTCACTTACTCACTTTCAACCATGCTTAGAAACAAAAATTAAAATCAAATTAAAGATGGACAATAAATCTAAAGTTAAATCAACTACTCTTATCTATGTCACTTTGCATGGTTGGATATGAGCTGTCAAATTAACAATTTTTTCATATATATTTTCATTTTCCATAAATTTCCTTCCATAGTCTCCTCAAAAACCCTATAAAAAGTAAACAACTCTTTAACAAACCAACCCAATTCTCCCACTTCTCTTTTCCATACACACTCTTTCTCAGCTTCTTTGAGCCTTTACCAGTGTTGGGGTTTAAAGTTTTTGCAGATTTTGGGTTATTCTTAAAGTTTTTAACTTGTTTATTTTTTGGCGGGAAAGTTTGCTGTGTTCAATATTTTCTTGAAGAAGATTAGAATGAAACTGACTTCTGGAATTTGGGGTCTTTCCGTCAATAAAATCTATCAACTACAAATTTCCTTTTGTTGAATTTGGGTCCTTAGAAATTTCAACTTGCAGTACAAAGACCGAGTTTCAGCTCTTTGGCCAATGCAAACTTTATGTTCTTGGTGGGTTGCTGAAATCCTTACTTCTTTTGCTTTAAAGCAGATTTTTTTTTTTTTGGAAATGCTACTCTGTTTTGAATGAAACTGGAGTTGGCTGCTTGTGAGTGTAAGCATGCTATTGTTTTGTATTATTGTATGCCTCAATGTTATCTTGAAAAATATTTGTTTAATCATAGTTCTGTTGAGTAAAATGATATTTCGTTGGTATTGTTAAGTTGTTCTTATTAATTGAACTTCAGATTAGGTGTATTTATGGTTCATACATGGATATGGTTTCTTTCTTTTTCTTTTCAAAAACTGGTCCCACTAAAGATCATTCTTTGGATAATCACTAATGATCATGCTTTTTCCACCGTTTGATTAATGGAATCATGTCACTGGTTTTGACTTACTCCAAGAATGATTTAATTTGCATATTTGTATTGTTTTTTTTTCCTTTCAGTTTTATATGTTTGTTTTTCCATTGATTCATGCAACTATTGTCTGTTTGTAAACCTACAGTTAAATAATAATTAGGGAGGTATTGTTTTAAATTATGCTGTTGTGATTAAATTAATGGATGATTATCCGCTGACCAAAGAATGGATTTTCCTCCCAGTTTATCATATTCAAATAATGCTAGAGGTGTGAACTGAGAATGAGATTAAGTTGATTTTTATGCTTCAAGTTGGTTATGTTCTTCCATGGATTCTGACTAAATTATAATGCTCAACTAAAGTATCAATTTTCCATTTTGCTCTCACCTACTTCGGCTCGTGTGCGAGTTTCCGAGACGGTATTCGATTTTTCCGGCGAATTTTATATATTCCAAGGGTCATTGGTTTTGAGTGCTTTAGTTTTGCTCTTGCATTGAATCTTGAACGAGCTGAGAATTGAGGGAAAATATGTAAACGAGTTTGAATCGTTTATATAATCTTGCTTACATGGATGATTTCATGTCACATTAGTTAGATGCTGATGATTTCAAAGCTTTCAATTCTTGATTAGATGGTCTTATATTAGTAAGATGAATGTTCTTCGATAATCTGCATTTGATATCTTTGATACCCTTTTCATGACTGTTCAGCTTGATGAATGAAGTCAGATGAGTTTCTGTTCATGGTGCTATTTCAGTGTGTGATACTGTTTTTTTTTTACTTTTTTATAACCAGTGAAAACTGGATAGAGATCGGAACGATGATGGAAAACAAAAGGAGCCCTTGCTCTGTTGATCATACCAGTTTCACTTCTTTGGCATCAAAACGACAGAAGTCCAACTTATCGACCCACACCAAAGTATTTAGCCTTTTTTACTCAAATTTATGTCTCCTCTTAGGAATATATATTCTTCTATAGTCATTTCATAGTTATACTAAAGGAATCCCTCTCCTTTTTTCTAAGGAAGATGCCTAATTTATATCCGCATGGCATAAACTACATTCTCGACTTATTTTAGGGGTTATATTCTCGAATATGGTCACGATTGCGTCTTCTGCTATTATTATTTTATCTGCAATGTCAAATTGGTTTCTAGCAATGCAGAATTTCATCTCTTCATTTCTTCTTTCTGCATACTAATTACTAAGTTGGATATGGTTTGTTTGTAGCTAATAGAATCCTAATTTACTCCTTTTTTGCAATAGGATAAGAAAGATAAGGTCGGGGAACGAATTGTGACTCTGCAGCAGCTTGTTTCGCCATACGGAAAGGTACATTGATATTTTATGCATCCATTATTATGGACATCATTAGTGTGGCAAAATGAATTTTGGGCATCCACTGGAGTTTTTACCTACAAACATCCTGTATTAGTGCTTAATCTGATTTTTCTATGATTTTGAAGCTCTATTTGGTTCATTGCAGACAGATACAGCATCTGTTCTCTTGAAGCAATGGAATACATACGGTTTCTTCACGAACAAGTTAAGGTTGGTTTTTCTTGTCCGTTTACCTAAATTATCGTAGCATGCGTATTAGTTGGTGTTAGTTGCAATTTTTAAATGCATGCTTCTAAAGATCAGCAATTGAAAATTCAGTGATCATATACAGCCTATTAATGACTTATGATTTACCAGTTGCCGTTATGATTTTAATTATCGTTGTAACATTATTAATGGCTATGACCTTGGTCAGGTTTTGAGTGCTCCGTATCTTCAAACCGGGCCAATAAATAACATGCAAGCGAGCATTAAACCGAACCAGGTACAAAAATAAATTAGGATATGTAAACATAAAGCCCTATTTACTTCTCATGCTCAACCATTTGTCACATTTATGTTGAAACACAATAGAACCATGAATTTAGGGAGCCATCATTGGAAAATTATGGTCTGATTTTAAATCGGTTTCTCTTCCAGGATGTAGAGCATTATAGCCTGAGGAGCCAAGGAATATGCCTCGTTCCAATATCGTATACCGCCGGAGTTGCTCGTAGCAACGGTGCCGATATTTGGGCTCCCATCAAGACCACATCGCCAAAATTCAACAAGGCTGTCTCACCATTCAATTGACATTTTTCATCAGCGACCGATAGTCTTTGAACATCACTTTAATGTAGTTTAAAAGGTAACCAACTTAATATCGGATGCACAAAATTTCCTAATGCACTAATACAGGATGTTTGTAGGCAAAAACTATTAGGCCTTGATCCGTAGGATTCTGGTATCGAAAAATGCATTCCGAATTCGGTGCTCGGATTAAGCTGCATTTAATCAATTCGATTATAATTGCTCTGTCCTGATCGTTTAATGTAAATTGTAAATTGATGAAGATGAGCTGAATTGCTACTTTTAATTTGTATGTAGTAATGTTGGTATCCGAAGCGAATTTCATGGCTAGTATTTCAGCAAAACTATCAAACCAATGAGCACCAATCCGTCCAAAATCTCAACAGGTATCCTGTATGGGCTATTCGATTCTTCAGGTATCCCTTATCACGTGTTCGTACATTTCGAGATATAGGTACGAGAATATGATCCTCTAAGGACCTTCCAACGACATGAAAAAACTATCAAAATACTCATATTCAACACTCACATCCAAGCATGAACAACCTAAAACAAGACCTCTGCAAGACTGCAATCCATTTACCTCTAAAATAAATAACTGAGGTCAAGAATGAAAATCATCACACACAAAAGCAGGATTTTTGGAGTAAATGTTGAAGATGGGGAATTAGCTACTTGGGCAGAAGTTATTGGCTGTTCGGTAGGATATCTTCTATCGGAATATTTAGGACTGCCTTTGGGGTACAAGAGGAATTCGGCTGCTATGTGGGATCCTATAGTGGCGAGATTTCATGCTAAATTGAGTGGTTGGATAGCCAAATCGTTGTCGATAGCGGGAAGGGTGGTATTGGTCAAATCGGTGCTTTGTTCTTTACCGATCTATTTTCTGTCTATGTTCAGAATTCCAACTGCTGTGCTACTTAAACTTAACTCTATCATGACTTCTTTTCTGTGGGGGGTTCGATGGACAAGGAAAAAATTCATTGGGTCAACTGGAAGTCGGTTACTAAACCAAAGAAATTGGGGGGTCTAGGGGTCCCTAATCTAGCACTAATGAATCGAGCCTTACTAGGGAAATGGGTATGGAAGTTTACTTCTGAAAAAAAGTCTTGGTGGAAGAGAGTAGTTTTTGCTGTTTACAATCTGGATCCGAATTCCATTATTTTGGGGAATTCGTGGTCAGCTCGTGCATCGTGGATTTGGAAAGGTGTGGTGAAAAACTTCTTCAACAGTGATGATTTTGGAGATTGTCTTAGAAGGAATATGCATTTGAAGGCTGGAAATGGGGAAGCTGTGGAGTTTTGGAATGATGTATGGTTGGGTGATGTTCCCTTGAAAACTTTGTTTCCTAGACTTTATGTTTTATCAAATAATAGAGCGGGCAAAGTGATGGAGTTTATGGTGAAGAATGCCTCGGGTTGGGTGTGGGACATCCAAATAAGAAGGAACTTGGCTGATTGGGAAATAGAACAGTGGCTGCAGTTGATCACTATGTTGAATAATACCTCCCTTTTTCCTACTGAAGATGATTGTTGGATTTGGTTAGGGAACGGGGAAGGAACTTTCACAGCAAAATCTTGTATAAACTCTTTCTTTGACTAAGGTCATTTTGAGCAGAATCATGTGAATTGGGAAAAGAGTATTTGGACAGGTTTAGCTCCCCCAATGGTGGAAATGTTTGTTTGGTAATTAGTGCAGCAAAGAGTACCGGTTAAAGAGGAGTTAGCTAAGAGAGGTGTTGCAGAGATTGTTGATCAGCTTTGTGTTTTGTGTGGTCGGGAGGTGGAATCAGTTTCCCATTTATTTCTGCATTGTAGGGTTGAGTGGGGTCTGTGGTCTTCCTTCATGAAATGTGGAATGTGTCGTTGGTGATTCCAAAGTGTACCATGGACTTTATAATTTTGTGGGACGATTTTATGACTAACTCTTTGATTTGGAAATTCATTCCTAGGGCAGTGATGTGGTCGGTTTGGAAATGTAGAAATGAGATTATCTTTCAGAAAGGAAAGTTGGATTTGGTCAGATTATCCTTCATTGTTAGATTTAGAGTGGCTTCCTGGTTTAGTGCTCGTTTCAAGGATGTGGGCATTCCTTTAGATTCTCTTGTAGGTGATTTGAAACTTGCAGATTTGGCAGGCAGATCAGGAAAGGGTTGCTATCAATCAGCTTACTGGGTTCCTCAACCGGATGGGTTTTTAAAGTTAAATGTTGATGGAGCGATGGTTTTGGGGTGGGAAAAAGGAGGTATTGGTGGTCTGGTTTGGGATAGCAGTGGACTATTGTTATAGTGGTTCTCTGAATCAGTAGGGGGTGGTCCTCCTATCTTGGCAGAGTTGTTGGCAATTAAAAGAGGGATTTGTCTTATGAAGGAGTTGGATTTTGTCCCAAATCAGAGATTTATCATGGAATCAGACTCATCTAACGCTCTAAAGTGGATCCAGAATCCGGGTTTAAGCCCCCCTATGCATCTATCCTTGGTGAAGGATATAGTTTCGAGTTTGACCGGAAAAGATATTATATTTAGGCATATTTTGAGGGCGGCAAACTGGGAAGCTGACAAACTAGCTAAAGATGGGATATGGTGATTTTTGGGTTATATGATCGTGATGATTAGTAGGAAATTGATTTTCTTGTTTGTTAGGTGGTTTGTTTTAAGTCTTATGTTCATCAGTTGAAAGTTTAGGAGTTTGTTCAGTCTTTGTACTTAGGCTCTTGTGAATAAAAGTTTCTTGGCACTCTTGTCCTTCTTCTTTGTTCCGTCATGTTACCTTCATAACATGGCAGGGCTTGAAGGAGGTTTTAATGAGGCCTACTTTCTATAAAAAAAATGTCTGGAAAAACAAACATGCAAAACCAAGCTAACTCTTTATAAGCACACACAAAAGCTCATGTGAATTATCATATATATATATATATGCAGAAAAAAAAGACAACAATTTCCAGAAATATTTCACAAAGGAAACACTTTCAAGAAAGTAGTGTTAACCCATTTACCCCTGCAAATACCCTTAACAATGGCTTCACACAAAACAAGACCAAACCATTTACACTGTTTTATTGGATCTAAAGTACATATAATAATAACAATGGTTCATATGTTCAACTTCAAATTACATTCAACTATTGGGGACGTTGAGCTCTCATAAGAAAATTCAAGTACAAAAATTACTCTGTGTATGGCATATATAAGCACCTGGAATCATGATATGCAAGTCAATAGAACTGCATATCAGAGTTAACAACTAAGAAAATCTGTAAGACGTAATTTCGTGCATCCACTAAAACAAACCAAAAGCAAACAGAAACCTAAACAAGTCAATAACTAGGGTATCTATATACAATTCAAACAATAACAACAATATTTGAGAACATCACTAGACAATATAGTTGACATAAAGTGCATAGGAAGAGACCAAATCCCATTAAATCTTACCTCTTTTGTTGTAGCTCCCTATCCGCCTTAGTGTTCAACATCAATTTGATTCACCTCCGGCTGGCTGTCGTATTATACATTCCTCATGTTCTGATCTTCCATTCAATGGAACCAAGCTCTCAACATAAGCAGTAATGTGCATTGTTTCCTGATAAGCGTGAATACCAAGATTTCTAAGCTCTTGTATGGAGGGATCAAATAAAACTAGTTCTTGATCCGAGTTCTCGAGAAATAACTCGCCATTTTTCCAAAACTCTAAAGGCCTCTCAACTCTGAGAACAGATTCAACACTGAATTGTTTAGTCCATGACCCGTTCATAACCCATAAATCAAAAGACTTATCAGTTCCTTCCCTTGGGTAAAAAATAACACCAAGCAATTCATTGAAGTTTAAAAGTTCCAAATAATATTGTTCTAAAGTCCCACCAAATTCAGGCATTGGTGAAGTTGAAAACTTTTCATTAACCATATCAAACGAAAGAATATGGTGATCAACTCCAACTCCTTTCCAATAAATAAACCCATTGACATAATTATTAAACAAAGTAGAAGCAAAAGCATAAACCCCAGTAAAAGAAATTTCCTTCCATGAATCGCTTTTAAGCGAATATAACTCAACTTGTCTGGTCCAATCTGCCATCAACCCTTCATCTAGATTCTCTTCAAAGTAATAAGTAACAAATCTTAAAACTTTGAAGTCATCGGTGTGAGAATCATACCCAAAACCAAGGCAATAAAAACTAGAGAATTCTAGTAGTCCAGGAGGGCGTTGGACTGTGGATTTAGGAAGGATTTTAAACTCTCTGGTAGATGGGTTCCAAAGGGCAAAATTATGTCCAACTACTCGCTCTGCTAAACACAATATTCCATTACAAGGGCCTTGAATTAAAGGTGCATGCACAAAATTATCGAAAAAGGGTAAGTGAATATTGTTTTTTAGTCTAAAGTTTTGATCTTTCTCAGTCGAAAGTTGAGAGAAATAATGGATGTCATCACGGGTGTCACCATGACAACGTTTGAGGAGGAGATTAAGGTTATTGTTTTTGAGATTGTTCTGATGATGTTTGGTAATGAAATGAGGGGTTTCAAAAGATGAAGACCATGGCTTACAAACGCACCTGAAACGGATTAAGGATTTAACAGGAAGCTTTGAGAGAATCTCCAACACCAACATATCTGGTAATTCGATTCTAGTTTTGATCAGCCCTTGCATCTTCCCTCTTTATCTTCTCTATTTCCTTTGTGTTTTTCAATAGATGATTTTGTTTGGGGGAAAGAAGATGAGAACTAATATGAAAGAAAACGAAGACAGAAAAAACTTATAACAGGTAACATCAAACATTTTTCTGTAACAAAAAAACTACAATGAAAACTGATCATTGGTTACACTACTTTGATGGGCCAGGTTGAGCCCTTTTAAAACCCATTAGCTTATCATAGATAGGGTTTGCACAATATTGACTATATACAAAATATTAGTATTTTAAAATAATTAAAATAATATATTTAATAATAATATATATGTAATCATTTATTATATTTTAAATGATTAAAATAATCTATTTTATAATAATTTGCTACATTTTTACTATTAAAGAACATATTTTAACATTATAAAAATAAAAATAAAACTCTAAAACTTTAAATATGTTATAAATATAAATAAATTAATTAACAATTTATATAGGGTCGGATCGGATCAGTGATATTTTGCATGAAATACACTCTCACCCTGACTCGAAGTTATCTATTTATATAACTTGTTATTCCATAAACCGTTGTAATATCAAATATTATTAAGAATTTTATTAAGGGTAAATTATATTAATGACATCTTACGTTTTTTTTTTGATCCGTTTAGTTTTTGTCACAAGTTTAAAAAGTTTTTGGTTTTGGTCACTTTTATTTTTGGTCCTTGTTAGTAAAAATGGTTAAATTTTAATTTGACCTCTGAATTTAGACAAAATATTAATTTGACCTTAAATTTTACATAAAATAGTAATCTAACACTTAAAATCTATATAAAAGATGAATTGACCCCTAAATTCAGTCAAAGTTAACGTCTCTACTCGCCACTCATTGTCGTCGTCGCCCACCACATTTTTCATCGCCAGTCATCGTCGTTGGTTGTCATGTCAGCATGCAATGCCATGTAAGCTTGATACTTCATCTTCATACGTTGATTGTTTGTTGACTAGCGATTTTCATTGACATAGGAACTCCTTTTCCCCAAATGAATTGTTCGAGGTTAAATTGCTTGTCTATATATATAAGGTTCAATTACACAATGTAATATTTGTTATTTTTCACATATTTAGTATTGTTAAATGAGTGAAAAAAGAAGACTAAGATTAACAATAGAAAATGAGAAGATATTCAATAAAAAATAAAGAATTAATCTCATTCAACTATCTCTACTCATCCTATAGTCCTAAATCAATATTTAACTAAAAATGTTTTATGATATATAAATAGATCCTAATACGGCCAATGACTGCCCTACAAGTAGGATTGGGTTTGAGGAAGTCAAAATGGCTCTTAGAAAGATGGGAAGGGACAAAGCTGTCGGTCCTGATCAAATTCCTATCACTGTGTGGTTGGCCCTAGGAGAAGAGGGAGTTAAGTGGTTGACCAACATCTTTAATATTATTCTAGAGACTGCCAAGATGCCAGAGGAGTGGAGAGAGTCTACGGTGATACCAATCTATAAAAATAAAGGAGATCCCCATCGTTGTGGTAACTACAGAGGTATTAAACTCCTCAGCCATACCATGAAGCTATGGGAAAGGGTGATAGAGGCTAGGTTGAGACAAGTTACTAGGGTTTCGGAAAACCAATTTGGCTTTATGCCAGGCAGGTCTACCACGGAGGCGATTCATCTACTTCGACGGCTTATGGAGAAATATAGGGAAAAGTCTAGAGATCTTCACATGGCGTTCATTGACCTTGAGAAGGCTTATGATAGTGTTCCCCGCGATACGATCTGGAAGACTTTTGAAACGAGACGGATCCCAACTGCTTATATCCGGGCGATTCGTGATATGTACTGTAGATCTACTACTTACGTCAGGACTACAGTTGGCGACACCGAGGCATTCCCGGTGGAAATCGGACTCCACCAGGGGTCGGCTCTTAGCCCTTACATCTTCGCCTTGATCATGGACGACATCTATTGTGCGACACCAGACGGTGTACCATGGTGTATGCTTTTCGCTGACGACATTGTCTTAGTTGCTGAAACAAAATCTGCGTTGAATAGTAGACTGGCTACCTGGAAGACTGCTTTGGAAGAAAAAGGTTTAAGGATCAATATTGAAAAGACAGAGTATTTATGTTCAAACTTCAATGGGAACCAAAACGATGAAGATGTAGAAGTATGCATAGAAGGACATGTTCTCCCCTCAAAGGATTGTTTCAAGTACCTAGGGTCTATGATACATAAAGATGGGGGTGTAGATGATGACGTTACACACCGTATAAAGGCGGGATGGCTAAAGTGGAGGGCCGCTACTGGAGTTCTGTGTGACAAGAAGGTCCCTCTAAAACTTAAGGGAAAATTTTATAGAATGGCAATAAGACCAGCGCTGTTGTATGGATCAGAATGTTGGGCAACCAAGAAGGATCACGTAAGGAGGATTGAGGCCGCAGAAATGAGAATGCTTCGATGGACATGTGGTAAGACTCTGAGGGATATGACGACAAACTCTGCTATTAGGATGTCCTTGGGGGTGGTGTCTGTTTCTGAAAAATTGAGGGAGGGAAGACTACGGTGGTTTGGGCATGTCCTTAGGCGACTACCGTCGGATGCGGTAAGGAGGGTAGAGTCGATTACAGTCGACGGTGCCAGAAGGAAATGACGACCAAGGCGAAAGTGGGAAGACTGCTTGAGATCTGATTTGAGGGATTTAGCCCTTACCGAAGACATGACCTCTGATAGGAAAATATAGAGGCTAAAGACTAGGGTAGTCGAGTAGTGTGGGTCACATCTATAGGGTGTATCATCTCTGTCTTCTTTTAATGTCTTTGTAGTATTTTCCATGACTTATACTTTTTATACGTTTCTGTTATTGGTATTTATGAAGGATTAGAACTGGGCTTGCTAACGTTGCCTTCTGTGTGTCATTCTCTTCATGTTTCCTCTTTTAAATTTAGCCGGATCTTATCTTATGTTTATGTCTATATGCAGAGATTCTTTCGCAGGGATTATTATGCAGGGATTAATTCCCGTTACAGACGCACATATGATTTTAATGACTGCATATGAATACTGTTTAGCTATGTATTTATGTATTTATTTATACATGCATTGCATTTTATCTAAATTTTTAATTTTCTGACTGCCGGAGGTCTTCCACGGAAGTTACTCTCAACCTGGCGTTGGGGGTAGCCTACTACCCTACCTCCCCCTTACCCCATACATATGGGAATTGGGTTTTGTTGTTGTTGTTGTTGTTGTAAATGGATCCTAATATATATATATATATACATACATATATATATATATACTTCAAACCCAAAATTTTGATTTCAAGATTATTCAGGTTGTTGAAAGATAATTAAATTATCACAAATTCAATAATCCAAAACCTCTAGCCTCATGTTTTTTTTCTAATTCCCTTCAGTTTAATATTGAAATCAATAACAATACTAGTCAACAATTTAATAAAACAATACCAATCATCATCAATTTCAGTTTAAGATGCATATTAGATGCAACAATCATGCATATTTGAGGGAGTTCAAATTTTATTTTATTAGAAATAAATAAGTTTGTAAATGAGCTAAACGAACACGAACAAAAATATGTTCATGTTTGTTCGTTTAATTTTAACTGAACATGAACAACTAAATAAATATAATTTTTTTTATTAAATCTCATATTCAAATTTGATCTGACCTAATAATATTTGTGTATAGTAAATTTTATTAAATCTATAAATGCATTTAAAATTTTTATTATTGTTACTTATTCTATTAATTTTGTTTATGAAATTTAATGGAGAAATCATAATATCTATAAGATAAAAGCCCATAATTGCATCATTTTCCTTTTTGCAAGCCTTCTATGGTCAAGAAGATCCACGTGTTTTTATATATGTTCAGTTAATGTTCAAGTTGATGACTAGATCGATAAAAGAGCTTAATTGAAACGATATTAGTATTTTGAGAAGTAAATTAGAACATTTAAAATTTGGGGACCAATTCAAAATATGATACATAATTTAGGGATGTCTAATAAAAATAAAATAAGTATTAATTTTACAATCTCTACTCATTCTCAATTTCTAACATCGAGGTTTTTTAACGATATCAATTTTTTCTTTTATAATCGAGAGTTACTGATTTAGGTTGTTTTTTTTATATAATTATTAAAGTAATAAATTTTACTTTCATTTTATAGAGTCTAAATTAACATGAGATTCAATCAAAACAATATTTTATTCAAAGATCTATTTAATTATTTTCTAATTTAATAGGATAAATTTATTATAAAAGCCTTGATTATTTTTAGAAAATACTGTAACCCCCTAGACCCGGCCTATGCGTTTCGACTAAGTCTAGTGGATCACATTATGATTATTAAAGACATTTTCCGAAACCGTTATTCCATCAATATAAAATCACATTATAAATAACATGAAATTATAAACAAATTATACTATCAAAATCCAACTCGTAAATATAGTACCAATAAGTAATAAATTAATTTAAAACATGTCTTCAAATTCAAAATCACAATAAACCGAACAGTAATAGCAAAAGAGTCATCATTATAAAATTCGATATTTTAAAATAAGGTCCATGTCACCAAAATAAAGTCAACTTACAAAATAAAAACATTACAATCTGATTTACTTCAAGAGATATGTTGATCCTCCAAGTGCTCGAACCGAGGTATCTAACCAACAGTATCTGTAAGGGGGAAAACATTTTCGAAAGGTGAGCTAAGCTCAGTGTGTCCCAACATTTCCATAAAATCACAATAGGTACAAATCATAGTCTAGTAAATCTCACAATTTCGTAAAAGAGTTTAACTTTTGAAAATCATAGTTTAAACCATTTTCTGGTACACCATCAGTAGTTCCCAAAAATTATTTTCCATATAGCTTACTTTATGCACATAGCAAAAAGAAAGCCGACTTAAGGATAGGCTATGAAGCTTGTATCCTTAATCCCAAGTCAATAAGTCCATATAGCTTACCCTAAGCACACAGCAAAGGAAAGCCGACCTAATGAAACATCTTGGGGCCCTCAAGAGTCACATTAGGCCCATTTAGCTTGATCAGAGCTATTCCATCGTAATTCAATTCCAAAACTCAATTGCACCGTGACATAAATTCCATAAATCCAAAAACATGGTAATCATATACCATTTCAAAACAAAAATTAGATAGCAGCCATACTCCATAAATTGTCACATTAAATTGGTGCATCCATAAAACAATAACCAATGAATTCGGTGCACCACGCTCTGCTATAGTTTTCGAACCTATTTTATAGTAACACTATATTACTTATGGGTAACATAAATAAATCTCTAAAATCATAAAATTTACGGGTCTTACGGGTGAATACTGGCACACGTGGTTTAACTGATCTAGAAGAGCTGTGTCGAGCTGTCGAACGATCCGTATAGTCTCTTGTACCTTCAAACAATAATAATTTATCAGCCCCAAATCTTACTTAATTGTTCAAAGAAAAAATTCTTAAGTATATAAGCATTTTGAGGGTTTGACTATCAATTTAGGTTAATTTGAGTCTGAATTTGGCCAAACGGATTGCGTAATCGGAATCAGGACGTCGAAAAACATAAAGTATGACTTTTCGAAAATTCAAATTCTTGGTCAAAGTCAAAGTCAACCACTTTGACCGTCGATTTGGAGGCCTTCGGTTTTGAATTTGGCAAAACGGACAGCGGAAACGGATTTGGCACGTCGAAAACTATCAGGATAGGTATACTCGGAAAAGATTAACGGTCGTTTAATGCTCGGTCAAAGCCATTTTAAGTTTTGGTCAAAGGAAGTCAACGGTCAACGGTCGGGTCGGGTAGGGTTGGGTCAGGTCAGACCGGTCAAACCGGTCAAACCGGTTCAGACCGGTCAAAACGGTTCGAACCGGTCAAAACCGGTCGAAACCAGTCAAACAGGTCAAAACTGGTTGAAAACCGGTCAAACCGGTTTCCAGCAGCGTCCACTCTCCCTGCAGCGGCGCGTGTGGCGCGTGAGGCCTTTTCCGGGGCCCTAAAAATCCCGAAAAAAATTCTAAAAATTATTTTGAGCAATTTCGAGATACTTACAACGATCGGTTCAAATTTTTGAACGGCGGAGAGCTCGATTTCAACTCGGTCGAATCTTTGACTGCTCCACCAATGCGCCACCGTCGATGGTGAACAAGGTTGACACCGGCGGACTCGAAATGGCACAAGGAACATGATGGTGCAGGAGGTGTCGTAAACGGAGCAACGATCGGTGGTGAATTTAAGATTTTTCCGGCGATAGAGCTAACAAAAACGACGATACTTTGACTGTAAATTCCCGACGTTTGGCCGCGTTTCGCTTCAATTAATTTGAAGGGTTTGTTCCTCGCTCGATGATGAACACAACGGTGGTTTCAAAACAATGATCAGAATTCGGACGGCGTCGGAATCGAGTTTGGAAGTTGTGTGCGTGAGGAAAGATTTGTGAAATTGATTTCTGTTTTGAAAAACAGAAATCATGCATAAATAACAAATGCCTGCCGACACTCCAAGGGTAAATTCAGGGCTTGGTCCCTGAATTTTCTTTAACTCTAAAACAAGCTCCAAGTTTTAAAATCTTTCAATTTAGTCCCAATTTTCGCCAATTTTCACAATTAAACCCTCCAATTTCAATTAAAATATTATTTTGAAAATCGGGTTGTTACAATTCTCCCCCTCTACAATAAATTTCGTCCTCGAAATTTACCTTATGAAAAATAGATGAGGAAATTGAGCCTCCATTGACTCCAATGTCTCCAAAGTAGCTTCTGAGGGGCCTCTATTACTCCACTGAACCTTGACCATTGGAATACGCCTATTCCGAAGAACTCGTTCATTTCTCTCTAAGATCTGAATGGGCTCCTCCTCATATGACAAATCAGGTCTCAGGTCTACATCCTCAACCTGAATGATGTGATCTGGATCTGGATGATATCGCCTCAACATTGATACATGAAAGACATCATGAATACGACTGAGCTCAAAAGGTAACTCAAGCTGATATGCAACAGGTCCTACCCTCTTCAAGATACGAAATGGTCCAATAAATCTTGGACTCAATTTACCCTTACACTCAAATCTCAATACTTTCTTCCAGGGTGAAACTTTCATAAAGACCTGATCTCCAACCTCAAACTGTATATCCTTCCTCCTTTGATCTGCATAAGATTTCTGTCTATCAAATGCCTCTTTCAGACGGTCACGGATTAATCTGACTGTGTCCTCCGTCTCTCGCACTAACTCAGGTCCCAACGTTTTCCTATCACGCAACTCAGTCCAACAGATCGGAGTGCGACATTTACGCCCATAGAGTGCTTCATAGGGTGACATACGAATGCTGGTCTGATAACTGTTATTGTAAGCAAATTCAGCCAACGGCAAAAAGTTCTCCCAACTACCATGAAAATCGATTACGCAACCCCGCAACATATCCTCTAGAATCTGAATCACTCTCTCAGATTGACCATCAGTTTGTGGATGAAAGGATGTACTATAATCCAATCTTGTTCCCAAAGCCGTATGTAGCGCCTTCCAAAATCTTGAAGTAAATCTTGGATCTCGATCAGAAATAATAGACAATGGAACACCATGTAATCGTACAATCTCTTAAATATACAATCTCGCCAGCTTGTCCAAAGTATAATTTACCCGCACAGGAATGAAGTGAGCTAACTTTGTAAGTCTGTCAACAATCACCCAAACTGAATCCTTTTTCGAAGGAGTCATAGGTAAGCCGGTAACAAAATCCATAGTAATACGCTCACATTTCCATTCTGGAATCTTGATAGGTTGTAACAAACCTGATGGATGTTGATGTTCTGCCTTAACTTGCTGACAAGTCAAACACCTAGCCACAAAATTCGAAATGTCCTTCTTCATGCCGACCCAATGATACCTCTCTCTCAAATTCCGATGCATCTTATCTCCACCGGGGTGCATAGCATATAGACTACTATGAGCCTCAGTAAGGATAGTCTGCCTCAACTCAGCATCATTAGGCACACAATACCGACCTTTGAAGTATAAAACTTCATCCTGATCAAGGGTGTAATCTGAGTTTGTCCCTTGCTCTACTTGCTCTAAAATGGAAAGCAATGAGCTATCAAGGGGCTGCTTAGCCTTGATCTCATCAACCAAGGTCGGCTTAACTTGCAATTCTGCTAACAAAGTGCCATCGTCATATAAATTCATCTTGGCCATTAAAGACCTCAACTCTGATACCGTCTTTCGACTCAAAGCATCCGCTACAATGTTAGCTTTACCAGGGTGATAATCAATCACGCAATCATAATCCTTTAGAAGCTCTAACCAGCGACGTTGTCTCAAATTAAGCTCCTTCTGGGTCAGAAGATACTTTAAGCTCCTATGATCCGTGAAAATGTAACACTTCTCTCCATAAAGATAGTGTCTCCAAATCTTCAAGGCAAAAATTACTGCTGCCAACTCCAAATCGTGAGTAGGATAGTTACACTCATGCGGTCACAGCTGACGGGATGCATAAGCCACCACCTTACTTTCCTGCATTAAAACACAACCAAGTCCTGAATGTGACGCATCACTATACACTGTAAAATCCTTCCCGGACTCTGGTTGAATCAACACCGGTGCTTGAGTCAAAACCGCCTTTAATTTCTCAAAGCTTTCCTGTTGTGCCTCGCCCCAGTCAAACGACACATTCTTCCTTAACAACTTTGTCAAAGGAGAAGCAATGATCGAGAAGCCCTCAACAAAACGTCGATAATAACCAGCCAAGCCCAAGAAACTGTGGATCTCAGATACGTTCTTAGGTCGTTTCCAATTCATAATAGCCTTTATCTTGCTGGGATCGACCTGAACACCTCGCGCAGAAATAATATACCCTAGAAACGACACTTCTTGAAGCCAAAACTCACACTTTCTTAGTTTGGCATATAAACGATGCTCTCTCAAAGTCCACAGAACGATCTTCAAATGCTCGTCATGCTCTGCCTCAGTACGAGAATAGATCAGAATATCGTCAATGAAGACCACCACAAATTGATCCAAATATGGTCGGAACACCCTATTCATCAAATCCATGAAAGCTGCAGGAGCGTTCGTCAAACCAAAAGGCATCACTAAAAATTCATAATGACCATATCTAGTGCGAATGGTCGTTTTTGCAACATCAGATCCTTTAACTTTCAATTGATAATACCCCGAACGAAGATCAATCTTAGAGAATACAGTAGCTCCTCACAATTGATCAAATAAGTCATCAATCCTGGGTAGTGGGTATTTATTCTTGACCGTCATCTTGTTCAATTTCCGATAGTCAATACATAATCTTAGCGACCCATCCTTCTTTTTCACGAACAGAATTGGAGCTCCCCATGGTGAATTACTATGTCGGATAAATCCTCAATCGAATAATTCTTGCAATTGGATTTTCAACTCCTTAAGTTCCTTTGGAGCTATACGATAAGGTTCCATAGAAATAGGTGAAGATCCCGTATAAGTCTCAATCTCGAACTCTACCTCTCTATCAGGAGGTAACCCAGGCAACTCCTCTGGAAAAACATCAGGAAACTCGCTAACTGTACGAATCTCCTCGATCGTGGACAATGCACCTTTGGTGTTCAAAATACAAGCAATGAAGGACTCATATCCCTTCAGGATCATACGATCAATTTCCATCGCTGAAACTATATTGGAGAGATAACCACGCCGTTCACCAATTAACACAACAGTCCGACCATCTGAAGTCTTCAGAGTAGCCCGCTTGTATTCGCAATCTAGATTTACCTTGTGTTTATTCAACCAATCCATCCCAAGAATTAGATCGAACTCCTCTAAAGGAAGCTCCATAAGATTAGCGAGAAAAATTTCTCCCTGAACCTCAAGAGGACAACGCCGAAATACTTTATTCACTAATACCGCTTGTCCTACTGGACTCGTAACTGTAACAGTATTTTCAGTGTTCTCAATCGAAATCTGAAGGTTTCGAGATACCGAGCTCGATACATAGGACTGAGTAGAGCCATTGTCCAATAATGCAAAGTATGGGGTAGAATAAATAGTAAATGTACCTGCAATAACCTCAGGCTCATCTCTGTCATCACGATGTCTAGTTGCATAAACCAAAGCTGGTTGTCTAGCCTCAGAAGCTGTTGGCCCTCTATTTTGCTGAGGTCGGGCTCTACTGTCTGTCCTGGACGCTGATCCTCGAGTCTTTCCTTGACTACGATCTCTAATTGGGGTCTGTACTGTAGTCTGCAAATGCACAGGAGTTTGGGTAGCGGTCTGCTCAAACGAAGCTAGCTGAGGACAATCCCTCCGATAATGACCACTTGATCCACACCGATAGCAAAAACCCATCTTCTTACGACACTCTCCTGAGTGCTATTTACCACAATACTCACAAAGGGGCCCATTATAATACGACGAGGAACCGCCTCGACTGCCAACTAACGGTGAGGATGCTGCAGGCCTGAAACGTGTATTGCTTCTCTGAGGGGCTGAAGTACGAGTCCTCTTCTCGGACTGTGCTGATGACTCCATCGGGCCTGAAAATTTCTTAGATCGTTCCTGATCAACATGCTCTCTACCAGAAGCTAAAACCTCCACCTCTTCAGCATCTTTGGCTCTGCCCACCAGCACATCAAATATTTCATCCTGATGGGTTACAACTTGCCTACGCAGCTCGTATCTGAGTCCAAGGGCAAATTTACGACATCGATCTCTCTCAGTAGGTACCATACTGAATCCATACTTCAGCAACTTCAAGAACTCGATCTCATACTTAGAAACAGTCATGTCTCCCTGAACCAAGTCTTGAAACTGTTGTCGTCTCTGAGCTAAGTAGCGCTCTCCCAGAAAACGACTACGAAAGCGATCCTTAAAGAAATTCCAGGTCAAACGATCGGTAAGAACACTACTGGTCACTGACTCCCACCAAGTGTAGGCATTACCATCTAACATTGCTACAGCACCCAGATATCTCTTAGTTGAGTCCAAACCCAACTGATCCATGCGTCTCTCTGTATCCTGGAGCCAATCCTCAGCTTCAGTAGGAGCTCCACCAATCTGTCCCCCAAAAGTTCTAACTCCATTGGCAATCAACGTCTGTGAAATAGGAACCTCAGATACAACACCAGTAGCTCTGACTGCTCCCTGTATTAACTGCAGAAATTGTCTACCAAAATTCTCATCCAAAGTAACTCCGGTAGACTCTGACTCAATATCGGTCGCTCCTATAATCGGTGTAGTCATGCCAATACCAGCGGTAGGAGGCAGATTCGTTGGGGACGTAGGAGCAGGATCATCTATCGGAGGTGGGGGATCTACTCGTATCTCATCAATTGGATCTGCAAATCTAGCCACTCGACCTCGTCCACAGCTAGTTCGACGACCACGTCTAGCACTCATTTTGGTGGATCTCGAGATTACTACAGAAGATAAACTTAAGGTTAGATAAGCACTTGGAGTCTCAAACATAGCTAAAATCTTAATAACTTTGTGACATGGCCTTAGTAACTCGTTTTGTAAAATATTTCAAAACTGTATTTTCAATGTGGACTCATACACAGTCCGAGGGTTAAAAACCAAAAGCTCTGATACCAATAAATGTAACCCCCTAGACCCGACCTATGCGTTTCGACTAAGTCTAGTGGATCACATTATGATTATTAAAGACATTTTTCGAAACCGTTATTCCATCAATATAAAATCACATTATAAATAACATGAAATTATAAACAAATTATACTATCAAAATCCAACTCGTAAATATAGTACCAATAAGTAATAAATTAATTTAAAACATGTCTTCAAATTCAAAATCACAATAAACCGAATAGTAATAGCAAACGAGTCATCATTATAAAATCCGATATTTTAAAATAAGGTCCATGTCACCAAAATAAAGTCAACTTGCAAAATAAAAACATTACAATCTGATTTACTTCAAGAGATATGTTGATCCTCCAAGTGCTCGAACCGAGGTATCTAACCAACAGTATCTGTAAGGGGGAAAACATTTTCGAAAGGTGAGCTAGGCTCAGTGTGTCCCAACATTTCCATAAAATCACAATAGGTACAAATCATAGTCCAGTAAATCTCACAATTTCGTAAAAGAGTTTAACTTTTGAAAATCATAGTTTAAACCCTTTTTTGGTACACCATCAGTAGTTCCCAAAATTATTTTCCATATAGCTTACTTTATGCACATAGAAAAAAGAAAGCCGACTTAAGGATAGGCTATGAAGCTTGTATCCTTAAGCCCAAGTCAATAAGTCCATATAGCTTACCCTAAGCACACAGCAAAGGAAAGCCGACCTAATGAAACATCTTGGGGCCCTCAAGAGTCAGATTAGGCCCATTTAGCTTGATCAGAGCTATTCCATCGTAATTCAATTCCAAAACTCAATTGCACCGTGACATAAATTCCATAAATCCAAAAACATGGTAATCATATACCATTTCAAAACAAAAATTAGATAGCAGCCATACTCCATAAATTGTCACATTAAATTGGTGCATCCATAAAACAATAACCAATGAATTCGGTGTACTACATATTAAAACCAATAAAACAGTTCAGTAATAAGTAGGGAATACACCTCGATAATAGGTTCAATAATAGATCTACTGATTGCTGGTTTCACCACGCTCTACTATAGTTTTTCAACCTATTTTATAATAACACTATATTACTTATGGGTAACATAAATAAATCTCTAAAATCATAAAATTTACGGGTCTTACGGGTGAATACTGGCACACGTGGTTTAACTGATCTAGAAGAGTTGGGTCGAGCTGTCGAACGATCCGGATAGTCTCTTGTACCTTCAAACAATAATAATTTATCAGCCCCAAATCTTACTTAATTGTTCAAAGCAAAAATTCTTAAGTATATAAGCATTTTCAGGGTTTGACTATCAATTTGGGGTATTTTGAGTCTGAATTTGGCCAAACGGATTGCGGAATCGGAATCAGGACGTCAAAAAACATAAAGTATGACTTTCCGAAAATTCAAATTCTTGGTCAAACTCAAAGTCAACCATTTTGACCGTCGATTTGGAGGCCTTCGGGTTCGAATTTTGTGAAACGGACAGCGGAAACGGATTCGGCACGTCGAAAACTATCAGGATAGGTATACTCGGAAAAGATTAACGGTCGTTTAATGCTCGATCAAATCCATTTTAAGTTTTGGTCAAAGGAAGTCAACGGTCAACGGTCGGGTCGGGTCGGGTCAACGGTCGGGTTGGGTCGGGTCGGGTTGGGTCGGGTCAGACCGGTCAAACCGGTTCAGACCGGTCAAAACGGTTCGAACCGGTCAAACCGGTTTCCAGCAGCGTCCATTCTCCCTGCGGCGGCGCGT